>NC_081237.1:2038316-2379566 GCF_902713425.1 Acipenser ruthenus | reverse complement strand
ATTTATTTGATCGACAATGACTATATTTGCTTTCTTACTGTTCAAGGTACAATTTAATCCAAAATTTTGATTAAAAGTGGTTTTCTTAAAAACATCTTTGAGTGTTAGTTTGAATGGACATTTGGTCTTTACAAAAAAAACACAATTCCATTAATCTCACCCATTTTGCATTTCCATTAGCTGCACAGGTCACAGATGTGCAGTTGTTTCAGAAAGACATGTGTTTTCATTTTAAAAGCAGACATCTGGTACCACACTAGATTAATGAAAGTTCAGTTTCCTTGTCTTTCCTTCAAGGAACTCTGTTCCTGCTTTACTTCCTTGGGAATTTCATCCCAGCAGTGTGTTCTGGGTCATGTTACTGGCTGAACGCATGTCAGTCAATAGGGGAAGGTGCTGATTGGTTATCGACAGGATAAGATGCCAGTGACAAGGCGGAGAAAATATCACCCTCCAGGAAGTGCAAGACGGACTAAAAGCACGGCTTGCAAACAGATTTCTTTACCCTAGTGTAGTACCAGATGTTTTGAAATGAAAATCTTTAAAAGTTTCCTTCAAAACTGCACATTTGAGACCTATATAGTAAACTACTGTTTTGTCTTCAGTTACTGTTTGCAGAATAAGGTGGTTTATTAAAAAGAAAGAACCCCACTCACACGACGGAACAAGCATAGGAGCCCTTCTGACTGCTCTCACGGATGAGGAAGGTCCCGTCCCGCTTGCCGCTCAGCAGCTCCTCTGCATGGACGCGGTTCATCTTCCCCACGTACCAGGTGCGCTCGTCATGGTGCGGCAGGTCCTCCTCTTCATCCATCATGGAATACAGGCTGGGGGGAGGAGAGCACAGGGTTACTGTGAAATACAGGCTGAGGGGGAGGAGAGCACAGGGTTACTGTGGAATACAGGATGAGGGGGGAGGAGAGCACAGAGTTACTGTGGAATACAGGCTGAGGGAGGAGAGCACAGGGTTACTGTGGAATACAGGATGAGGGAGGAGAGCACAGGGTTACTGTGGAATACAGGCTGAGGGAGGAGAGCACAGGGTTACTGTGGAATACAGGCTGAGGGAGGAGAGCACAGGGTTACTGTGGAATACAGGCTGGGGGAGGAGAGCACAGGGTTACTGTGGAATACAGGCTGGGGGGGAGAAGAGCACAGGGTTACTGTGGAATACAGGCTGGGGGGGAGAAGAGCACAGGGTTACTGTGGAATACAGGCTGAGGGAGGAGAGCACAGGGTTACTGTGGAATACAGGCTGGGGGGGAGAAGAGCACAGGGTTACTGTGGAATACAGGCTGAGGGAGGAGAGCACAGGGTTACTGTGGAATACAGGATGAGGGGGAAGGAGAGCACAGGGTTACTGTGGAATACAGGCTGAGAGAGGAGAGCACAGGGTTACTGTGGAATACAGGCTGAGGGAGGAGAGCACAGGGTTACTGTGGAATACAGGATGAGGGGGAAGGAGAGCACAGGGTTACTGTGGAATACAGGCTGAGGGAGGAGAGCACAGGGTTACTGTGGAATACAGGCTGAGGGAGTAGAGCACAGGGTTACTGTGGAATACAGGCTGGGGGGGAGGAGAGCACAGGGTTACTGTGGAATACAGGCTGAGGGAGTAGAGCACAGGGTTACTGTGGAATACAGGCTGAGGGAGGAGAGCACAGGGTTACTGTGGAATACAGGCTGAGGGAGGAGAGCACAGGGTTACTGTGGAATACAGGCTGAGGGAGGAGAGCACAGGGCTACTGTGGAATACAGGTTGAGGGAGGAGAGCACAGGGTTACTGTGGAATACAAGCTGGGGTTCTCGTTCCCAAACTTTTCGGATGTTCTCCTTCTGTACTAAAGCACCGTTCTGTAGTCTACAAACTTGCAAAAAGAGATATTTGTGCACCAAGTCAGAATTCTTTATAATACTGGGGTAGAGGACAGTACATGTCTATTGACAGTACATGTCTATGTATGTCTATTTTTACACACGTGAACAGTTCAGTGCTTTGAACTTTATCTATTATAGATGTCTGAGGATCTTTCAGCCACTCAAAGCACGCTTTGTGCCCACTGCATTCCACGACACATCACAGAAACCCAACTGATGACATTAAACCACACTGAGTTTTTACCGTGCTGTATTCTCAGTGTTGGTATGGTTGAACTGCACAGTCAGTTTACAGCAGTGGCATCACAATCGGCATCCTACCCTCAGATACTTAACAGTATTCTCTTCATCACTCTTTTCAATGAGCAACAGTCAGCTAAACAAAGGTTGGTCATGAACATGAATTTAAACTTCTATATTAACAATACATAATGGAGTTCTAGGATTGCGAGCGCCAGTGTGTGGGTTATATCGATCACTTCTAATCCTGACGATAGTTCCTCAAAAAGACAGACACTTGCCGTCCCACAAGCCTATAACATAACCTATACATCCTATAGCTATTATATACTGCGTTTTCTTAATTACAACTTTATTGTTAACTTTAAAAAACTAAACACAATTTATAAATTTTATTTTCACTTCATTTCCAATCAAGTCACCTGGGCCTGGTTTCTGTGCTGTGCTACTGATTAGAGTGAAGTTTGTTGGTCAAGACCTCAGATAGTCCCCCTTAATTCTTCTTCCAGGCTGAATAGATTCATTTCCCTCAATCTATCTTCATAGTTCAGTTTCCCAAGCCCTGGGATAAGTCTGCTCTTGGCTGGACTCTCTCCAGGGCCACAATGTCTTTTTGGTCTCCCCAGTACGTTATACAGCCTCATCATAAACCCATTGATTTGTGCTCTACACTTTGGACAAAATAACTGCAGGCAGTGTTTCTTTTAAGAATTAAGCTGTAAAAGTATTTCATTACTTCCATAAAGCAAATACAACACATTAATAGAATATTTAACCTTAATTAACCGGTGTATTCTAGTACATTTCCAGTCTGTCTATTGTTTAAAACGTCTTAATATCTCAAATATCTTTTGGTCTGATAGCTGGGAAATAGCCAGCATTCTTGTGCATGTTTTTTCCCCCCCATGTGTGAACACAGGGTTGTAACTCACTCCTCAGCTTCATTCTTGATCCCCAGCCATTCATTGATCTTCCTCTGCCTGGTGCCTTTCTGCGTCAGCCAGCTGGAAAGCAGAAGAAGATCCAGAAATATTACACAGGGACAAGTTAGCAAGCCCCGAGCTTCCATTCACCCAAACACAAAAAAAAAAAAAAAAAGGTAGGCTTGTAATGATACATGCGATTAAGGCTAGGATGATGCATCGATTTATCTATCGTTTGACAGCTAACGGTACTCAAGCCTGTGCATCGTTTTTTTGTGTAAAGGGTTTAAGCAAAGGACGTTTTTATTTTTTTACAAAATTTGAATCTGCAATTATTTCTTGCATTAAGCGCAGGTCCTACTCCCTGAATCTGCATGCGACACCTTGCCCAGCCCCCTGTGAGTGTTTACTGATGGGACTGGATTGAAATTAAGAGCGTTGTGCTAGAATTACAAATACTGTATCAACTGAGCTACAAATACAATGCCTTCCGATGGTTTGGCAATTATTTTCTTAAGTAAGACAGCGAGAATGTAAAGTAGAGAAAGTCATGTTTGGGATACTCTAGTAACACAACTAATCTGCATGACCAATTAATGAGATGGCACCCTACAAAACTTCAAACGAAATCCATATTTACTGATCTGAACTACCCCGGAGTAAAAATGAAGAAAAACAACCAAGATCGTTCCAAACGTTGTATCTTTGGTCAGAAGTATTAAGCACAGTGAGGAGGTATACAGTAATGCTGGGCAGATTGTAAGCAAGTGAGTCACCGCTTACATTTAAAACAAAATGCGGACACTATCAGGTTCCTTAACACAATTAAAATAAAAGCCATGGACAACACTCTTGTTACGAAAGTGCTGTGGACAGTGTTAACTTTTTTAAATTATTTTTTTTTCTCTTGATTGGTTGTTACTCTGACTTGTTATGGATTTGAACAACTTTTTGGGGGGGATTTTGCTTTGACCCCCAAATGGTACAAATCAACACGAGTAAGGTAAAGAAAATAAATAAAAATTAAGTTATATATTTAATTACTATATGCATACACAGATGTAATCAATTTAATATGCATAACAGTTTTTAAAGCGTTACTAGCAATGTTACACAGTAATCCACAGCTCCACATCTATTACTGCAGGGTTGTTTTTTTGTTTTTTACACATTCATAATGTCGATAAATCGATGCATCAGCATTACATGCGATGGGTCTGATGAGCTACTTCTGTGATGCATAATAAGATCATATGATTATTAATGATGGGCTACTTTATTAAAAAGACAAATTAAACAAGATAGGGATAGTATGTATTCATACCAACTATAAAACACGCTTATTCTTCATTCGTGAACCATTTGGTGAACTACAATGAGCGATGTTGTGCTTTTGGTCTAGTATGACGATACAAGGGACACGTACCTCCATGACGATATATCATGGAAAGAAAGTATTCATGGATACACAATGAATTGTTAAACCGTTAGTCAGGGGGCTGACTTTACCGGGTTTATACTACAAACTGCTCTGGATGGAATTTGAACCAGAGAATCACAGCCAGTATTTGGAACCATTATGTCTTCGGAAACTGAAAAATATAGACCCAATATAGAAGCCATCTTGTGATCCTCATCCTTTCCTATTATTGAGACTGGGACTGGGCTCATGGCTTGTGTTCTCGCTGTCGGATGAGAAGACACTGGCGCTGCTTACACTAGGTACTGGTCTCTGATTTTGCGCAGCTGCATCAGGTCTGGTTTCAGGCTGTTCATTCTCTTATCGATCTCACGGTTTTCGGCCGCCTGTTTCTTCAGATCCTGCTCCAGCTTCATCTTGCTGTCGTGGATCTCAGTGACACGAGACTTCAGCTTCTCCGAGTTGCTCAGGATCCTGAGGGAGGGAAACAGGTTTCAGATGACTATTTGCTGACAAAAAAATACAGAATTCAAAGAAATGCAGTTTTTTTTATTTTTTTATTTTTTTTATTTACAGTGCCCAATTATCTTTGGATCTCAGGACAGGAGAGCTCTGCTCAGCCCCTCATTACCACTGGATCTCAGGGCAAGAGAGCTCTGCTCAGTCCCTCATTACCTCTGGATCTCAGGGCAGGAGAGCTCTGCTCAGTCCCTCATTACCTCTGGATCTCAGGGCAGGAGAGCTCTGCTCAGCCCCTCATTACCTCTGGATCTCAGGGCAGGAGAGCTCTGCCCAGCCCCTCATTACCTCTGGATCTCAGGGTAGTAGAGCTCTGCTCAGCCCCTCATTACCTCTGGATCTCCTTGTCGTTGCCCTCACGTCTGAACTTCTCAATGTACTCCTTGCTGTACCTCTCCTGGGTCTGACACTGCTCTTCGAAGATCTTGATGGTTTCATTGAAGGCTTCGATCGCCGTTCTCTTCATCTGCAGCTCCTGGCAGTAAACAGAGAGGGAAGACTGAATTTTTATGGATTCCCCACATCTTTTGGCTAACAATACTCAGCGGGAGTGGTTAGCCAGCAGACACACTGAGTATTTGTGTGGTCTCTGGGTTTACACAATGTCTCTTTCTAGTCTCTCTATGGGCTGATTGTTTATCACACCCACGGCACAGTTCGATTACTAAGTCTCTGTGTTTTCATTGCTTTGAAGAGAACTGGCATAATACAATTGGGTCACAGCGATGTATCAAAGTACAGTCACTAAGCATTTACTAAAGCAGCAAGATATACCAGCTTTTTTTTTTTTTTTTTTTTTTTTTTAAAAACACAGATATGAAATCATACTTAAAGTCTTCAAGATTTTCCTAGCACAGTCAGCCCCTTCTAATATCACTTCAGAGGTACTCGGCAAAAACAGGGACAAAAAGTAGAGCTTTCTGCTTTGATCATTATTTACCATGTTTACTAACTATGCCATCAACTTGGACAGCTCCTAAACACTGCATTTCTTAACCACTTGTGTGTATAGAGATTTTCTATTTACTAACTCACAGTTTCATGGGAGGGCAGAATTACAGTCTATTCAATCCATCTAAACTTTGGCAGTTCTAAAACATATGTTTGTGTTTTTACAGACACAAATGACCTAAACAGAGACTCACATGCAGTGCTAGATATTTGATGATCCTAACTACTTATGGTAGATCTGATGCTGCAAGAACAAAAATGAGACAAAAGCTGAGTGCAGTTCAATCTAAATTACTGGAATGCTTAAAGACCAGCCGTCATATGAATGGATGAACACAAATGAAGACACTGGTACTCCTGGCTCCTTCGAGTGGAAACCTGTCCACGTGGTCGGGGTGCAGGGCAGGTGCAGCCTGCCCATGTGGTCGGGGTGCAGGGCAGGGGTGTACCTGGGAAGTGCGGGTGTACTCCTCATACAGAATGTCGTACTCCTTGCTCTTCTCTTGATACTGCTGGTGGTACACTTTGAGCTGCTCTCCCACGGCCTCAATGCTGTCCTCTTTCACCACCTGATCCTGCAGACACAAGAACAAGCATGTCACTTCCATACATCTCCTCTGCCAAGGCTAATCATGCAAAACCACACACGCACACACACACACACACACACACACACACACACCTCGGAACTACATCAGTCTATAGGTTAGAAATGCACATATAAAAACAGATGAATGTGATTAAACCCAAATGTAACAGGTCAATTTACATTTTGAATGAGGAATCCAAATTAGAGGCGCAAGTAGACAGGTATGGAAATAAGACTCCCATTGCATAGATGTTTGATCCATCCCTGGTTTTACTCCAATAAGACACACCTGAGTTTGTTACCTGTAAACTGTGGCTAATCAAACTTATAGAAAAACCTAGAATGCGTGAAACTGCTATGCAACAGGAGCTTTATTTCCATCCCTGATAGACCTCCATCCTATGTATTCACATGTTTAACCAAGGTTTTAACCTTTTCTTTATTAGCACTCGCAATATCAGTGGGACTTTCTTCCGTTGTAGATATGTTGGTTCTTTGCTTGGATTCATGCTTTCTAGTAAGTGCTGTGGAAGTTTGGGTTCATGCTGCTTCTTGGTATGAAACCGCACTCTGTGCAGCAGCGTGGTTTCACTCTGAAAGACAGTGCCAGCCAGCAGCACTTTATCTACAAACCAAATACTCTAGTAGAACCCTAAGAATATAGCCTCGTATTAGCAAGCAAATGCAGAATAAAAAGTGGATTCTCAGTATAATAAGAGGGGAGCTCAAGTAATGTTACTAAAGCTAAGAGGCAAGAATAGGGAGAGCACAGGCTGGCAGCCCTTCTATGAAGCCGGCGTGCTTGTACTGGGAGTTCCGGCCCAGGTGTGCCCCCTGGTTACCTGCTGGTACTTGGAGACAGGGCAGAGCAGTCGGGTGTCCAGTTTGGCGTTGTACTGTGCCAGGGACTCGTGCCGGTAGTGATTGATTAACTCCACCACAGACAGGAAGCTCAGGGGCTCCGAGAAACCGTACTTGTTGTCCCGATGGAAAATCTTTATCAGCTTGTTGTTGCCCCCTTTCCTAGAAATTTCAAAAGAGAAAAAAATGTAATAAATCTGACTATCAAATGTTTTTCTGTACCATGGGAATCAGACAGTGTTATGCAGACATTCAGAAGAGTTAAATGGAAAGTGATCACATCACGTGACAAAGCCTTTGAAACACCAACACACTACTGTACCACCGTAGACTACGGTCCTGTATAAGCAGCAAGGAGGATGCCTGGATCTGACAAGTCTCCCCTGTGATGCTGTGTACTGGTGCACGGCGCCGCTGTGTCACACTTGCCTGAGGGTCAGGGTGTACTCTCCCTGGATTTTACTGGACGCGTCTCGCACCAGGAACGTCCCGTCCGGTGTGTCCCTCATCTTCTCGTTCACCTCCTCTCTGAGGACGGAAAGCAAGAGCGATTAAACAAATAAATACACACTGCCTGGCCACTTTATTAGGACCTATACATTAAGCCATTGACAGGCTGACAAAAGCATTGTTCAAGTTCATCCCAAACATGCTCAATTGGATTGAGATTTAGCGGTGGCCATGGAAGAGGCTTCTGTCATATGTGCACAATTCTGGCCCGGTGGAAGGGTGCCCCATCGCCTCTCAAGTAGCCATCAGCGTCAGGGCTGGGTGGACTCAATTTGCAAAGATGCCCAATTAAACCAAGGCTCTCTGAGTAATGAAGAGTCCCAAGGCATCCCAGGAGAGCATGACAATTCACGTAGTATAAACAGGGAATAGCGAATTTGCCATCAGCTCTGCCAGCTGACATTTTGCCCATCCACTTGAAGTGTAAGCTTGCAGGCCCACTGAAGCGGCTTACCTTGAGATCTCTCCCCAGTACCACTCAGCATCGCTCAGAGACATGCTGCCTCCATTGGCCAGGCTACTCGGGGCAGCCTTGGGCTTGGGTGGTTTCGGAGGAAGAGCTATAAAAAGGGGGAAAAAATCCTCTTCACCTGACTGTTCACACTCTGCAGCTCTAGACACATTGCCAAACACAGTCCTTGTGAGACTACAAAACAAGTTTGAAAAAACAGCAAGCCATTTTCTGTATGTAACATGCTATTTGACACAGTCTCGTTGAGAAACAACAGTCACATGCATCATTCATACCCATTGTCACCAACTGGCTAAATTCACTGAGCACGAATAACTCTTCCATACCTGTGGGTATGCCACTAATGGCAGAATAACTGAATAAATGGAACAAAATAATTAGGTTCTTTACAATAACCACAGAACTGCATTACCACTCACACAGTATTTCTGCTTATAAAACAAGTAAAATGTATGAGAGGTAGCAAAGAACAGTCGACTGGTAAAATGAGGCGACCAGCACCATGCCAGGGGATTGGGAGATAATTGTGAAGCGTGCGGTTTCAATGAATGGCAGTGCACTTGAAATCCAGTAACATATAAATGTTATTTTAAAATCTAGAGCACAAACAGCAAAGTGTTACAAACAGTACTAGAGCACCAGACGTTGTTAAATACATGATTAAAACTGACTAGGTCACCCTAAATATTCATTGTTCTACACATATAACGAAACGTAGGTATTTTAACCCTAAATGAAACCTGACAAATTCATACTGTGCATCTGCTTAAGACTGTGGTTACTGTTCTGTGTTGCGAAGCATCTTCTGAGTCCAGCATACCTGGAGGCGCTTGCTCGGGCTCCAGGGTCCTGTTCAAAAGCAGCTTCTCCAGAACAAGCACAGGGAGATCCAAACTCACATCACAGCTGAGAACGACAAGAGAGGAATCCATTCCTGTCAGGATAGGACTGCACTGCCTGCCACCTAACTGTGATCCACGGGCCACTCAAAACCAGCAAGCAGCTTCAACTTTCACAGGTGTGGGGGGGGGGGGGCTGTCCCCTTACCTTTTTATGAGGTTTGCCTGCCATAGATATATGTAAAGATTGTTTGAAGCCACCCTTCTAAAAGCTTCCAATAGTAAAAGCACAGCAAAGCATAATAAAGCAGTCAAAGCACTGTTAAAGCATAGGTAAGTATTGTAAAAAGCACAGAGGAGGTATGATAAAGCGTATTAAAAAAATCAATTTTAAACTCTTAGTATAACCAAGGCAAACCAATGGGAAAACTGCAAACTTACTGTGGGGAACGTCTCAGGGTTCTTACGGCTCGAAGGAAATTGTATGAAACACAAACACTGTGCAACACTTCACAAAGTAGACTGCAGCTCTTTAATACAATGAGATTCAGAACTGCATTGTCGAAGTACAGCAGAAACTGCAGGGTACATGGAGGATGATATGCAAAGGAGAATGTCTGACAGGCGCTGTGATGCACCGTTTGGCCACCAGAGGGGTGTTCAATAACGTCAAGATTTAAGTAGAAAACAATGCAAAACGACAATATTGCACAGGTTATGAATCACACTGTTTACTGCAAACCAGTTATAAATGCACTGAAAGAATCACAACTTTTTCAGACAAAAATAAAACAAAAAAAACACTGTTTATCTATCATTTGGATCGGGCTGTACTTTTGTCTGTTAAGGATTCAGAGTTTAAATGTTATCCAAGTGTTAATTATGGCTGAATGTTTAACCATGCAGGCAAAACACAGGTATCAGCCTTAGTGTTTACATAGCAGTGCACAGTGTGGGCTAAGCTCTATTGAATACTGCTTCAGTGTCTTTTCCATGTGCAATGCAATGCTGCACACACACAGTCTTCTACACATATTGCAGTCATTTATGGAAAGGGATGGAGGGCTACTTGTAATGGCTTTTCAGAGGGGCTGCAAACATTCCCAACATGTTCAAGGAAATTGTTTAGGAAATTAAACAGGAACTCACATCACTTCCATGAACTGCACTGAATACTGCTTCAATAATGGAAGATTGCAGTCGTCTAACACACAAGTCAAAAGTATCCCCGACTCACCCTGCGTTTGGAAGCCTGATGAGCAGGGGTCCGAACAGCTCTCCCAGCGCTCGTGGACTCTTCTCCCAGCGCTGTCCCAGTTTTGAGAAGTGTCGCAGCAGGTATTGGAGTGTGAGGGAGTTCTGGAGAGGGACCGGGGGAGACTCGAGAATGCTCAGCAGCCGTGTGTAGCTTTCCTTGGGAGACACTTCTACTGAAACAATGGAGAGAAGACAGCGCTGTGGTGAGATCACTGGACTGTGCTGCTTGCTACAGATGTCACAGAACTGTTTTGCAGTTTCTGGGCAAGCCTGAGCAAGCCTGCATCGAGGCTAGTATAAAAATGACCTCTGGGGGTGAGCAACAGTTATTTTTGAAATATAACCCTGTTGATATCACTTCAAAAAGGCTGAGCAAATAAGATGACAGCAATAAGCAAATAAGCATAAAACACTGAAGTGCTGATACAACCAACATGCCTGTTTAGTTGTGGAACTCGAGCTAGTACTAGGTACATTGATTACAATAGTGTTCATTAATACAATGTGTTTTCAATATACAGCCAACTGTACTGTGCATGAACATAAGGAAAGCTGTAAGAATATACATTGCAGAATTCTATAGGCTATACCTGTACTACTGTGAACAGTTCGTAACACCTCAATTCTGTACAGCAAGAAATAATATTCTAATAATATGCCTGTCCCGAGTGATATTAAGTAGGGTGGAAATCGAAATTGTAAAATGGTTAAGAACCTATATTTCTACACCATATATGCATATATGGCCAAAATAAAGGCATACCTACTTTTATGAGAACTGAATTATGTTCTTTTATAAATTATTATTATTATTTTATTTTTTAGAGGCAAGAGGCAAACACACACCCAAAACCCACATATTTAATGAAGTTACACAGAGCTAACAAAATAGTGAATCTCATCTAATATGTTTTACCATCACTTTGTATATCTCCCATTTTCCTGAATGAAAGATGCACACATTATGTTAAACGTGTATTTGACTTATGATGGTATTTTTTTCATCTAATTTATAAAAAATTAAAAAAAAACTCCTGCGCTCTTTCCCATGCTGCACTTGACTTGCATGTATTCCTAGAGCTGGTAAATGTGTGCCTCTCCCCAGTGTGTAGAGACTGTGTAGCATGGTGGGTGCTCCTCCAGCCTCTCCCCAGTGTGTAGAGACTGTGTAGCATGCTGGGTGCTCCTCCAGCCTCTCCCCAGTGTGTAGAGACTGTGTAGCGGGCTGGGTGCTCCTCCAGCCTCTCCTCAGTGTGTAGAGACTGTGTAGCATGCTGGGTGCTCCTCCAGCCTCTCCCCAGTGTGTAGAGACTGTGTAGCGGGCTGGGTGCTCCTCCAGCCTCTCCTCAGTGTGTAGAGACTGTGTAGCATGCTGGGTGCTCCTCCAGCCTCTCCCCAGTGTGTAGAGACTGTGTAGCATGCTGGGTGCTCCTCCAGCCTCTCCCCAGTGTGTAGAGACTGTGTAGCATGCTGGGTGCCCCTCCAGCATCTCCCCAGTGTGTAGAGACTGTGTAGCATGCTGGGTGCTCCTCCAGCCTCTCCCCAGTGTGTAGAGACTGTGTAGCATGCTGGGTGCCCCTCCAGCCTCTCCCCAGTGTGTAGAGACTGTGTAGCATGCTGGGTGCCCCTCCAGCCTCTCCCCAGTGTGTAGAGACTGTGTAGCGGGCTGGGTGCTCCTCCACTCACCGTTGCTTTGCAGAGCGCTCTGCAGCTCAGTGTAGACTGAGCTGGGAATCACTGGGGAGGGCAGGTCCTGCAGGTAAGATCTCAGAGCCTCAGACACAGCGAGGACGTCACACTGCCCCTGGTCCAGCAAAGTCAGGTCTGTCCGGGGAGAGACAAGACTGTCAGTACACTGCACAGCACAGACAGCAACAGGACTGTCAGTACACTGCACAGCACAGACAGCAACAGGACTGTCAGTACACTGCACAGCACAGACAGCAACAGGACTGTCGGTACACTGCACAGCACAGACAGCAACAGGACTGTCAGTACACTGCACAGCACACACAGCAATAGGACTGTCAGTACACTGCACAGCACAGACAGCAACAGGACTGTCAGTACACTGCACAGCACACACAGCAATAGGACTGTCGGTACACTGCACAGCACACACAGCAACATGCTCAACACAGATCTTTATTTTACCCTCGATTCTCTCCCCAATTTAGAATGTTCAATTATTTTTAACCCTAAAAGTGTAAACATTTAGGAAATAAAATGGAATATAATACGCCTAAAATGTTGCACAGAACCTTTTTATCGAAGACCAGTCACGGGACCAACACAATGTGGCTTTAATAACTGAAATGACATACAGTTTCTTGTAACAATTTATTACCATAGGAATTGAATGCACAAAGGTTTGATGCATTGGGACTGCAGATAGTAACCTTACTACTGAACACAGGGTTGGTTTTACAGAAACAGAAACGCATCAGGACTGTAAAAAAGTATCCTGCGTTGTATAGTGGCCTTTCTATTAATTTTACCCTACTAGTTTTTGCCATCAATTCTCACAGCAGAACCATTAAGCATACCTGCACACATAGTGTTTGTGTAAGCCCTGGTATACAAGACCCCTAGAGCAGGGGTTCTCAAACTTTTTTTTCTGGGACCCCCTTTGGAAATGTTTCAGGTTGCGACCCCGCGGTGCGATATCATATGAAATTACTGTACATCACTGGTCCCCAGCCTTTGCTGGCCCATGGGCAACAACACTGAACATGTAACGCACTGAGGGCAACATCATACTTTGCTCTACCTATCAGCCTGAAGAAACATGTATTTGTGGCAAGCACAATATGAGACAGAATTGCTTTCCCTCAGCCTAAGGAAACATTTATGTTTGTAAAATAAAATATAGGACCTACATCTCAGACAGTGTTGATTCTAGAGGTATATCACACAGGGGGGCACCGAGGGGGCCCTGATTTAATTATGGAGGGGCACTTCCAGGGTTCTACAGTGTTTTCACATCCAATAAAATGCCCCAAAAAAACAACTGTGTTAATTAAAAATAAGAAATATGCAATGGCATAATCTGAAGCAAAACTGCATTAAGTGAAGTGGGGGAAAACCACACACACACACAATGGTGTATCTTCCTGCAATTTAGCGAATTCTGAAGTGCCTTGAACCCCCATAACTTTAGTATGCAGTAACTTTTTTTAGCAGTGTGGAGTAATGGTTAGGGCTCTGGACTCTTGACCGGAGGGTTGTGGGTTCAATCCCAGGTGGGCGACACTGCTGCTGTACTCTTGAGCAAGGTACTTTACCTAGATTGCTCCAGTAAAAACCCAACTGTATAAATGGGTAATTGTATGTAAAAGATAATGTAATTGTATGTAAAAATAATGTGATATCTTGTAAGTATTGTAAGTCGCCCTGGATAAGGGCGTCTGCTAAGAAATAAATAATAATAATAATAATATTAACCTGGACACATTTTGTCCCTAGAGGAAAGCGTTTGCGTTGATGCTGGGGAAAGGTGGTTGATACTAAAGTGTGATATGAGCGAGCAGCTGGCCGTGCTTGTTTTCATCCACAGTGTTGTGAAAGCATGTGTACTGTAGTTTGTGCACGTTGGAATGGAGAATGTGGCTTGTAGGATTGATTCTATACCAGCAGCAGCTGAGGCATCCATGCAAGCTAGGACTTGCTTGATACCTTAGCATGTACCGAAGGCACGCACACACACTCGCATTTATACAAGAAGGATTAAACTGTACAACTGTCTAAGTGGCGCTGAGGGCTTATTCACTAGCTTCTCATGGCTTTACCCTCAGTCCTGGATTCAAGTCACAACATAGCACATGGCAGCTATCGTGCATCTTGACAACATGAGCTGCTGAATCACACTGTTCCAAATTATGCTGTTAAGCAGATGCAGGGTTCTCCCCAGGCCTCCCCCGCCCGTCCTGGGTTTGAGGTTAGGTTTTAGGGCTGGGGTTGCTTAAGGTTAGGGTTAGGGTTGGGGTTGGGTTAGGGACAGGGTGGCTTGATTTCGTAGAGTTGCCGAGCTCTGGAAGTGAAAGGTGTGAGTAAATGGCAAATGCCCTCGAATCATCTGATGCCCTCAGGACACTTTCTAGGGCATATTCCTTTACGCTGCGTTGCTGGGTGGAAAAAAAAAAAAAGAATCTTGGTACTACCTGACAGCAGTCCTGACATAACATTTAACCAATCAGAGAGTTGAAGGGGCGGGTTTTCGAAGCACTGCGAGAGGCTAAAATGTTAAAAATGACTGCTAAAAAATGTTCAAAGCAAAAATAGTGACAATGAATGCAGGGTTTTCAAAATAAACCGGCAATCCACCGCCTAATACTATATTTGCGCTGGCTACTTTATTACAAAAATATTAAGATTATATTCGGGTATTAGCATTCAGTCCATTTTTTGCACTCTGCAAGCGCAGCAGTTTCTCCTCTCTTTCAGATCTCACACACACAAGGGGTGGAAGAGTCATTCGAATGTTTATTCCCAATGTTATGCTTTACCTTTGAGCTGTAGAGTGGAGGTTCTCAAGCCTATTTTGAATAGATGATGCAGGCAAACAAGAAAGAACAGCTCTCCTGCAGTGAAGGCAGATGTTTGTGCCATGTACAGTACATTATGAATCGACTTTTTCAAGAGTATACACTGTTTCCTAGCCCGAGCCCAGTTTGAGAAAAAGTGGGACTCAACAGCCTTCCTCATTCCATTCAAAACGTGACAATGATGCTTCTCAACTCTGCCAGCCCCACCTATTCAACGTGTGAGCTGACAGGGAGTAGACAGGGCTGCTCAACAGGTCTCATTGTCACATGGTCTCAGTGGAAGGAGGAAGAGCGTTTAGCGCCGGTGTTACGAAACAAATCCTCCCCCCTCCCCAAACAGTTTGAACTGCATAAAGCGTATATTTGAGACCTGTCAAAAAATAATTTGAACAGAAAACCCTATTTTTCAAATGTATACGTATTTAAAGGTTTACATAAAAACTTTGTCCAAATAAACCTTCTGAAGCCATTCTTCTTGTTCTTATTAAAGTGTGTAAGTTCCCTTAGCAAGTTAGGCGTACACACATACATATATTTTTTAATGTGATTGATGGGTTATATAGGAAAAACGTGCATTTCAATAGGTGTACAGGTTTGTTTTTTTAATTATGTGTGTTTTAGGGTTAAAGTTTACATTACCAGATTTTAGGTATACATTACTTCTTTCATTTTTAACCACATCAAGGACATGCCAAATTAAGCTTGATTAACGAAAGAAACTGAGAAACGCAACATGGGAGCCCTCAAAGTGATTGCTAACACCATAAATCGTTACAATGACATTTGAAGACAACTACTTTATCAATGTCAGGAACATGCAGATGCTATAAAATAGTGCTATGCAGATACTCAGGATTGTCCTAGTAAATCCTTTAACATGTTTTAAATAGTTAGGTATTCATTTAAATGGAATACAAAGGTGTAGATAAGAGCAGATGAGAGAAAGGCAGCTTTGCCGTGAAATTAACAAGTTTAACAGAATTTGATTTAAACACTAAAGGGAATTATATGGAGAACGGGAGTATCTGCGGGGCCCTGTTGTAAATGCTTTTAATACTGCAGTGCACAGCTTTAACTTCTGTTACAGCGCAGAGTGCTATTGCTGCATTAATCTCGTCCATCTGCCGCGACTGGGATTTCCTTTGCAAACTCGTTCTTACCGGTTCTCGGGGTCTGTGTGTTTTCAGAGCCAGCGAGGCAGCCAGGTGTCCTGTACAGAGTCTCACTGTCCAAACCTGCAGCCAGTGAAACAACTATTACAGCAAATCCACAAACAGATTGAGACAAGCTTTAAAACCACTGGTTAGGAATAATGTACACATTCAGAAATATAGTGTGGGTTATAAATATATAAACTTGGTTATGAAGTAGCCGCCATGTTTTTGAGGTTCTTGTTTTGTTGTGTTCATTGGAGACCAGTACAGTAATACTGGTATATTTGCAAGACCCCTTCTCAGGTTTTTTTTTTCATAAATGTCCTGGGCTTTACAAAAGTATTTACTGACTTTTTTTTTTTTTTTTTTCCCAAAATGTCTCTCAAGCATGTGAATTTACAGATTTACACCAAGAAAATCCATTACTTGAGGTAGATACATTGTATGTAAAGAAAGAACTGTTTTTGTGCAATATGTTGAACACACTGAACAGAAGCACTGGTGCAGGGTGACTTCACCAGCGTGACAGCTTCTACATTCACACAGAAGAGAAGCAGGAGCGCTTCAGAGAAGTTTTCTTTTTTTTGTTACGTCCAAAAGTTACTGTTTTTTGTTGCTGTGGATATTGTCAGTGACTCAGGCACTTTAAACAGTGGCAAACCAATCTAACCAGCAGAATGACCCCATCCAGCACAGAGCGATGCTCAGTAACCACAGCAGCATTTCCAAAGACATCAAGCATCCACACAGGGCGTTTCAGCACAATACAAGCACACCACCACTTCTGGTTATGAGATTGCTGTCAGAATAGATTTTCACTTAGTGTAAAAAGACACCAGAGGCGTTTTATTTTCAGTTTACATTTTTTATAAAAAAATTCCTGGCAATTTATCAGTGTTTGATAAAAAAAAGCTAAAATAATGAATTTCAGTTTTTCCAGGGGATGGTCAGAAAGGCAGCTTGCCTGCTTCTGAATGCAGACTGTGTAAAGCTGTGAAGTTAACCTGCATCAGTGCTTCAGTGTGTTAAACTGACAGACCCGTATTGCACTAAAACTATTTTCTATTTAAATAAATGTATCAACTGAATGTAAAGTCATGCATTTCCAGTAATCAGTATTTTCACTTGCTTGAGTGGGACACATTTTGGGATATATAGTTGTCATACAGCTTTTATTAAAAACAAGGAATTGTCCAGTAAAAATTAGTAATATAAATCGGTTAGAACCACGACCCTTTTCAGGCTTTATTATTATTATTATTATTATTTATTTCTTAGCAGACGCCCTTATCCAGGGCGACTTACAATTGTTACAAGATTTCACATTATATAGATATCACATTATTTTTACATACAATTACCCATTTATACAGTTGGGTTTTTACTGGAGCAATCTAGGTAAAGTACCTTGGTCAAGGGAACAACTGCAGTGTCCCCCACTGGGGATTGAACCCACAACCCTCCGGTCAAGAGTCCAGAGCCCTAACCACTACTCCACACTGCTGCTTTAGCTTGTTCGTGTTATTTTCTTAGTTATATTTTCACTTTTTTTATTTTTAGAACTGTTCCCCGTGTGGTGTTTGCACACATTCTCAAATGCTCCTTATTGTGGTTTGTTTGTTTATTTTTTGATCAGTCCATTCTGGTTGCCTGCCTAGAATGTAATGCATACAGCGTAAGTGTCTTTATATCTTAACGCTGACATACCACATGACAGAACAAACACAAGATTTGAATAACAGCAATAAAAACCACACAGCTGCAACAGCTCTTTGTTTAAAACTATCGGTGTGCAGCATCTAATTGTCTATGGAAAAGACTGAAGAAATAATGAATATGAAATGAATTGGGCTACACAGTACACCTACATTTGGCCTGCATGGAACACTGGGCTGCAGTTTAAAGTCAAAAGTATTAAATGTGATCGCAAACATCTTCAAAATGTAGGGGCACAGTATAAAACAAGAGGGAGGCTTTTCAAAGTTACTAAATGAAAAACACTACCTTCAATAAATCAATACCTGTTGTGTTATTTTTTGTAACAGGTGTTCTTTTTAAAGTAATTCACTCTGAAGTCAAAAGCTTTAAAACGAGCTCTAATGTCACTTAAACAGAAGAAATGAGGTGTACGAACGAGGAGGCTGTTCGGTCTACCTAAACTCATCCTTGCAGCTGATTGGTCTCAGAACTTTGGGTGTTGAAGGATCCTAGTGCTGCCGCAGTGTTCCAATCCCTCAGTGTGTGAAGAAGTCTCCTGCCCTCTGTCCTGATTCTCCACTTGATATCAAACTGTATCTTCTGGTTGAAGGGGTTCACTTTGTCAACTCCCTTTGAAGCGACTCAGAGCGTAGCTACCCATGTCCTTACCTTTCTTCTCAATGGCTTCGATCAGCTTGACTAGAATGGGGGGGGCGTTATCTGGGGGAGCAAACTGCTCCGTCAGGTCAAGTAGAGAGGAGACTGGAAGACAAAAAAAAAAAAACCAAGGTCCAGTTATAACACAGCAAAGGAAAAGCACCACACTGCAGCACTTGACAAAGCAGATGTTCTGTGCTGAAGAGCAGATGAACAGGAGGGAAAACCCTGGAATTCAAGTGAGCGAGAGCAGTGTGTAACAGAGAGGGGGCTGTTCATGTAAGTGTGACTAAAGCCCCTTTCACACTGGCACTCCTAACCACGTACCTGTGTCGTACCTGGCTTGACCCGGGTCCCAGCGACCCACCTCAGGATGTGGGTCGACACGCTTTGACCCGGGTTGAGAGAGACAAAATGCATGACGGCCGTTCGTGAGCCCACGCAATAACAAACAGCCACGCCTGCGTGAAAGTTTCACTTCCGCAAGGAACATTTCTGTTTCGCTATATTTTTGTTGCTTGAGACACACCATAAGCCAGACTGCAGCAGTGATGAAGAAACATTTGCTCCAATCAACATTTGGGCAGACGGTTCAATCCAGAGAAGCTTGGATGGAAGCGTCAGTAACAAGCTGCTTCCGGGGCATTGATACGCGCATTGTGTACTTGCGTCAGTCACCCAGGTCAACCCTGCTTTATCAAAAGCAGTGTGAAATCACATAGCCAAACGGCGTGACAATTTCAACAACAAAACACAGACTAGATGGCTTTCTCTGTGTCTTTTAGTCTAAATGTTTGCATTTTAGGATTTCCAAATTGACCGATAGTTTATTTATTTATTGCATTTATATAGCGCATTTTATACAGAGCACTGTACAGTACATAGCAGAAAAAAAAGAACAAACCACAATACACTTGTATAGCATGTCACACATACAACTGCCACAATCAGACTTGTATAACAGATTTAAATAACAGTACATAATAATAATACAAAAGCAGCAATTTTAAAGTTAAAATTAAAAGCCATTTTAAGTAAGGTTTATTTTCTCTAATCAAAAGGAGTTATTTAAGACTGGAGTAAAAGTTATAACACTATAGGCAGACAGAATAGCCTTTCTAAACTACTGTGGAAACAGAGTGGGGGAATTAAACTGACTGAGTAAATTATACAACTATTGCGTGAGGAGGCTGGGAGTCTTGAGCAGAGCACAATAAAGAATTGCAATAAACTCCTGAACAGGAAAAACCCGAATGGCTTTCAGGCTTTTTATTTTAGCCAAAGCCTCCTTTTGAGCGTAACCGCAAGTACAGAGCTTGGCAGAACAAGGCTCCTGGCAGCGCAAGCATAAACCACGACTGATTATTCATTCTGGAGTTCAGACAAACTGCCATGTCAGCACATTCCAGCTCACGAGTGCACGATAAACATGGAAACAGACTGCCGAGAGCCGGAGAGAGACACAGAGACAGAGAGAGAGAGAGAGACACAGGGACAGAGAGACACAGAGACACACAGAGCTCGAGTGCACGTTAAACATGGAAACAGACTGCTGAGAGATGGAGAGAGACACAGAGACAGAGAGAGAGACACAGAGACAGAGAGACAGACAGAGGGAGACACACAGAGCTCAAGTGCATGTTAAACATGGAAACAGACTGTTGAGAGACAGACAGAGAGGGAGAGAGACACACACACAGAGACTCACTGACACAGAGAGACACACACAGAGACTCCGAGACAGAGAGAGAGAGATACACACAGAGACTCAGAGACAGAGAGAGAGAGACACACACAGAGACTCAGAGAAAGAAAGAGAGACACACAGAGACTCAAAGACAGAGAAAGAAAGACACACAGAGCTCACAAGTGCATGTTAAACATGGAAACTGATTCACATACGCAGACTTAGAGGCACACACACACACACACACACACACACACACACACACACACACTAAACCCTCATCATGACTCCTTAAATAAACCAATTCCTCATTTATCCCCCCCCCCCCCCCCAACTCACTGCTGTAGTTTATGCAAGGGTGGAGTCGGTCAAATATAGAAAGTGCCAATAAAAAAAAATTCTTCAAAAAAGCTGGCTTGAATCAAAAAAATTAAAAAAACACAACCTCCCTCCCCACCCCCCTGTCAGGAATGTGTTCAAAGCTGCAGAAACAAACCCAAGTACATCTTGCTGAAAGAGGAGCCTGATTCTTTCATTCCGTGCGAAAGTATATGGCTTTTGGAAAGCTTCTATTCTTTGAGGTAGGGTACAGACGAATAACTACGAACTACAGCTTACAATGCAGCTTGCTGTTATTAAACATGGCTGGGAGTGAGCAAATACAGCTGTTTAAACAATTTAAGACTGGGGCGATGCCTAGTTCTTCAATATTGATATCGTTCTCCAAAAAAAAAACAAAAAAACAATGCATCGATTGTGATTTGTACCAGTTGGGGGTCAAAGCAAAGTCCCCCAAAAAAGTTGTTTAAATCCGTAAGTCAGAGTAACAACCAATCAAAAAAAAAACAACTCATTTTTAAATGCTAGTTCAGATGAATAAATGCAGATTGTTTGAAGCTTTGTAGGATGCCATCTCATTAAATGGCCACGCAAATTAGTTGTGTTACTGGAGTATCCCAAACATTACTTTCTTGCCATCTTACTTTAGAAAATAATAGCCAAACCAAACCATCGGAAGGCATTGTATTTGTAGCTCGGTTGATACAGTATTTGTAATTCTAGCACAACGCTCTTAACTTGCTCTGTTACTTTGAAGACTCCTGCACAGATCCAGTCCCATCAGTAAACAGGGTGGAGAAGGTGAGCTCAGTCGCATGCAGATTCAGAGAGTCGGACCTGAGGAGAGCGGAGGAGCCCTGCGCTTAATGCAAAAAATAACAGCAGATTCCAAATTTAATAAAAATGTTCCTTTGCTTAAACCCTTTACACAAAAACAATGCACAGGCTTGACTACCGATAGTTGTCAAACGATACGATGCATCGATAAATCAATCGGACACGTGTTCTGTACTACGGGGTGTAGCACTGCGCTACTGCCACGCTACAATACAACACGTATGCAAGGCATGATATGAGATGTATGACCATTTAATGATAGACTATTGCAGGGGGACAGGTTAATGGTTACACTCTGGTGTACCAGACGTACTTGAAGGTTGGAAATTATTTTAACAGCTCTACTGTGGTAATTAAAAAAAAAAAAAAAAGACTTAGAAGTCACCAGAATGTGATGACAATAAGATTTGAGAAATACCAACGTCTGGCTGTCCTCAGAGCTCCATTGTATGTGGTTTCCAAATATCATATGCTGTTTGCTTCGAAGAGACCGTTCCAGTCCACTATACAAAAGTATTTGTTAACAAGGTGTTTATAACTGTCAGCTAACTCACTGACAGAGAGTGGGTAGCAGTGAGTGATGATAGTTTCACTATTTCGTAAAAGCTTGTTGCTGTAGAAGAATTATTACGCAAGTTTTAATAAAGACAACATAGCCTCAAAATGAATGCACACGTGACTATAAACAGTAAGATCTACTGTTGACAAATTCTGAACAGCAAAGAAAAGCCCAGAGAAACGACTACATCTAAGGTATGATCATAATGGTCATGTTTAGCAGATGACAGGAAATCACCACATTCTGAGAAATAACAGGTTGCATTTGGTTTGGCAATAAAGGTTGAGAATATGAACAGGTCGTTACTAAACATTAAAAAGATAAAGATTCAAATGAATAGCACTCATCAACACATACTTGTTTACAATTATAATCTGCACAAGCAATAGTAGCAAGTCCCAAAATATGGGAATACTTTTTACTGCCTTCCAGAGAGCGTCGGGGGTAGTTTGATTCAATCAATGTTTTTCATAAACAGGCTAGTCTAGACCTCCCAACTACAGGTTTAAATTATTAACTACATGATTTCACTATGTTCTGCAAACTTACTTGCCCCCAGCTTATTGAGGTGCAGGTGGTCTTTTCAAAATAATCTGCGTTTTCCCAAAAAACAGTCCCAGTTGTTTCTGAAGTCAAGATCTTCTTGCTCGCACCAGCCAGCTAACCATGTGTTTATTACTCTCATCCCCTCTGCCAATAACAGGTAGTAAACCTGACAACACATTCTCCCCCTTAGTTTTTCAGTTTCCTTAGATTTGAGGCAGATGCTAAATCAATTGATTTGAAACTCAGTGTTACAGAGCACCCTGCAGTGTTTACAAGAAACTCATCATGTTACCTTTGCTGTGTCCCGTGTTGTCCGTATCACAGAGTTATGTTTTTTAAACATATTGCAAACTCATTTTAAATTGAACCACACATCATGGGTGATAAACGAGTGCGTTCGCCAGGAGGAAAATACATTTCTCTAAGGATTGCAGTGTATCCAGATCATGCAAACCTGCCCTCTACCCCGCAGGCGTCGCTAACCTGCCCACTGACTCACATGCATCGCTGTTGAAGCCAGAGTTGGGGTCAATTCCATTTTTCCAATTGCATTTCCAATCCCTGTTCCCTTTTATACAATTCCAATTCCTATTATATTTTACGGCATAGTCTTTACTGAGGTTTATGCCAGAGGCTTTATCAGGTTACCTGACAAGTTCATTAAGTTGTATACAGTATTTGTTTGCTCAATAAAGCCATTGTTGTAAAATGATTGGAATAGGAATTTCAATTGATTAAAAGGGAATTGGGATTAGAAATGGAATTGGAAATGAAAAAAAGGAACTGACCCCAACTCTGGTTGAAGCACCACAAGGTTTGTAGGTCACAGATCTTACAATTTGGAAAAACCACTGGAGTAAATCTGACCAACAGCACAGGAAGGGATTCAGTCCCAGGAAGCTTTCTAACTGCATTAAAGTAAAATACATCCATAACCATTAAAACACTTCATAGTGCAACATTTAGAAACACTAAAAAGCTGCTCAATTCAATGAAATGTCTCGACTAGAATTCCTCCTTCTCAATATCTGCACTCTCATTAAAAAATGGTTCCAAAGAATTACATTAAAATTAGCTAAATTGCGCAAGCTGGTCAACATAAAATTCAATGCACATGAGAAAAAAAATCTGAATGTGACATCAGACTGCAAATACACCCCATGGCAGTTCCATTAAAGGTAAAACAACTTCCATAGAAAATATTTCATTTTTGGCCACCACAATTCATCATAAAAGACTGCTGTCCTTTTTAAACTAACTGTCATTCTGAGACCTAACATTTCTTTTAACAAACCGTCAACATTTAGAGTCTCAAGATGACAGTTCTAAGCCCCAAGTCAGTTTGGTATAATCCCCTCTTCGGGTACTGAGAGCATCAGAGTGGGGATATGGGGGGTTGTTCATCCATCCATCCATCTGCATGGCACACATGTTTACATATATCACAACCAACTGTGTCTAATTTTGAATTTACAGCTGTGACTTTACAGAAATGAATCGTGATCCTTTCTTTACATGATATATCGTATCGTAATAGAAGTATATATCATTTCTATAGTAATACAAGAACCAAAAGCACAACAGAGCTCTGTAGTTCACCACATGGCTCTTGAACGAAGAATAAGTGTTTTATAGTTGGTATGAATACATACTCTCCCTATCATTTATTTTGTAATAGTCCAACATTAATGAGCATTAGGTTTTATGATGAATCACACAAGTAGCCCATCACATGTACCTGTATACATACTGTACCCCAGCCTGTACATCACATGTACCTGTATACATACTGTGTCCCAGCCTGTACATCACATGTACCTGTATACATACTGTATCCCAGCCTGTACATCACATGTACCTGTATACATACTGTATCCCAGCCTGTACATCACATGTACCTGTATACATACTGTGTCCCAGGCTGTACATCACATGTACCTGTATACATACTGTGTCCCAGCCTGTACATCACATTTACCTGTATACATACTGTGTCCCAGCCTGTACATCACATGTACCTGTATACATACTGTATTCCAGCCTGCATATCGCCATGTGTATCTTCACATTAGTGTATTGTTACACCTCTAGGGGCTAAAATACTTTTTCCATTTGTGTAATGTAAACAGTGTACTGTTTTCTTCTTGTGTAGCCCTTGTTGGTGCTACGTTTGAAATTAACGCGCGTTCTTTTAAATAGACCGTCATGTACTAGAGTAGCATATGGGGATAGTAGGCTTTATTCAGGGAGGGTTCCACAAAGCCTTTATTACTTCAGACACACACCCTCTGATCTAGCACACAGAGAGGTGACTGCGCTGATCTACCAGAGAGAACTGGATACCACACAGTCAAAGAGCTTGTCAGACTCGCAGGAGTGTCTGAAATGAGGTCAAGCTAAACAAACGCTCTTTTCTTGCCTCAGTGAAGAGACCGTCCCTTTTCAAAACAAGCTGCAGAGCGAGACTAGTTTGCTAACTGTACAACATACAAAAACCTGGACCAAATATCTTTCAAGCAGAAAAACGGCAAATGTAAGCTATATAAAGTGTTACTCAAAACAAAGTTGGCATGCATGTTTTTAATCTTATTTGGTGCTGCCACAAGGAGTAGATTTAAAAGTACGGTAACAAGTTTGTCAGTAACAGCTACCTCCGTCACAGCTCTAAATTCAAAATTACAGAGACAGATGAAGAAACGGTTGAAGACTATGACAAGCATATGTACAGAATAGAATAACACAGACAACAGCTTCATGAAAACTGGAAACTGGTATTTAAGACCTAGATGAGGTGTTTCCTGTTGAAGTATATTAAAATGCATGGTGTACAGCATGTGGAAAAACTTGTTGTGTTCTCAAGATGCATGTAAAAGTGTCAGTGTGACATACTGATGGACGGATGTACAGACAAAGAGATCCCAACATATATCCAATAACTTTTAAAACAAAGTTTCATCACAATGTATTAAGCAGTTTTACAGACATATTGAAAAATGTAGAGTGACGCACGCACGTCACAATGAGAGGATAACCACACATATAGAATGGGAGCAGCCATCCATTTCCATTTCCAAGAAGTACAACACAGGGGTTTTATGGAGATGCCTTTTAATAGGCTCTGCTAAATGTCAAATCCACTAGTTTTCAAGACTACAAAGGTAGTTTAAAGAAACAAAAGGTGGTTCTAAGATACCGGATCCCTCTATCCTCTCCTCTAAGAACACATCCTTAATACACTTCTGCAGCATTTTTAGGTGCAATTAGGAACTTTGTGGTTTGGAAAAGTAACAAGGCAGCCTCCCCCTGACTAATGTAAATGAATACAAGGCAAATACTGAAGCAGTCATGTGATCAGCTTGGAATGTGATGTTTCAGCAAAATCCCCCCTCCCCAACCTGACATACAGCTTTCTCTTCTCCCAGATCGTGCTGGCAGGGAGCCAGGGGGTCTTGGAAATGAGAAATTACTGAGAGAGATTAAGCCCAGCCATAGAAACAGGGGCAGCTTGGGGAGGTTAGCAGTAGGGGCTTGCTGGGGCTCCAGAGGGGAGCAGGTCTCTTATCTTTGCTTTAACTGTTTCCTGGCATGTAGGGAAAACTTTCAAGCAGATTACTGCCGGTCGCAGTGCCGTTAAATATGCAAGCAGATAGGATTCAGAGAGCTAAATTCAGAGAGCGAACTTAAAACAAGTACTTTAAAATTCCCCTTGATGCGATGACAGAAAATGAAATACAAAAGTGAATATGAACTACAGTTTGTTACTTCAGATTTTCTGTGATTTCACATTCATACAATGCTTTTTAAGTTCTATTGCAACTGGATAAGCGGTTCTCTGTAAGCGTGACATGAGGGTACCTGCGTATATCACTGGGGAGATATTAAATAAATACCAAGTTGGATTTTTACCAAGTGCCGTCAGCAAAATATAAAGGGGTCCTGTGTCTGTAAACAACGAGTGAAGCCGAGACTGTACTTCATAACAATGGGAACCCTGAAGGCTCCACAGTACAGCTACAATTACAAACACTACAAGAAACTGCATACATTCAATGACTAACGGGTCAGCTAGATGTCTCAATGTTATCAATGGAAGTGGCAATATACAAAACATGGTGTCAATAGGGGGCCTTTTATTATAATGCTGGCCTTGGACAGTCATTTCTTTCTTTATTTTTTAAAATGTCCCTTACTATTTGATGGTGTTTGTAATCATACTGTGTGGTTCTGTTACTCTAATACTGAGTTCTCATTTCTCTAAATCTGCCTGTAACGGTATTTGAGTTTGTCTGGAGAATCCTACACGCCGGGAATAAGCCCATCAAAGCCAGTGTTAGAAATTAATTGGTCATTTAGTAGAGGTTTTTATCCAAAACGACTTGGAGGCTGGGGGTAAACGCTGCATCTACACCTGCTGCAGAGTGACCTGCAATAGGACCTCCGCTGTTTTAAGTCTAATTCAAAGGATGGAGCACAAGGAGGTTAAGTGACTTGCTCAGGGTCCCACACAGTGAGTCAGTGGCCGAGCGGGGATTAGAACCGGGGACCTCCTGGTATCGGCGACTGTGAATACGTATAACATGATTTTAAAAGGAAGGTTTTTTTTTTTTTCAAAATTAATTCACAGAATTCATAAGTGTAAATCAATTATGTATAGGCTTTAATTTACCATTACTCTTTTACGCAAATCATTTGTTTTAAAAAAAAAAAAAAAAAAAAAAAAAAGTTCTTGATATCTATGTAATCTGTCAACAGAATGGGATATTAAAAAAAAAATGGTTTGTTTTGTTCTTTGAAGTTTAGTTTATTCACTTTGTGCCCACAGGGCCTGCACAAGAACATCTCAATAGCGCAGTACAAATACAAAGAGAGACATTTACTAAGAAAAATAATAAATTGAAGATTCTATTGATTTTTAGTATTACATGCAGCTGCTATAAGATCGCTACCTTTATTAAAAATGTGCACGGATGAATTTACCGATTTACTCTACAGGTTAATCAACTAATGCCCATAAATTAACCGATGAAAAATTTGAATCGAGTGACAGCACTCATTTCAATACATACTTTGTTGTGTACATATTTTTGTTGTTTTTTTCCCCCTTTTTTGTTTTACTGTAGTTCAGTCTTTGCGATGTTAAAATGTTATTTGCTTAATTAGGTGTTCTTTGCGTGGAAAATACTAACCAGGGCTGTCAGTATACATCAGAATGTAATATAAAGTAGACCAAAGTGCAATGACAGCAATAACATGTCATACTGAACTTGAGAGAACTCCTGAACCACTGCAGCTAGCACCTTCCCTCTAGTTACTGCAGATCATTAACACAGTGAAGGTCAGTGTCAGGGTAAATGGGAACCCAGTTATGAGCCCCCAAAGTGGACGTCAGGCCAGAAACGGCAATTCCTTCAGCACCCCAGAACTCAAAAGGGCCAGCAGATACATACTTGTGCTTTTAATATGTCATACATCTAGAGTCTGGAAATTGGGAATTGTAAAAGGTATCCTTCTACTTAAATATGGCACAGCTTTTGTACACTCACTGGTGGTATTTTGTTAGAATGAATCAATTTAGCAAGGTTTACATGCATCTAAACAGCAAACTGATAGAACAACAAAATGTGGTTTCTATGTAAATTATCATCATCTAAAGTATGTACAGTTTCTACAGTATTATACACAGTACTGTATACAGGTTAACACAGGTGTATGTGTATCCATCTCTTGAGGAGACTGGTCCCTATGGCAATACAAAAAGGTCTTTCTAGGACAGTCAGCCATTTTAGTTTTTTGAAATATAATAGAATAAATCACATGCCAGCACATGTGAGCATCAAGCCTTGGCTAAACATGCTGTGAGCTGGTTAAGAGAAATGACTTTCCCTTTATGTTTGCCTGGATCTCCAACACATGATTTTATTATTTAAAAAAAAAAAAAAAAAAAAAAAGTCTGACTCAAACTGTACAGTAAAATGTATTTTGTGACATTCTCCAAAACAAACAGAAACTGAATAACCCTGATTCTCCCTTCGCAGAGTTTTAAGAATGCATGCTAAAGTGTGCAAATTCACACCCTGTTTGGGCTTTCTACAGCTGAATTCCTGCTTCAAGAGGAGTTTTGGCAGAATTCAACAGAAATGAAATGCAGAATGAAGGTGGGCAGTGAGCAGGTGAAGATGGATCCAGTGTTTGCTCAGCACAGTCATTCATTTTCACTTCTCTAGACAGCAGAGCCCATGTTTGGTAACGACAGGCCCTGCAAATTGCTGGACTGCAATTCCATCAAAATGCACGTCCTGCTACAAGCAACCGCTTCAGAGCATTGTCTCAACTGAGCCTGAGGACACTATTCCTGGAACACAACCCTAATGGAAAAAAAGACACCTGTTCAGCCAACAGAACAGGAACTCAAGTAAAGTTTGTTTGAAGTTCTGCGACACTCCCCACACCTACTCCCCCAGTTTGAAAGTTGTCGGTTTATATTTTGCACCAGGGTTAATCTTTAAATAAGTGTTTAATCTCAGCTTTCTGAATTTGCGTCGCTAGGTACTGTAGGAGATTTTGATTATTTTGCTATGTACGGGAGTACAGACCCCTATATCCCCAAAATCTGATACTCAAAAGTTTAACTAAATAATGTTAATACCAAGCGTCATAACAATTGGATAATAGATTCTCCAGATATATGGAAAACACTTGTGAAATGTGACATGCGTACGGAGGACCCCCTGCACTGCAGTATATCCCATTTGCAGGGGATTTCATCTCCAGCCAGAATAAATATTTGGGTTGAGGTGAAAATGAAGGGTAATAAGGAGTTACAGAAAACCAACATATTTATTAAGGCCTATTAAAGGGTACATCGGCACTACATGAAAATAAAACTATCCCAATTTGCTGTTCCGAATGTATTTGGTCATTGTATAATAATCAGTATGCGCCCAAACATCTGCATAATGCCACACTGCTATGTCCAAAATCACTGTTCTCAAGCATCTCTTCTGAGCCAACGTACCCTCACATGTACTCAAACGTACTGGCGCATGCCCAGTGAAGCGTTGTGTAAGCTGTATTACCGCCGTGTGGAAACACACTAGTCTGAGTGACAAACATGGTCAGTCTAATTTTCCATTAGGAAGGAACTTGCTTTCGTTTTGTGTAGTAGACATCTTTCACACCGTACATTTTTCCTTCGCATGTGGTACTTTGATATATTATTATGATAAATGTTGCATTAAATAAAAACAAAAAAAACACGTCTGTGCTGTGTAAGTGGTTGCGGGCAAAAGAAAACCCAAGACAGAGTTGTTCTCATTTCCAGCTAATGAAGGGACCTACCCACAATTACAGCAGCACTGTGTTATTTCAATATACATCACCAAAGTCTTAAGTATAGCTCCAACTGATTTGAAATGGTTGCACAACGGACACCAGCTAATAACTAGCTAATGAGATTCGGAAACTATGTATTTCTTTTCGGAATGAGGTCTTTGAGGATGATCCAACCTAAAAAAATAACTATAGCATTATTCGTATTTGGTTTTCATTTGCATTTCCTGGCAACACAGGCACAATCATCTACACACTGTTGAGTGGGAAAGTCGAATTCAGCCACAAATTCCATCAGTTTCTGAACAATCTGATGTTGAAATATTGCCTGGCATTATTTCGGAAGTTCCCTGTGCACAGTCACGCTGTATTGCTGAGAAATTTGAATTTAAACTGTTAATTAAAGGTTTTAGTTTAGGAACATCCAAAAAAAATAAAAAAAATAAACTTTTTTTGGAAAATTCAGTTATACTTCCATTCAAAAGGTATAAACTGCAGTGTACAAAAATGAAAAATGTACACGATTAAAAAATGATTAAAAAATACATTATTTCAGGATGTTTCGGACAAAAGCCCAGCTGTGTAGAAAGAAAAGTCAACACAGCGCAGTAAACTTGTTATTTATCAAGAATTCTGTGGATGATGTCATGATTATGTCAGAATAGAATGTTCGTTCCAAGAGGTTCCAAAGTTCCTCGTTTGAAGATAAACTCATGTGCCCTTCGTTTCCGAGCAGTATTTGTTCCATAGCAATGACTGATCCCACAGATGGCGATGTCTTCAGCAGCCGTTTATAAATTTGGACACACCAATGAATATGAAGAGTCATTTTTGCCAGTGGATACATTTCAAGCAGTATTTGATGGAATATTTGTCCATGCACTAATATATACAACGTGTGCTTCATTTCCTGACTGCAGTATACACCATTCCGTTCTGACAGGCCTTCTCACTCAGAGCCTCTCAGCTAGGCCTGGCTCTCATAAGAATGTCTATGCACATAATTTACTTGTATACGGAAAATATTACAGTAAAGATTTGCGGACCCTGCACACACTACATCACTTTGCAGTTCATATACCAATATAGTGACCTCTCACATTCATTAGAATAACAGTAGTTCTTTTTCTTTAGGGGTCTGGCCTCATAAACAAAGTCCCTACAGCAATTGGAGAAACAGAGAATGTAATGGCAACCATTGTAATCAATGGATTGACAGCTGAACCGAGGAAGCTGTCAAAGAAGCTGTGGACTGAGGTCAACTCTGACTCCCCTCCAGCAGACCTGCTCTACAGGGGGGTGAAGGATGCAAGGCAGCCTGGAGGACAGAGCAACGATTAAGAGTCAGGTACCAGCTCAGCCACTGTATCACCCAAATCTGCAACTGCACAAACTCCTGCCCCCGTCTCTCCTCCCAGAACAAGGAGATCTCAGCGTTATCTTGTGGATGCAAGCTACCCCCTCTTAAAACCGAATGTGCTGAAAATATTCTTGGTATTTAAAAACAGATTACAGGGCTTTAGGTGACATCCATTACTTCAACGTGCCGAGTCAGAGAGTGCCTTCTTCAGTGTACTCATTACTGTTCACTACAGGGCAAAGCTTTGGAAGCAATGACTGCAGTGGTACCCCAAATATAACCCACTTATTACCAATGCTGATGGACTGGGTGTAACTTTTTTTTTCTATTTTACCCCAAAAACTAGTTCCCTGAATGATGACTGCTAAGACTGGCACAATGTTCAATGCAGTGTTGTCCTGCAGTCCTTAGCCAGAGGGTAACATTAAGAAATCTGGTGAAACCCAGCCATTCCACATTGGAGGGAAGAGGGTTTGGAGTACCACTGTACTTGCAAGACTGTGTCCTCATTAACATCTTTACATAAAGCAAAGATGATTAAGCAACACACCCAGTCCTTCTGTAAATCATTTCTTGCTTCCAAACTTCGCTTACTTTGTAGTATGTATATATCAGTAGGGAGGATTAGCCCCTGCCTGTATTGTAAACAGCACCGATCATTATTATTAGTCTGTAAATGGGTGATCAAGAGGGCTCGAGGTGTGGAACAGCTTTAATCAGGAATACCACCAAACAGAGAATTACAACAATTCTACCTTGCAACTCGGAGGTGCAGTCTGGGTGCAGGGGGCCAGCAATCTTACCTTGCAACTCAGAGGTGAAGTCTGGGTGCAGGGGGCCAGCAATCTTACCTTGCAACTCTGTGATGCAGTCTGGGTGCAGGGGGCCAGCAATCCTACCTTGCAACTCGGAGGTGAAGTCTGGGTGCAGGGGGCCAACAATCCTACCTTGCAACTCGGAGGTGAAGTCTGGGTGCAGGGGGCCAGCAATCCTACCTTGCAACTCGGAGGTGAAGTCTGGGTGCAGGGGGCCAGTATTCTTACCTTGCAACTCTGTGATGCAGTCTGGGTGCAGGGGGCCAGCAATCCTACCTTGCAACTCAGAGGTGAAGTCTGGGTGCAGGGGGCCAGTATTCTTACCTTGCAACTCTGTGATGCAGTCTGGGTGCAGGGGGCCAGCAATCCTACCTTGCAACTCTGAGATGCAGTCTGGGTGCAGGGGGCCAGCAATCCTACCTTGCAACTCCGAGGTGGAGTCTGGGTGCAGGGGGCCAGCAATCCTACCTTGCAACTCTGAGATGCAGTCTGGGTGCAGGGGGCCAGCAATCCTACCTTGCAACTCTGTGGTGCAGTCTGGGTGCAAGGGGCCAGCAATCTTACCTTGAAACTCGGAGGTGGAGTCTGGGTGCAGGGGACCAGTCCCAGGGGCTGCAGGGAGGGGTCTCTGCAGCCGTGGTTTGTTGGGGGGCGGGGCCACGACTGGGGCCAGATACTCCACGTAGGTCCCTGGGAAATCTCCTTTCTGTTTGGTGCGCTCGTTGAGTCCCACAATCCATCCAATGTGCTCCGGATGCTGCTCGTCACCCTCTGTGCAGCCCAGAGAGCGCAGGGATGCCTGGTTAACTGTCAGAATGTCCCCCGGCATTAGATCGATGTCTTCTTCACGATCTTTGTTGTACTCATAGAGCGCACGGTACTGAAAAGCTTCAGCCATTCTGATGTGTCTGTAAATACCAGTGTTTATAGTACTGACAAAGTCACCCTAAAGTAAGCAACATGCTGCTGGTGCTGTCCTCAGTTGTTCAGTGGTGCCCAAGGCCCATGGTCAAAAGCACTCCCCTCCGTTTAAACCCCCAGTTCAACCAGACTATAGAACAAAGGGGCAGCTTGACCAACATAATCCGATGTGCCTTCAAACCGGCACAGATCCGACTTCCAAGAGAACTGAAAAGGCTGCTTCCAATCTGACAGTGTGGATGAGCTGGTTTTTATCAGTCTCCCTCGAAAACTGAAAATCCTGTCCAGGACTCCCAGTCAAAAGACAGAACCTAAAAGATAAATAAACACATGTCAGTAACCTCCATCCCCCGCCCTGGTTGTAAATCCAATATAATTCGAGCCCTCGGTACTGCAAGTGGAGGACCATGACATGTACATTATAAGTCACTTCAGCACTGCGACCCATTAGCAGCAACTACACTTATCTTGTGCTGAGAGTGTAGATCTCCCACTCTGCATGTCAATCACAAACCACAACAGGTTCTCTATAAACCACAACGCGGGTCCGACAAAGCAAACAGTGTGCGAGAAATACACTCAACTTGATGAGAGGTAGCCACCAAACACTTAGAAACACACAGAATAGTATATAAATAAGAAATGGCAACTAATCACAGCTGAATATCAAGTTTCATGTTTTAAATTGGATAAGCGGTTATCCAGACATATGCACAAATGTAAGCATGACATGCAGACAGACAGAAGTCAAGTCAGTTATGATCAGTTCTTTTTTTTTTATCAACTTTCAGCTGTTTTGACGTCCAGTTGTTTTTTTTGTAAAATCAAAATGAAAGTTTAGAATGGATAAAACAAACTGCATTTGTGCAGCCATGAGAATGGCGCATACCAGTATTACGCACGTCGCTTTTTTAACTGTGATAACTAGGGGTTTACCCAATTCGTGATTTCGTGGAAATCGGGAAACTGAGGGATCACCGCAAAATTCACCTCTTAGGGACAATGCATACCGTACTAGTATTGAGAGAAAAAATAAATAAAAATGTTTCAATGAACTACTGCACACTGCAAGCGATTGCAAACTACCTATCTTAATTCTGTAGATAGACTTCTTTTTATTACTTCGCCGTCCTGTGTGCATTGCACTTTGGCAAAATAAAAAAATAAAAAATATCGCCCTTTGGTTAACTTTCTTATTTACTGTTCACATTACAACAATGTTTTACTCAGCCTATCAGTGCGTCTGTACTGGCTTTTCTGTGACCTGTACAGTACAGTAGGAGGTGGGACAAAGTCAGTGTTGCATTGTTATTTTGATTTAGGTTGCTAAATAGTTTTCAGCATTGGAGGTAAAACACCAAAAATGGAAGACAAAGCAAAATGCAATAAGTATATTTTGGCTGAGGATCGGGTCAAGAAATGTACATGCAGATGGAGGTAATTGTTTTTCACATCTTGTAATGTGTCTTTGGAGAAAATACAAATCGATCGCCATTTATCTTCGTTTATCGCACATTAAATGAGCTACAGAGGCTGCTGAACAGAACGTAAAATAAACAGCTTTCAGAAAAGAAACTGGAGAGTCAGCGCAGGACACAAAGTATTCCTCTCGGTTGTAGCCAAGTTAAATCAGCACTACAGGTACGATCTAGCACAGCCTCCTCGCTTCAAACAATCTGCTGCTTACTTTTTAAACGCAGTTAGAATTTTAGACTCGAATAGGCATGTATTATTTCTTTTGACTCGGTACCAATAAAATAAATTCGTGAATGGGACAAACATCAACGAAGTGCTGCGTATATGGCCTTTATTAAATAATGCCAGATGCCCTTGGGTAACCAAGTTTTGGGCCTGTTTCCAATCGATTTCCACATCTGTATGACTTGGCAAAGCTTTGCCTTACACTTCCAACCAATTCAGTGGATGCAGAACGTGCAGTCTCAATGTGCGGGCAAGTCTTCACAACACAGACAGAGAATGTCGGCAGCAACTGCTGGGGATGTTGCATGCTTGCCTTTAACAAATGACAGCACTCCGTTTTAGTAAGGAAGCAAGTACCACTATTTTGTCCGCAGCATCCCTTTCACTTCTTTTCCAGCTTCACAATGGTTCAGGGCCTCGACTAACCTTTTATTTTCTTTCAATACTTTTGCACTGTTTTAATCAGTTTAGCATCATTATTACATTTGTTATGAGGTCTACACAGAGTCATTTAACAGACGCAATATACTCAACCTTTTTTTTTTTTAACTGAGAAACAGCTTCACTTCGAATGCATTTTATAACAAAAGGTTTAGGTTGGGGTACGCAGGTGTGCTCGTACTAGGACAGCACTTTTCAGCATTAAACTGTTTTACAAACCTGAAAAAAAAACCTTGACTTCTGAACACCCAGACTATGGGCAGTATAAAACTGTTATCCCTACTGTCAGAATCAAACATGCAAGTCTTGTCATAACTTTTGATGCGTCACTATATTGATTATTATGGGATGTTAATATGAATCATCTATATGCAGAAAAGTGTGCTTTGGTTCAGTTTGGAATTTCATGCAAATGTAGGCTTCGGTTTGGGAAATCATACCATTGTATCCCTAGTGTGTGAACTGTGACATACAGACAGACATACAGACAGATAGACGGAATCTGATATTCTTAATAAAGTATGCTTAAAACTGTTAATACCAAGTTTCATGACAACTGGATTAACACGACCCAGAAGAAACCTAGCTAACCCAGGAAGTAAAGCAGGAACAGACTTCCTAAAAGGAAGCTGGGAACTTTCTTAACCTAGTGTAATACCACAGGTTTTAAAATGCTACAATCAAGACTTAGGAAAGATTTAGGAATATTTAGCTCCATCCATCACTACATGTATCCCTCTGAAATGCTCACTAACTTGAGCTGAAGAAACACCTTTACCAAGTTTCATCACAACTGGAAAAGCTGTTCTCTAGATGCATGTTAAAATGTCAAAAGACAAAAGTTACTTTTGAAACCCCCTCATTGCTATAATACAGCACCAATAACCAGGAGTTAAAGAATCAGACTTCTAGATTCCCCCTTTCCATTTCAATAGACATGCCCCAACATATCCCTGCAGAGCACAAAAGGATCTGTTCGCAGTTCTGCTCCCCTGGTTAGCTATGCCCTGTTTTTCTTGGTAAGCCCCTGGCATTCTCAGTCTGTGTAAATGTACGTACTGCCCAGATTGAACCCCTGCTCACAGCCATGAGTAAGACCGTATGCTTCTCCTTCCCAGAATCCTGCACACCTCTACACTGGTGCAAAATAAAATCGATACCCTAAAACTAGCTGAATTTGAGAGAGTAATATTAAAACGAGCTGAAACAAGTCAATCTGACCTCCTTTCAAAGCCATGAGCTGCGAGATGTGAACCCCATAGTATATAAGGGCCCATTCAAACGCATTGGATCCCACACACTCGCAGCAAAATCACTTTGAAAATCTGTTTCGGGCTAGACATGGTTTGGTTAGCGTTCGTTCACACGGGTAAAATGCGTCAAGCTTCGGGAGTTTGAGTTCTTTTAAGTAAACTAAAGGGCAAGGATTTTGAATATTTCCTTATTTAAAAACACTCTGAATTGGTTCTTATTTTTTACAAGGACTCCAACTCCCAGAAGCAGCTCAGTTGTGCCGACTGCGTTCCTTCAACAGGACGTGAAGCACGGAAAAGAGTGCAAGAGGCAATTTTACACATGGTATGAAAACAATATCAATTATTATTATTATTATTATTTATTTCTTAGCAGACGCCCTTATCCAGGGCGACTTACAATTGTTACAAGATATCACATTATTTTTACATACAATTACCCATTCATACAGTTGGGTTTTTACTGAAGCAATCTAGGTAAAGTACCTTGCTCAAGGGTACAACAGCAGTGTCCCCCACTGGGGATTGAACCCACAACCCTCCGGTCAAGAGTCCAGAGCCCTAACCACTACTCCACACTGCTGCCAATCAATTAAATACACGTTTAACATACTGTGATCATCTTTCATACAGACAAAAGTGACACCTCTGAAGTGATGATCACACATGCTAGATACGATGTGCAGTACTGCGCTAGCTCGGGGTACTTCAAATTCCTAATTACTGATGTTCAGAGAGAAGGAAGCAGGTGCAAGGAGCTATTCTAGTTTACCCATTCAAAATCAACACAGTGCTGTTATGGGGCGGATTTAGTACAGATTACTTTTGCGTGAAAATCCTGAACAAAGCAGATCAAACTTATTTTTCTTCAAGATTTACCAAGAAAAGAGAATTTGAATGGAGAGCAGCATGTATACACTGCAGTGGAGCAGAGCCATGCACTTCAATTGAATACTGGGTGAAAATCAATGCCAAATTTTGAAAAAAAGAAAGCAGAATATGATCTTTAATATGCTTGACTATGCTCATTGTGTTGCGGCAGTGGTAGACTGGCTTTGGTTTGATTGGACAGCCTGGCTAGCAGGACTGCTGGCATGATGGAGGGATTAGTGATCAGAATTGGTGTGAGGAGGTCAGGAACAGTTCAACAGCACCTTACAACAGGCTGCACATTCAAATGAGCAAGACAGGAGGCGATCATGGAGTTATCCCAGCCCGCTGACAGCAGGATTAGCAGGGTTTAGATACCCACCTCCCCAGTCACAGCTACTGTGTGCTCGCCCTGTTCCTTGTACTGTTAAGGATCCCAGCGATTCAGCAACATGACTAGGTAGCCCATTCCATCCCCTCGCCACTCACTGTGTGGAGAAGCGTCTCCTTCCCTCTCTCCTTGCTCTATCTCCACTTAATTCCCTCTGGTCCTGGTTACTGTACTGCGCTTAAAATACTGGTTACGGTTAACTTCGTGTGTTCCCCCAGTTCTTCTTTGATCTGGGCCAAACAGATTCAGTTTCAACTGCCAGTTCAAACAAGATACAAGATACTCCAAAAGTTTCTGAAGTTAGTTGTCATAAATATTAACTTAAATTCTTAATAAACTAGTCCTGGGAAAAATATTTAAATATTCAAACAAACGCTGCTTACAATGTATTAAAAAAAGAACCACTTGATTCTTCTGTAGAACAGGATTTACCATCAGAAAGATTTCAGGCAAGGGAATGAAGAGGGCATGAAGAGGTCTGAAACACGCAGCACACACTGTAATACTGAAAAGACTAATATGGTATGAATCATGCTTTTGTTTTCCAGCCCACTCAAAATGAAGGAATATGCGAATATCCATTTTGAAAGACTATTTCATGACAAACCCATGCTCATCCACGCACTAAAACATTCAAGGCATCATTTACATGGTTCGTCAGCTAAAGCAGTTTATATGCAGCACAGTCTCGTTTAAATCTATTCTGTTTGGAACATTTTCAGATGTTTTTTTCTTAATTTTTAAAATGTTGCTACATATTTACTTATCCATTGTTGATATTATACCAAATGCTGCGTTCCTTTTAGTTCACCATCAGCTTACTCATGAATAAGCAGTGAATTAGCGGAGGGCCCTTAGGCAGTAAAATATAATGCTTGTATGCATGTCCTAATCATGATTGAACCAAATGATCAAATAGTGAAATCTGAGGGAACATTACACAGATGTTAGCCTTATTGTTTATAAGGAAGTACACAAAGAAAAAGTTACGTTATAAGTGGCTTTAGGAATTGCTGAAGGAAAAAAACACTTTATAACTAGAAATGGGTGCTTTTTGTGAAATAAAACAAAGCATTCCCAGGGGCATAATAGAAGTTCAAACAATGCAGCAGTGAAGGGTTCATTTTGACTGGACCACCCAGTTAACGGAGCCGTGTGCTAATGGAGCCGTTCTCGCTATACAGGAGAAACTGACAAGGAGGCAGCGATACTCTGCCACAGTGCATTCACACGGTTCACACAGCCGTGCCAATATGAAGTCACGAGCTACAATGGTTTGTGGTGGCAGCTTTTTAAAATAAATGGCACAAAGGGGCTTGTTTTTAACTTGACAAAGTGAATCACAGTATACAGTTGTGAGCATGAAGCCAATATCATGAAGCATTTGGTCTTTAGAGTCCAGAAAGTCACCTCAATGTGGCAGCCATCTTAGGTCACAGGTCAAAGTGAAGGGTGCTGGTCATTAATGCCTGAGGATTTTCCATAACACTGAAAAATGCCAGCTAAAGAGTTTATGAGGTATTAGGAATCCTAGATGACAGGTTTTCAAGCTCATAGATGCTCTCGTCAATATTCCCTCCCCCACACAGCAGCCATTCTGTGGGACTGCAAGCTGCAGCACAACCTCAATTCAACCCTTTCATGGCAGCCTGTCTTCAGGATCAATACAGCCTGCTCCAACGAGTACAAGATCAACAGTTTAGAAACCAGGCTGGGCCAAAGGTTACTTTACTGTCCTCACTTTAACTGCAGACGGGACAACCTTTCAATTCGACCAAACCTGCTGTATGTTGTATTCATTCATATAACCTTGCACTTTAACAACAGCAAGAAGATGCAAAACCTCGGCGTAAATCACGTCTATAATCCAACACACAGAAGAGTGTTCTCATCTCATAAATCACGTCTATAATCCAACTCACAGAAGAGTGTTCTCATCTCATAAATCACGTCTATAATCCAACGCACAGAAGAGTGTTCTCATCTTTCATAAATCACATCTATAATCCAACGCACAGAAGAGTGTTCTCATCTCATAAATCATGTCTATAATCCAAGGCACAGAAGAGTGTTCTCATCTTTCATAAATCACGTCTATAATCCAACGCACAGAAGAGTGTTCTCATCTCATAAATCACGTCTATAATCCAACGCACAGAAGAGTGTTCTCATCTTTCATAAATCACGTCTATAATCCAACGCACAGAAGAGTGTTCTCATCTTTCATAAATCACGTCTATAATCCAACGCACAGAAGAGTGTTCTCATCTTTCATAAATCACGTCTATAATCCAACGCACAGAAGAGTGTTCTCATCTCATAAATCACGTCTATAATCCAACGCACAGAAGAGTGTTCTCATCTCATAAATCACGTCTATAATCCAACGCACAGAAGAGTGTTCTCATCTCATAAATCACGTCTATAATCCAACGCACAGAAGAGTGTTCTCATCTCATAAATCACGCCTATAATCCAACGCACAGAAGAGTGTTCTCATCTTTCATAAATCACGCCTATAATCCAACGCACAGAAGAGTGTTCTCATCTCATAAATCACGCCTATAATCCAACGCACAGAAGAGTGTTCTCATCTTTCATAAATCACATAGATCCAATGCACAGAAGAGTGTTCTCATCTTTCATAAATCACGTCTGCAATCCAACGCACAGAAGAGTGTTCTCGTCTCATAAATCACATCTGCAATCCAACGCACAGTGTTCTCGTCTTTCATAAATCACGTCTATAATCCAACGCACAGAAGAGTGTTCTCGTCTTTCATAAATCACGTCTGCAATCCAACGCACAGAAGAGTGTTCTCATCTTTCATAAATCACGTCTATAATCCAACGCACAGAAGAGTGTTCTCATCTCATAAATCACGTCTATAATCCAACGCACAGAAGAGTGTTCTCGTCTCATAAATCACGTCTATAATCCAACGCACAGAAGAGTGTTCTCATCTTTCATAAATCACGTCTATAATCCAACGCACAGAAGAGTGTTCTCGTCTCATAAATCACGCCTATAATCCAACGCACAGAAGAGTGTTCTCATCTCATAAATCACGCCTATAATCCAACGCACAGAAGAGTGTTCTCATCTTTCATAAATCACGTCTATAATCCAACGCACAGAAGAGTGTTCTCATCTCATAAATCACGTCTATAATCCAACGCACAGAAGAGTGTTCTCATCTCATAAATCACGTCTGCAATCCAATGCACAGAAGAGTGTTCTCATCTCATAAATCACGTCTGCAATCCAATGCACAGAAGAGTGTTCTCATCTCATAAATCACGTCTATAATCCAACGCACAGAAGAGTGTTCTCATTTCATAAATCACATCTATAATCCAACGCACAGAAGAGTGTTCTCATCTCATAAATCACGTCTGCAATCCAATGCACAGAAGAGTGTTCTCATCTCATAAATCACGTCTGCAATCCAATGCACAGAAGAGTGTTCTCATCTCATAAATCACGTCTATAATCCAACGCACAGAAGAGTGTTCTCATCTCATAAATCACGTCTGCAATCCAACGCACAGAAGAGTGTTCTCATCTCATAAATCACGTCTATAATCCAACGCACAGAAGAGTGTTCTCATTTCATAAATCACGTCTATAATCCAACGCACAGAAGAGTGTTCTCATCTCATAAATCACGTCTGCAATCCAATGCACAGAAGAGTGTTCTCATCTCATAAATCACATCTATAATCCAATGCACAGAAGAGTGTTCTCATCTTTCATAAATCACGTCTATAATCCAACGCATAGAAGAGTGTTAGTCTTTCTTTAACAGAACCTGAATTATTTTACTGTGATATGCTATGGATTGCACTTTTCCAGCTAATTCCAAATGGAAGAATATTGCAGCATCGTCCCAGCACTAATGAACCCTGTCTTTCTAGTTACTATTAGTAGCCGATAGGTCCAGGCTTAAATGTTTAGTGAATGACTAACCATACTGTATAGCAGCTGTAGCACAGCAGTGACATGTACTGATGCATGCACTTCATAGTATGCTTTTAAAAGTGCTCCAGAACCCCCTGCAGTGTTTACAGTAAATACAGGATGTTAACTTTGCTGAATCCCTTGTTGTCCATACACAGTATATAGTAAATATGGACTGGAGTGGAGGCGTATAGTAGGAAACTGGCCCCCCCGAGGGAAGAACTATAGTTACCAACAGGGGACTATAATGCCCGAAGCCGCAGGCCCCTGGAGGTAACTATAGTTCTTCCCGATGGGCCTTTCGTTTCCCACTATGAGCCGAGGTCTGCAGTCCGTATTTGTTTTATGAATCAGTCAAGAAAGTAATGTTTTGGAAGTCCATACTGCATTAGTTATTATAAAAAAAAACTGTCTGTCTGACTTTCTCACTGCGGCATGAACTCGGAGGAGTCCATTGAGTTTGTGAAGGTTGTATTTATCTCGTTGGATTGGTTTGAATTTTAGGAAGTTGGGAAAACACAGAAAACGAAGTTTTTATGGCAATTTTAGTGTTTATAGTATATTTTGCAATTAATTTTGCTTTGTTGTGTGAGGAGAGGAAGGATGTTCAGTATGACGATGTAATTTGAGGGACTTTGTAAAATATATATTATATACATTGCCTTGCGAAAGTTTTCGGCCCCCTTGAACTTTGCGACCTTTTGCCACATTTCAGGCTTCAAACATAAAGATATGAAACTGTAATTTTTTGTGAAGAATCAACAACAAGTGGGACACAATCATGAAGTGGAACGAAATTTATTGGATATTTCAAACTTTTTTAACAAATAAAAAACTGAAAAATTGGGCGTGCAAAATTATTCAGCCCCCTTAAGTTAATACTTTGTAGCGCCACCTTTTGCTGCGATTACAGCTGTAAGTCGCTTGGGGTATGTCTCTATCAGTTTTGCACATCGAGAGACTGAAATTTTTGCCCATTCCTCCTTGCAAAACAGCTCGAGCTCAGTGAGGTTGGATGGAGAGCATTTGTGAACAGCAGTTTTCAGTTCTTTCCACAGATTCTCGATTGGATTCAGGTCTGGACTTTGACTTGGCCATTCTAACACCTGGATATGTTTATTTGTGAACCATTCCATTGTAGATTTTGCTTTATGTTTTGGATCATTGTCTTGTTGGAAGACAAATCTCCGTCCCAGTCTCAGGTCTTTTGCAGACTCCATCAGGTTTTCTTCCAGAATGGTCCTGTATTTGGCTCCATCCATCTTCCCATCAATTTTAACCATCTTCCCTGTCCCTGCTGAAGAAAAGCAGGCCCAAACCATGATGCTGCCACCACCATGTTTGACAGTGGGGATGGTGTGTTCAGGGTGATGAGCTGTGTTGCTTTTACGCCAAACATAACGTTTTGCATTGTTGCCAAAAAGTTCGATTTTGGTTTCATCTGACCAGAGCACCTTCTTCCACATGTTTGGTGTGTCTCCCAGGTGGCTTGTGGCAAACTGTAAACGACACTTTTTATGGATATCTTTAAGAAATGGCTTTCTTCTTGCTACTCTTCCATAAAGGCCAGATTTGTGCAGTATACGACTGATTGTTGTCCTATGGACAGAGTCTCCCACCTCAGCTGTAGATCTCTGCAGTTCATCCAGAGTGATCATGGGCCTCTTGGCTGCATCTCTGATCAGTCTTCTCCTTGTATGAGCTGAAAGTTTAGAGGGACGGCCAGGTCTTGGTAGATTTGCAGTGGTCTGATACTCCTTCCATTTCAATATTATCGCTTGCACAGTGCTCCTTGGGATGTTTAAAGCTTGGGAAATCTTTTTGTATCCAAATCCGGCTTTAAACTTCTCCACAACAGTATCTCGGACCTGCCTGGTGTGTTCCTTGTTCTTCATGATGCTCTCTGCGCTTTAAACGGACCTCTGAGACTATCACAGTGCAGGTGCATTTATACGGAGACTTGATTACACACAGGTGGATTCTATTTATCATCATTAGTCATTTAGGTCAACATTGGATCATTCAGAGATCCTCACTGAACTTCTGGAGAGAGTTTGCTGCACTGAAAGTAAAGGGGCTGAATAATTTTGCACGCCCAATTTTTCAGTTTTTTATTTGTTAAAAAAGTTTGAAATATCCAATAAATTTCGTTCCACTTCATGATTGTGTCCCACTTGTTGTTGATTCTTCACAAAAAATTACAGTTTCATATCTTTATGTTTGAAGCCTGAAATGTGGCAAAAGGTCGCAAAGTTCAAGGGGGCCGAATACTTTCGCAAGGCACTGTATATATATATATATATATATATATATATATATTGACCGTAAACAGCATCGCTGGGGCAATAGTTGGATGTATTTTTGGTCTTGTGATGAGGTTTTAACCAATCACATGCCAAAATTTCTAAGGACCGATTTGTAGAGAGAACATATACAACGTTTCGATATGTTGTACATATCTTTCTCAAGGAAGCCTGTGTTTGAATCAAAACATTGGAGGTATTTATAGGTTTTTGACGGCATGACAACTACTTGTTATTGTTTATATTCAAATCCATGATTTATTCTTATATGATGTAATTCTATATTTTGTGACATCATTTTTACTTCTATCTTTGAATCTGTATTCATTCTAATTAAACACTACTTTATATAAACTGAGATATAGATATAAATATATTTAAACATTCTTCTGTCTTTGTAATATATTGTATTGCATGTATCTCCAGTAAACTCTAATTTGGTTTACATTACTAGTTTCTGCATTTTATTCAAGCATTCTAGTCACACGCAATGACCCCCCAAGAAAGAGGATGAACAGAGTTCTGCTGTCTGTATGTGTGTAAAAAAAAAAAAGATATTATATATATATTCCCTGATTGTTCCCAAACTAGGGAAATACTTTCTCAACTTCTACTCTTGTCTATGGATTAAATGCTGATTGTACACACAGTAAAACAAACGCCATGCACCCAGATAACAAAAGCGAAGTTATTATTATTTTTTTTAATCACAATTAAAAGTAGGCCTACTACAAGCAAAGCTCTTTGAGGGCATTTCAAAAACATTACAAATCCACAGCGCGATTACCAGTTAGAGACATGAAAAAAACGATTAATTAAAAAGACTTTTTGGTGTACTGGCGGACTGTCTCAAGTAAAGTCTGGGTTTCAGATCTACACTGTACTGGCACAGCACTGTGCTGACCCACCGTGCAGCCAATCAACTGAAAAACTGGGGCTTACTCACAGCAATAAGGGCTGTTTATAAACTACTTACCATCTTAACATTTGGAAAGGATTACATGAACTGTATCCAAATGGTTATATATATTTATATATACATTCCTTAAAACAGTCCCAGTCCACAATCTTTAGTTATTTCTTACTTTCGGGAAAAGCAATTCTACAAAAGTGTATAAATAAATAAACACATAAATAAATAATAATATATTAAAGGCTAAAATCAATCCCCTTCAAGGTGTTAACATTTGATTCTCTGACAATTAGTTTTGCTTTTGTATTTTGTTTTTTTGGGTTCAAACGCAGCACAAGAGAAATACGTATGGTATTCTCAATCTAGACATCGGTGTACCATTACACAAAACAGACCTGCTACAGGGAGACCCAGGACCCCAGCCTCCAAATTCACAAGCACCCAACATCACCCTAAATACACGTCCAATCACAAGATCATTAACATACAGCATCACTCCAACCCCAAGAACCCGAACCTGCACACACAGTAATCCCATAGTAGACTACTCACCGTACCTGCAGCCAGTGTGGCTGGCAGCACTTCCACAGGCATGCTGCACCACTGCCAGGAACCTCCTCAAGATTAGCATGTTGTTTCACACTCGGAAACGTTCGCTTGTGCAGCCCATTTAAAAAGCATTCGATTTTTATTTTAGGTTTTTTTCAGATCTGGCGATTAACAAAGAGTGATCCGAAAAGAAACCCAGTACTTGAGTGGGGGAATGCTAAATCGTTTCCTAGGTTGCTATTGGTTGGCTAGCCTTTGCTCAATCACTAGGCAGGCTGTATCAAATCAAGGAAATGTTCTAATATTAGAAATGTAACTAGGCAGTGCAGGAGTTCTGACCCCAAAACTCCAGCACTTCAACAACTTGCAATAAATGCTAATGATGATAATCCAGTAAATGAGAGGGCAATTTAGCCAAACCCAATTCAATTAACACAAATAAACCTGACATAACAGATCTGTGTTTGTTAACTTGTACAGTACTATACAACGATATGTAATAATATTTTTATTATTACTAGAATTCTCCAAATATACTTGATATGTCGGTCTACAGTCAGTAACATTTCAGCATTTTACATATATCTTGAGAAGTTATTGAGAGTATCAGCATCTTCAGAGGTGTGCTTTTCAAAACAAAAATGACGTCGTCTAATTATCCATAATGTACAGGAGAAGCTGATAGTATATTTTGAATGGATTTATTTTGTATTTATTACTAGAAGCTAGCTAGACATGACCTTCAAAGTAATTGTAGCTAACAAAATAATTCCATGCATTTGGTCACTTCCATCGGTCTGAATGGTGCAGTTTTGAAAGAAGCACAGGTTATAGACCGGAAAACATTTGGACCATCTTTAAACAGCTTCTAGTTCTCAGTTCCCATGCCTTGCTCACAGGAAGTCTGTCACACTTGCACTTCCTTTGTCATTTCACCTCAGCGCTATCATCAGCGCTATCATTGGCTGACAAAGTAAAGGGATGGAGACAATTTCACTCACAGGTGACCAAGGAAGTGCAACACCATCTGAAAGCATGGCTTACAAACAGATCTTTCTTTAACTAAGTATAGTATATGATATGTTTCAAAATTTTAAAAAAATGTGTTTCTTTCAAAACTCCACATTTGAGACATGTGTTGCATATAGAAGTGCACAAAAAGTACTGTTTATCAAAGTATTTTGTTAGCTACAATAAATAGCGATCAACATTCAGACTTGAAACTCAAGTGTCCTAGCATAAACACTATGGAGGAATAGTTTCAGTATCTTGTACTGAGAAATGGCACAGATAAAAGGAAACAAAAGGAATGGCTTTATATCTTCAGAAAACTTTCCTTCCATATGGAACTGAGAAACACAGTAAAGAATACAGACCAACATAGGTGCAGCATCAAACTACTATACAATGAAAGCTAAGAGTTCATACGACTTTACTCAAAAACAGGAAAAGTGCTGAACACTTTTCAATTGTGTAGAATGACAATTAAGCATTAAACTGCATTAATCACATTCAAGTTATAGCCGTCATCGTTTGTGTCTCTCTTTCAGACTCATGTGCAACAATCTTGCAAACTACACAGAACAGTAACACTATAAAGACAGCGTTTCGTAACTGCAAATAAAATAACAATAGTATAAAATAACATATACATTGCTGAACACTTCAACCACTTAATCGGTATTGAGAAAACAAAACGTAAGGCATCTCAACATGTCAATGTTACCAGGAGCATGTTCATGAACTGTAAACCAGTCAAACTTTGTATCTGACGAAATGTCTGATCATGGAAATCGGCCAGATCAGATTAGGGCAAATCTGTACTGTGCTCAATTTGTTCTGGATTCCGAGTGAAGTTAAAATACAAATTACCACAACCAGCACCAATGTCGCTACAACAATACCGATAACGTGTCACACTTTTTTACAAAACCTGACACTGCAAATCATAATTCACCCGGAGGGTTACTCAAATTCCAGCAAAATATCCAAAAAGTAGACAACCAAACGTTTACTGTTAAAAATACTAAAATGAAAAACTTTCAATAATAATAATTATCATCATCATCATTATTATCATTTAAAGTATACTGGTACGGCACTGATACAGTATTTAAAATGTAAGATAATGTACAACTAATTATAATTATATGTATATACTCTCTCTCATTATATATATATATATATATATATATATATATATATATATATATATATATATATATATATATATACACACACACACACACACACACACACACACACTAAACTGTGAAATGCGCGACTCCGGGCTCTGTAGTTCTGCACGCTCATCTGGTATGCTTCATATGTGGTTAAATTCGGCACACTTGTAGCTACGCTGTTGCTTCCACCATTTTCCAGTTTAAGTCCATTCTATTCTGCACGGACAACTTTGAAAACTCACCCCAAAACACATTCGTTGACGTCTCCCACATAAATGGCGTTTCTTCTCGGTTTCCTCTCGTGCTTTGGTGGGGGTCATTCCAGTCCGGACTCGAAACCGTCCCTCTCCTCCCGACTAAATCCCCTCACTGCCTACTCAGCCATATTCCAGCACAGCACAAGAGGCACTCGTCCACAGACGAATGATGACGGGCGGAGTCGAATCTGCCGGAGAGAACCGAATATTGCCGGAACGAAACGGGAATATTTGAGGTGGAACGGAAGGAAACAGATGTGTGAAGTCAGCATAAGCACACGTTAGGTAGATTTAGGGTTATACGGTTTAACTTAAATGCATGAAGGTGGATGCCTTAAAATGCTCTTTTTATTCTGTATTAACAATACAGTTAATCTCCGATTTAAATTATGATTATTTTGTGGTTCTACAATTATTATATTCTACAAGACGCTTGTGTGCTTAACGCCAAAACTAGTTTTAGGGAATGTCAACAAACTACACTTCTGTTTTTTGAAAATAAAAACACTGATGTTCATTTTGTATTCCAAATTTTATTTTCACTTTGAAGAGATATCTGTCTTTTCACAACACTAAGTTAATTTCCTTCTTGTGTTACAAAGAAGAGGACCCCATCTGGACCACGGATCAGTAGAAAATGTGCATGATTCTGTGGTGGAAATGCAAGGTAAGCACAAATGAGCCCTGCTGTATTTCACTGGTCACTTTTTCAGTTGAACTCGCTTTAGTGTGTAGCAGCTGTACAGCAGCATGCACTCTGGTGTTTTCATTGTTAATGTTAAATGAAAAGGATTGTGGCTGATACAATAATTCCATACATCTTCCACTTCTATTAGCAGCTTTTAAAGAAACACGCGTCATACAGTCATTTCTGTATAAAACATGATATCCAGACTGGTACTATTTAAGAGCAGAGTTGGCAATTTTTTTATTTAATTGATTTAAATCAGATTATTTTTATTTAAAGGGTACATAAGGACCTTTTTATTTTATTGTGTTACATGTTCCCATGTGTTGCTGTGTGTGTGTGTTTTTTGTTTTTTTTTACATTTTGACCACTTTTTAAAACTTTTAAATTGCATTCCCTGCCTCAAGATGGCTTCACATGTACCCGCATGGACCTCTCAGAACTACATTTCCCATCATCCTCCTGCTCACTGCTAAATGCATGTTACATCTGTGAGCAGAAGGATGAAGGGAAATGTAGTTCTGAGAGGTCCATGCAGGTTTAAATGATGGCATTTTGTTTGTAGTACTGTAGTTGTAGCTCTACAGTACCTCCAAACTGTGAATTCTAAGATGTTGGAAATGGTGGTTTGTGAATAGTTACATACCAAACTAAATTACTTAAATTATCTTAAATCTTAAATAAATATATAAATAAAGCAAATTATTTTATCATTGTGGCATCCTCTAAATGTGAACTACAATATGTGAACTGCAAGACTTTAGCAATGGAGTACGCCAGAGAAACCCCCCCCTCACTCATCCCAGTCATTCTTTTACTTTTACTTCTTTCTTTGATTTCCTCTTTCTGTGTCAGTCCAAACACACGCAGTTGTTACTTAGGACTACTTTGCTTTTTATAGTGTGTTCAATTGTTAAAGTTCCTGATTGCACCACTAAATAAACCTGGTTTCAGCGGGTCTGACACAGAGCTCAATAGTCTATTTGGGACCCCATTGCATCATCAGAATCGCTTCTGTGAATATGTTAATGATGGGGCAGGCGCTCTGACGGGGCAAGACATGTCTTCAGAATACCATTTCAGTGCAGTATTTATTTTATTTCAAGTCTTCTATCAGAATACGGCCCTAAGAGTTTTTGTTTATAGACAGTAAGAGTTTAAGATGTTTGTGTTAAAAGCTTTTAACATACTTTCCATGTCTTTTCCTTGAGAAACTATGAATGAAAAAAAAACATTAAATCAATGATTTTTAAAAATTGATTTAAATTAGCCAACCCTGCTGAAGATTGAAGAAGTTCTCTCTTACTTGCACTTCCTAAGTCACCTCAGCAGCGTCAGCATTCATTTTATATTTCAGAACATGAAATCTGTACTACACTCGGTTAAAGAAATCTGTTTGCAAGTCAAGCTTTCAGTTACTGGTGCACTTCCTTGGTCACCTGGAGGCTTCCTCCCTGTCATTAACCTGTTAACTGCTTCCCTATTAACTGACAGGCGTTCAGCCAGCAACATGACCCAGAAGACACTGCTGAGCTGACTTCCAAACTGCAAGTGTAGCGGTAACAGATTTCGGAGAATAAGGCATAGAAACTGAGCACTTCCTTGAACCTAAAGTAGTACCAGATATCATGTGCTAAAATGAAAAAAAAACAAGTTTCCAAAACTCAGTTTGAGACATATAGCTAATGAAAGTGCAAAACAGATTTAAGGAATTATTTTGTTAGCTAGTTACTTGAACAGTTACCAAAAATGGTTTTACAACAGCTTTAAAAGAAATGCATTTGACGTTGTTTACAAATTGTTTGTATACTACAATATTCACCTTGATGTCTGTGTACTACATGCTTCTAAAGCGAGCCTTTTCTGACATGCACCACATGAAACATTTATTGCCCAGACAAGAGTTTCACTCAGAGCGAGAGCAAGGAAAGGAGAGATCCAGTGTGGAACAAAACATTAGTCCCAGATGGTGCTTAATGGTTTATTTCCAGTGGAAAAGTTTGACATCATATCCTTTTGTATGACAGGTTGTAACTAGTTTTGCCATAAGCTCTGTGGTAATGTTTGTTTTTGGATGATTAAAAAGAAAACATTACTGGAATTATTATTTCTATTCAGAAAATGATTTCATAAGGATTTCCTTGTTTTTTCTGGTCTGGAGTTAGCCCCAGCAATACCACTCCTATACTGCTGGAAAAAAGGAAACTGGGCCAAATGTGGTACCTTTCTGAGAGCTTGCAGGTTCCCTACCCATTTACTGGTCTTTTCAGTTTGATGAGTTACCCTGAAAATGGTATTCTCAAAAACTTCTGCTCAATAACATTAGCACCAAGTTTCATGACAATCAGATAAGAGATTCTCAAAATATATGCAAAAATGTAAGTGTGATATACCGCTGGATAGACACCCCCATATATTACTAGGATCTGATATTCAATGAATTATTCTAAATAAAAGGAAGAGTTTAAGATAGTTGGATAAACAGTTCAAGATATATGCTAAATGTCTATATAAAGCTCTCTGCTTTCCTGTCCAACCACTCTCTGCTTGACCCTCTCCAATCCGGCTTCCGCTCTGCTCACTCTACTGAAACCGCCCTCCTGTCTGTCACCAACTCACTTAAATGTGCCCGAGCTGCCTCTCTCTCCTCTGTCCTAATTCTCCTCGACCTCTCTGCTGCCTTTGACACTGTTGATCACTCTATTCTACTATCATCTCTTGCTGACCTGGGGATCTCTGGCACTGCTCTGGCCTGGTTCTCCTCCTACCTCTCCAACCGCACTTACCAGGTAACCTGGCGTGGAGCAACCTCCACACCTCACCCTCTCTTAACTGGAGTCCCCCAAGGGTCAGTCTTGGGTCCTCTCCTGTTCTCTCTCTACACCCGCTCCCTGGGCCCCCTCATCGCATCCTATGGTTTCTCATACCATTTCTATGCTGATGATGCTCAGATTTTCCTCTCCTTCCCCACCTCTGACTCCACCATCTCCTCCCGTATCTCTACCTGTCTGTCTGCTATTTCCTCCTGGATGCACTCGCATCACCTCAAACTCAACCTCTCTAAATCTGACCTCCTTTTCTTTCCCTCCTCCTCCCCCTCCTCTGATCTCTCTATCTCTGTTCCTCTGGAATCTACCACACTCTCTCCCTCTTCCTCCGCTAAGAACCTTGGAGTCACCCTGGACCCCTGCCTCTCTTATTCCCAGCACATCTCCACTCTGGCACGCACTTGCCGATTCTTCCTGAGCAACATCCGAAGAATCCAACCCTTCCTCACCAACTATGCTACCCAGCTCCTGGTCCAGGCCCTGGTACTCTCCCGCCTAGACTACTGCAACTCCCTCCTGGCTGGCCTCCCTGCGTCCGCCACCCGTCCGCTCCAGCTCATCCAGAACTCTGCTGCCCGCCTGGTGTTCTCTCTGCCTCGCTTCGCCCACGCTACTCCACTACACCGCTCGCTCCACTGGCTCCCGATCACCGCTCGCATCCAGTTCAAGACTCTTGTACTAGCCTACAGATGCCTTGACCAGTCTGCACCCAGCTACCTCCAGACCCTCATCTCTCCTTACACCCCCACTCGACCTCTCCGCTCCGCCTGCACTAGAAGACTAGCTCTACCACCGCTATGCTCCCCTGCCTCCAAAGCCCGCTCCTTCTCCACCCTTGCTCCGCAGTGGTGGAATGACCTTCCTACAGATGTCAGGACTGCCCAGTCCCTGACCACATTCCGGCGCCTCCTTAAGACCCACCTCTTCAAAGAGCACCTGTAGAACTCCTCTGTTTGTATCCTGGGACACTATCACCCTTCATGTAAATGTGCTTTATTTTGCTCTTATCAGCCCCCTATTTTACTGCATTTAATCCTGTACTTCAGAATACTGTAATCTGCCAAGTTTTTAACCTGTAGTACTTTGTATTTAATCACATCCTGATGTAACTATCACTATTTAATCACATCCTGATGTAACTATCACTATTACCTGCTGTATTATTGAATTGTGGTTTGTCAAACTTGTACTTTGCTTGAACAAAAGTTATTGTATTTCTTGCTCTTATTGTATTACTTGTATTGTAACGCTTGAAATGTTTTTGCTTACGATTGTAAGTCGCCCTGGATAAGGGCGTCTGCTAAGAAATAAATAATAAAATAATAATAAAGATACATTTCAGTGAACCCCTATCAATGCTGTGTCCAGTACACTACAAAAGACATCACTGGACTTGGGAAGGTACAGAGAAGGATGACTACACTGATCCCAGGACGTGATGACATGCGAGGACAGGTGCAAATAATCCAATATCGGGTTCTCAAAATCCTAAATGGCAAAGTTAACCCATGTCACTACTTCAATGCACAGAGTAGAACCAAGAGAGAGGGCATGAATGGAAGCTTAGAAAAGAAGGTACGATGAGTTCTATTGCATGGACTATCCTACGAGGTGAAGCATCTAAAACACTAGGAACATTTATAAAAAAATAGACAGGTCTGTCCTCCTAAATAGATCCCCCTAGTTAGGGCAAATACTGTGCTAGGAAGGGACGAGTCTTGCTGGGCTGAACTGCTTCTTCTTGATCATGTTTATATGTACCGAATTGTGTTCAGGTCTGAGAGGGACTATATTTTAATTATTTATTTCATTTAGTGGTGTGCACCGTACATGTGTCACACTTTAATCTTGCATATTCCCTGTCTTATTGTGTCCGTGCTACTGCGTTACTTCTTTGGTCATTTTACCTTGGGTCAAAGCATCTTACTGGCTGCAAAGCATGTCAGTCATCAGAGGAAGCAGCTGGTTGGGTACTGACAGTAAAGAAGGCCCGGTGAATGGGTGTGCGTGGCAGAGAAAATGTACAGAGCCATTGTGTAGCTACACTTACTTTAAAAGTGTGTTTTACCCAGGTGAAAGAACAGAAAAAGCATAAGAACGACACCACCAGTGTTTCATATCAAACTTCATTTGCAAATGAATTTATTACAACATAATGACAGCATTTAGAACCCAGAAAGTAGGCGTTCTCAATATTGACCTGTATTCAGACACATCACCGCAGGTAGGCAACATGCACATTGTTTTCCCTTGGCAGGCAGTACACATTTTGCCCAATCCAACACTGTACAAACTCAAACATATAGAAAGCAACCCTGTTCCCAAACACATACAAAGTTACTCATATTACCATCAACCATGCTGAACTGATGGCTGTCTTTATACAACATTCAGTGGTGCTTGCAACTAACATTATCAAGCCAGGGCACGATGTGGTCTCTTACACTGTGATCTGTGTCATGGCACAGAAGCATGTGCATAGCATGTGTCTGTTACCCGTGACATGCAAACATGCACAGGAAGATGAGAATGTATGTACTATAGCTTTGCAACACATCTACTGTAATACACAAACCACTTCATACAGTACTACATTGAAAAAGGAGTGGCTTTCCAAATTGAGATTTACAAACACAGTAAATATCTTAAAACCACACGCCTTTGTCCTTTTTTTGTTTTGTTCGGAAAAGTGTAAACAACAACTTCAAAACGGTCAGAATGTTAATCTATAAGCCAAGTTTCACCTAGTTTCTTATAGTTTTACCTGATAATATCAAACCCGAGATTCAATCTAAATGATATCAGCACTCTCTTTAGAACAGCTTTTACAAAGAAGCAGATAATAAAACAGACAACTGTGATAAAAATGACTAAAGATGTTTTTTGGCATTTTAGGTAGCATTAGCAATAAAAACTATAGTGCTGTTTTTAATTTGGTACTTTAAGCAATAACAGGATAGTGACATCATAACTGAAATAAGATCCTAGAGTCAGTTGTTGGAAGGAGTTTACTTCACGGATGTGCTAATAAAATGGAATATCCTGGTAAACACTGTGTAGCACAGTGCCTAAGCTATTATTTTATTAGCATCTCTGGTCCCCCTTTTCTTTTTGTTTCCAGTTCTTCAATTACAGTGCAATAGATTCTTGGTGCCTAGCCACATCCTGTCAAGTACAATATGTCACATGGTCTACTGGATTAACCACCGCTAAAGTCCCAAGAAGCAAAAGCAACTTCAAACCTTTTTTTCTACATTTAAAATACAATTAAAAACAATCAACCCCAATAGTAACTGTAGTGCAAATGAGAGGTACATTTTGAACCCCCTCATTTAGGGTGTTCTTGTTTACCTTGGGTTAAGTGGAATTTTAAAGTAGCTCTATAAGAACTACTTTAAAAAGGATGAATTTTAAAAACGGGGAAAAGGACAAGAGTCTAGAAGATGGGAATAGTGCCTTCAAGCAACGGCCAAAAAAGAAATATTTCCTATAGCTGTTTCTACTACCACAGCATAGATTCAGAACTTTCAGTCTATTGCAACATTCCCCCCCCCCCCCTCCTGCCGTATGGAAAGCACGCTCACTTTTGCAATTTTGTTCCTACTTTGCATCCATTTTTTTTTTTTTATGTGAGCACCATCTTTAAACAACTTCAATCTTGAGCATGCTACCTGGCATTATGAGAAGGGAGTACCGGCAACAGTCAAATACGTTTTAAAGATGTATGCAAAATGTATGCAAAGTAGGAAAAAGTGTGATTGCACAGCATACAGCATTTAACTAGTGGAGTTTTGATGTATTGAGGCGTCCGGAGAGCAGCTCCAATGAAATAACAGCACAGAACAGTATGCGCTGCACCTCAACAAAACAATCTCTGGTGTTGTTTCAGTGTTTAGAAGATAAACACTGACAGGATTCAATACAAATATCTCTGCACATACCCTATATATTCTATAATATCTCAAAGTAAATCATTTTTTTGGGGGTTTCACTTGTAGGCACACTTTCCATCTTGCAGATCCTCGGAATTTGAAAATCACACTTAAATCTTGTACAAAAACCCTCAATATGTTATATATAAAACACTGAATCACTGTGCAAGGACACCATTCCCATATCAAAATATACAGGGATACACATTACAGTACAAATTCAGTTAAAAAACATGTTAACACGAAGCTCCACGAGGGTAGGGAGTTTTAATATTTGTAACTTTTTTTTTGTCTTTCATTTAGCAAAGTTACTTTTTTTTTAATTTAGTAGGTCATCAATTGTTTCTCATTTTCTCCCAATTTGGAATGGCCAATTATTTTTAGGCTCAGTTCACACCCCTGCGCTGACTCGGGAGAGCGAAGGCGAACAAAAGCTGTCCTCCAAAGTGTGTGCCGTCAGCTGACCGCTTCTTTTCACACTGCAGACCCACCATGCAAGCTCAGAGCTACAGCGTCGGAGGACAACGCAGTTCTGGGTAACTTACAGGCAAGCCTGCAGGCGCCCGGCCAGATTACAGGGGTCACTGGTGCGCGGTGAGCCGAAGACACCCTGGCCAACCTAACCCTCCCTCCCCCGGGCGGCGCTCGGCCAATTGTGTGCTGCCCCCTGGGAGCTCCCGTCCACGGTCAGCAGTGGAATAGCCTGGACTCGAACCGGCAACGTCCAGGCTATAGGGCGCATCCTGCACTCCACGCGGAGCACCTTTACTCGGGAGCACCTGTTTAGCAAAGTTACTTCCTACACATACTGCATGTAAGCATTATCAAATGTAAACATCAGTCAGTAAACATCAGTCTATAGCAATAGTGAGGTCATATTAGACAAAAATACAAAAACGCAAGGAAGGCGATCCGACCGTTTTAAAGGTTAACAAACAAACAAAAAACTATTAAACTATTATTCTAGAGTTTTAGGGGTGTGCAGCACAAATGGGCAAAAAAAAATAGGCAAATACATGAAAAATTGAGCTAGTCAATTAAAAATGCAAGTTAAAATGTGTGGTATTTATATAAAAAGTAAAACCTTGTTACACATACGAGTACCCTTGAAAAGCATGATTTTAAAATAGCTTAAAATCAACATTTACATTAAAATTCCAGATCAAAAGCGAAGTTATTTCTGGTCAAACCTAAAACATCCGGTCAGTTCAGACTTTCAGCCTTCAACGGTCTGAAATAATTTCTGTTTTTCAGTCTACATAAAAAGCCCTTCTTCTGCTACTGATGGACGTTTACGCATGAATGAATAAGCAGGCAATATTCCTGCTCATTCTCATCCCCTCTGAAGGAAGGGCAGGCTGGAGTTTACGCATGAATGAATAAGCAGGCAATATTCCTGCTCATTCTCATCCCCTCTGAAGGAAGGGCAGGCTGGAGTTTACGCATGAATGAATAAGCAGGCAATATTCCTGCTCATTCTCATCCCCTCTGAAGGAAGGGCAGGCTGGAGTTTGCCACACTAAACCGTGACTAGGATTCTTAGTGGGAAGGGATGGGTTTTGGCCAATGGCTTAAAAAACATTTATTTTTGACAAAACCAATGTTAAAACTACACCTCCCCTACAGCGGCTCATTTTGACAATGTATTATCAATGGCAAATATTCATGAAACTAAAGTGTAGAAAAGTTACATTTAATTCAGTGCTTTAAAAAACAAAATTCAAAAGAACCCGTGGCCTCAAGAGCTCTCAACCCAACATACAGTGTAAACATGTGAGAAAAACCACATGCGCTCTATGTTGTATTGCTCATTGATGTATTTCTTACATCCTCTAGGGTGTTGCAGGGGAACGTGTTAACTGTTACACTCTGGTGTACCAGATGAACCTAGAGAGAAGTTTGAGAGCTCTACTGCTTTAACTCCTATCTTAAACAAAAAAAAGGTGTACAAAGTGAATCTAACCAAGACCACGTGGGTTACTCTGATATTACACACCTGGTCCTGAAGTGAACATGCAGGGTGACTTTGTTCTTTGACTCCAGTTCGCTAGGTGATGTGTGTGAGGTTGACAGTCCTGTAAAAATCCAGGGTTTTCAGTGTCCTCAATAAGTTTTCCAGTGTCCTTGGACCGAGTTGTCTATGACATGTTCCATACTAATATTTGTTCCTGTGGTGCACCGTTAACCACCCTGCATATACAGAAATCAAGCACTGGAGTTTTGATGCATCCAGAGAATGACTCAAATGAACTGTGTGTGCTGTACCTTAATAATATGATTAGCCTCTGGTATTCTTTATAAAACACAGATTTTCTTTTCTTTCAGGTGTTGTTTTCTGGTTAAAAATCAGAATTTCATCCATAACTATAAAACTCAATAGTGTTACATTTTGTAATACTGAAATAAACAATACATTTCACGTCAAACGTTTCAAATAAAACTCCTGAAGACACCGAGGAAAGGCTTCTAGTCGAAGGTTTGGTCATTTAAGTTTTTCAGTTTTACTAAAATCAGAACTTAAGAAATCGCCCTATTTATACAATACATGTACAGTCAATACTATGCTACCTCTTTATATTAATTGTCTTAGGTTCATTTAATACTGTGCTGCTAAACTAGCAAGACTTCAATGCAGTTTTATAATTGATCCTACCTACAAAAATGTCTATGTCTCAAGCCCTTATAGGTATAATGCAAAGCACACCCAGCTTGTGAATGTATTTTTTGGCAAGCTCTACAAACGGCTGTTGGAGAAATGCTGACAGGAGCAAAAATGAAATGAAAAAGCTAGGATCAACATCCAACTACTCGTGCCTTTTCAAAAAACAGCTTCACAAATGTAAAACGATGCTAAAATCCCTACCCCTTTAAAAACAAGAAACAATGTAAATGTGTGTGCCTGGAATATGAAGTCGAGTTAGTCACCTTCATTTAAGCGTAGGCACACATCTTTGCTTACAGAGAGTTTAAAATAGCACTGTTTCTATTTGACGTAATAAAATATTTAAAGTTAAGGACAGAATACTTTATATTTGGTTTAAAGGTGATAAATTTAGTTATTTTTTAGTTCTGAAATGAAGATTGTATAAAAATCCTGGTTTATACAAAAAGATTTATCTTCTAAGTTAGGGTAAGGGAAGGGACATATCCCTTTGTATCTGATAGTTATCAAAACTCATCTAATTAATTAGTGGTCTTATTAGTCACCTCAGGAAAACTTTGCTTCCCTGACATGAGAACGGTGTCACTGCACACCTCGGCAAGGCTGCGAAACACCACTCCTCACTGCACACCTCGGCAAGGCTGCGAAACACCACTCCTCACTGCACACCTCGGCAAGGCTGCGAAACACCACTCCTCACTGCACACCTCGGCAAGGCTGCGAAACACCACTCCTCACTGCACACCTCGGCAAGGCTGCGAAACACCACTCCTCACTGCACACCTCGGCAAGGCTGCGAAACACCACTCCTCACTGCACACCTCGGCAAGGCTGCGAAACACCACTCCTCACTGCACACCTCGGCAAGGCTGCGAAACACCACTCCTCACTGCACACCTCGGCAAGGCTGCGAAACACCACTCCTCACTGCACACCTCGGCAAGGCTGCGTAACATCACTCCTCACTGCATTCTCCTTGCTTACACTGCGAAGCACCACTCCTCACTGCACACCTCGGCAAGGCTGCGAAACACCACTCCTCACTGCACACCTCGGCAAGGCTGCGAAACATCACTCCTCGCTGCATTCTCCTTGCTTACACTGATGCACCACTCCTCACTGCATTCTCCTTGCTTACACTGTGATGCACCACTCCTCAATGCATTCTGCTTGCTTACATGTCCTTTTATTTTCTTTCTGTCACAAAGCTCTTAGAAATGAACATCCAAGTACAGCGGGTACACCAGAGTGTAACTATTAACCTGCCCTCCTGCAACACTCCCAGGAGATGTAAGAAATACCTCATTTGTGTTTAGGACATTCCCCACAAGGTACAGGTTAATGGTTACACTCTGGTGTACCCGCTGTACTTTGGGAGATTAGACGTTTGAGAGCTCTACTGAGGCCACAGAGGTGCTTCAAACTAGCTAAAAAATAAAGTCACCAAGATGTGATTTCAGAAACTGAAAATGATATACAAAGTGAATTTAAAGAACAAGAAAAATACATTGGTTATGAAGTTTATTGAACGGTAAGTGGTGAATCTGGTGGTGTAAAACAGGCTTTAGTTTTCTTTTGTCAGTGGTATTTTTCATAATAATAAATCTACTGTCAACTAGTTTAAGTAGAAAAGTGTAAATAAGGTGTCTAAGTTAGTATTGGTGGTGTCTTATCTAGAAATTTCATTTAAAATAGTCCTTATAAGTTATAAAATACTAAAGGCCTGATGCCCCTGGAACACACATTTTAAAAATGTCACGTTCAAATGTTTCTCTTGGCCCTATTACAAAAAGTCATAAATAAATTCTGGCAAAAACACCCCTTTTTTAAAAAATATATTTACAAAATCAAAAAACGTTGGGCTGCATAAATAAGGATCCTCTCCTTTTCTGTAGAAACTCTCTGTTGGTGACAGTTCGGTCTTAAATTTGTCATAGGTTGCGTGAAGACGGGGCATTTGTGAGCGATCAAAGACTGGAATGTATTTCTTCATTAAGTTCCTTCAGATATGGATTAAAAACCCAACGGTTTATTCTTTCATCTTCCCTTTCCTTCTCCCATCTGAGAGAGACAGGTCCTCCTTTCCTGGTTTCTCGTTCGAATTGTATCTTTCTGAAGTGGCATGTGACATGTCAGCGGATGTGGTCCTTTGCTCTTTCCTGACTCCCAAATCATCCTCCGTTGTGAGCAGCACTGGCATTGCAGTCGCCTCCCTCTTCCTCTCCCCATCTTGGCACATGGAGTACAGCTCCTGACACTCCCAGGACTTCTCCTCTTCCGAACCCTGCACAGCAATCTGAGGCACGCAAGTCTTCCTCCCCTCTCCCTTCTGGTCGCTCTCAATCCAAGACGCTTTGAACTGCCGCCTGCAAGCGGGAGGCCCCTTTAGCTGTGGCTCTTCGCTGGACGCTCCCACATCGGGCTCGTCGAAGCTCACCTCCTGCACCGCTTCCTGCTTCTTGAAAAAGTCCCTGCGCTCAGACAGGTTCAGTTTCCTCATCACCACCATGTCGTCGTCTCTCAGTCTCTGCGTTCCCAGGTAGCCGAGACGACCCTGCTCGCTCACACTGGAGCCCATGTATCCGACCGCACTGCCACACTCCCCCTCGGAGTCCCCTACAGCTTCACCAGTGTCCAGGACTTCCAGCGTGCGTTTGCGTGGTACGTAGCCCTTCTTCTCTCCGTGGTAAGCGGACAGTTTCTCATTAGACTGGACCCTCTTAAGGAGGGGGGATCTAGGGGGCTCGGCACTGCGGGGTCGGACTGCGTGACGGATGATGGTTGGAGGGGAGAGGGTCTTGCCGTGGTAGGAAGAGTGAAGACTCTTGGTGAAGCCAGGCAGAGGGGAGGGGGAGCGCTGGGGAGAGGGGGGCTGAGGGGGTGGGCAGGGGTTGCAGGCCAGCGGGGAGGGGGGGATGCTGCTGGTTGATTTGCGGCGTCCCACCTTGTAGCGCTGGTTGCTCAGTTTGGGGGCCAGGCCGTGCAGGGAGCTGGGGCGGATGTGTCCTGCTGGGGAGCTGGGAGTGCTGGAGCAAGGGGATGTGCTGGGGGGAGAATTGGTGTCTGTAAAGGAAGAAAAATGTATATTACGTAATGGTTACTTGAAAAATCGGTTTTGCCTTGCAGTAAAACTTTGTCATTTGATTGGATGGATCAATAAAGCAGTTACATGCAGGGTCAGGTGCAGAAGTCAAAAAAGGTATGTTTTGTTCCCTGAATTTAATTTATTTATTTTGTATTTATTTATTTATTTTAATTTTAGTCGTCGTCAATGGTTTTTACCCGTTTTCTCCCCAATTTGGAATGCCCAATTATTATTTTTATCCCGGTTCACCGCTGCAACCCCCCGGCGACTCAGGAAACGGAGGCTGAAACAAGTGTCCTCCGAAACGTGTTTCTGTCAATCCGTCATTTTTCGCACTGCGGATCCACAGCGAAGCCACCAGACCTATAGTGCCGGAGGACAACACAGATCTGGAATGGCTCCACTGCAGACCAGCAGGCGTCCTATCAGCCACAGGGGTCGCTGGTGCGCAGTGAACCGTGGAATGCCCTGCCAACCTAAGCCCTCCCTACCCGGGCAGCGTGTGGCCAATTGTACGCCTCCCCCTAGGAACCCCCGGTCACAGTCGGCAATAACATAGCCTGGATTCGAACCTGCAACCTCCAGGCTATAGTGCGCATCCTGCACTCCACATGGAGCGCCTTTACTAGATGCGCCACTCGGGAGCCCTATTTATAGAACTATTTTGTTAACTACAAATACTTACAAAAATAAAAGGTCGGAACAGTGTGCAAGAATTGTGGTCTCGTGAACTTTCATCATGAGTGCATGCAGCCCTCAGTAGATTTCATGTTAACCACTTCAGCTCCAGAATGTACGCAGGTACGTCAAAAGGCAGATCCCTTACAGTGCCATGCCATACCTGCGCACGTCAAGGTTTGCCCTCTATTCTATGGGGTTTCTTTCAGCCTGGTCTGTCAGTATGCGTGCTGTACTGGCTGTGTTGATGCTGTGGAACGTTTGTTTTTTAGTCTGGGGGAGGGGGCGTTGTCGGTAACATTTTTATCGAACCGCATTTCACACAATACATCCCTTTCATCTGTGAGTGCACCGAGTAGAACGGATCATACAGCAGCTGACCACCAGCGATCTGAATGTGCAAATGTGGCATTTTCTTTCATTGCGGTCCAGTTTATTTGCAGTATTATAACTTGCTTGCTATTACAGCAAATGAAAAACATCAACATATAAGATTGATTGAGACACCGGAAGTAAAGAGCGTGATCGGGGTGTTCTGAAAGCAGTAACTCTGAAAGGTGGTTTGCTTTGGTGAAAATGATGGTGATGATGAAAACGTGAAGCCCATACTATCTTTTGATTCTGCACCAGAGCAATACACCCCGCTGTTCATCTCTGCACGACTTCAAGCTGTTCACATTCCTGTGCGCTCACACCAACAACAAACAGAGTACTTCACAAGCAGACTAAACCCTTTTTATTATTTACCATAAATCTTGCATAGGTTTTCCTGTTTATAAATATGGTTTACAAATCATTTCATTCTGCTGTTCATTGCATGTGTTGTTATTTACAAAAAATGTGATATTTTTTTTAGCATGATGTTTGTGTTTTTGTTTTCAAAAATCTATATATTTTTTTATTGGTCATGAATAAAAAAGTGTATATCAAATGTGTGTGTCTTACTTATTTTACCATGTTTGGCTGGCACACAGGGGCTTAAAAAGAGTTAATGGAAATGATATAGATACAGCTATGGCCAAACGTTTTGTATCACCCTATAGAATGAACACATTTTTCTTCCGAAAGTCAACTGAAACCTGCTGAATAATGTTGTATTAACATATTGAATTACACACCGCTTTGTAGTTGTCCATATACTTAATGAAAAAAATGACAAATTGAAAAAATGTTACATGAAATCTAACATGAAATACTGTTACTTTTGGCTTCCGGTAGACTTTTTTGCGATATCATTTTGTAGTGTCTTTGATTACACAATGTTAAATAAAATAACTAAATTGTGTTCATAGAGTTTTTTTATTGTCTCAATCCTAGAGTTCTAGGTGATGCAAAACTTTTGGCCATAGCTGTATCCTTTATGCTTTCTAAGTGATCACCGTGAAGCCTGTGTGACGGGCTGTCACCCGAGGGCAGGTCCGGGGCGGGGCTGCGGGAGGGGGTGGAGGGTCCGGGGGACAGGCTGTGCGTGGGGGACCCCGGCACACTCTCACTGGAGGACACCGAGTGTTGCAGCCCAGAGGAGAAGCTGCGGCTGGTGTGCAGGACAGTCGGCTGTTTGGGGAGCTTCTTATAGATCGACCGCCGTCTGCAGAGATGATATGAGAGAGTTTCATATCATTACAGAGCTTTGAATTGGACTACAATTACAAGAATCAGAGAAACATGACAGCTTCACTATTGACTTCCAGCATGAAACAGTCCGTTACAAACTGTATGAGACATCAACAGTACATCTCATCCTTTAGAAATACTCAAAGAAATGTAAGCCACTGTGGAAATGTTTGCCATTAAAGTTTTGTAGTATTTCCAAATTTAGCACTGTGTTTAATAGTTATGGATGGTACACCTTAGATGTCATCCCGCACATAGGCATAGGGCTCAGTTTGAAAGTAAAAAATTCAATATTTTTTTCAGTGATTTATAGTAGTTCCTGAGTGCAATCTTGTGAAGCTCTGTCGAGGGCATCTCTTCTGATAAGACAGTTTGAGCAGCTAGACACGGCCCATGATCTCTCTCATATACCATAAGAGTCCCCCTACATGTGATGTTTAAGCTTGGATGACAGTATTCTGGTGTATTGCTGCCTCACCTGTCCTGCCCGTCCTTCTTGCGGTTCCTCTTGCTCCTCCGAGCCATCTTGCTCTTACAGCTGGTCTTGCGGGCCGGCCCGGTCTTTATCGAGGTGTTTTCCATGGCAGTCGTCTGCAGAGCTACCTTGTTACCACTCTGAATAGAGAACAAGCGAGACAAGATGATCAGACGCCATCGCAGCGCAGGACCTGAACCATTCAGCCAGCCCTGCTTGTGAATTAGGTTATATTATATATGACTAAATAAAAAAGCCACAAAAATCACTGGATTTTATGAATTCCGCAAAAAAACATTAACAAAAAAACAAAATAAAAAAAGCTAGAAACCGTATTACAGTCAGCGCTCGGATCCCCATTACCCAGATACACGTCAGTCGCGTTTTACCTCCCTTGTATTAAGAATAAAATCAATTCATTATATATATATATATATATATAACAAATGAATGCAAATTAATGTTACAATTTATCTGAATATCCGTCACCGCCCGTTTTTTTTTTTTTTTTTTTAATTCTCTAATGCCAAATCAGTCTGTCTTGTATTGTGCAGTTACACAGCGCTTCCTCCAGGTTCACCTGATAAAAATGCAGCCAAAACAAAGCGAACGAGACAAGCTAGGGTAATGTAACAGTTAATCATTAAATAATTTTCGTTTAGTTATATTGTGATCTTTTGTTGCTTTTGTGCATTTTCATTTGCAAGTGAACTGTGACATTAGGGACTTAGAGCACTATATTCTGCAATTTTCAATACTGACTTTGGATACTGTTAATTCTGGAAACGTTTTGTTTTTTTTAAATAATTTGATTTTGCTAAATTGCATTGCCTTTTATGTTTTACACAGTTCTGTGCATGGATAACATTCAGATTTCATTTTGCTGGGTCATTAATGAGAAATTTTGCATAACACTACAATACGTACCGGATTTAAAAGTATGTACTGTATTAAAGTTAACGTGTCGTCTGTCTAGTTTTGGCAAGTGATATTTTCAGAATATTACCATTCTGAATTAAAATACTACTTCTGTTAAATATAGTACTGTACAAACAAAACTAATACAGTACATCTAAATGGAAGCCTATTTATTTTAAAAGACAGTATTTTTGATACTGTCTTTTTCAGGGAACACAAAAAAGATACAAGGGTTGGAACCGGCCAAAATGAAATAATCAATCACACGCGTTTAAGCGTCACTGAAGTAAAAATGTTATAGGGTTGGATATGTGAGTGCTGACTGTACAAAACAAAAGCAAAAAAACAGAGCGTCACAGGACTTCAGTATTTTCAGTCAATATAATTGAGTTGAGAATCACTGGGTAGCACTTAGACACAAAAATACAAAATTAACAAGAATAACAAAAAAGACAGAGATGCAGACCGACAGCACCCTCACCTTGAGCAGCAGCTCCACCACCTCCGTGTGCACCAGGCCCCGCACGGACTCCCCATTCACGTGTGTGATGAGATCCCCAGCTCTCAGCCCTGCCTCGTGAGCTGGACTGCCCTCCTCCACACTCTGAAACAAGCAAAGCAACTGGTTTAGAGCGTCTCGCCCCCTTTCCACAATGACTTTACATTAAGTGTGTACGCAAGTTAAAAAGGAACCTTATTACTTCATCAAAATTCAAAGCTTTAATTCACAGTATGAGAGGGTTAGGAATCTCAGTGAGAGTGAATGCCAGAGAGTTGCTACAGTGTGTGATAACTGCAGGGTGCAGAGACGATAAAAGAGGAGTCCGAGTCAAGACTCCTGGGATCCCAGTGAAAGAGTCTCACCCAGACCATGTGGTGCACAGTGTAGACGTCGCTGTCTCCCAGGAACACGCGGATGGCTCGCAGGGTAAAGCCGTACTTCTTCCCGGAGCTGTGGATAATGATTGGCGGCCTCAGGCTGCTAGTGCCCAGGGAGAGGTCTCGACTGGGGGAAGAATCTCGCGAGGAGGGGTTGGAGGAGAGAGAGTGTGGAGAGATGGGACTCGCCATGGGCCCACTCCCCATGTCGTCTGGAAACACAGAAAAGGACACGAAAATGAGCTAATGTACACTCAGACACGTACTGGGTATAGAGTTACACCACATTAATGAATGAATTAGTCAGGTTTTTCTTTTACTGGTGGTATAGTGTTTAACCTGAATAAAAAAATCAATACGGGGTAATTATTGGGTCTAACCCTAAAATTAGAACCCCCCTGATAGATATATTTTACTATTTTCCTTCAGTGTAATACGGTAATTTTTTTTTTTTCTGCCAATTCAAAATGAAATATTGGAACATTTACATTTTGTAACAGGAAAATACTGGACTTTGACAATTTACTGTCAACCTGGACTAACAGTGAACCGCATTATCAAATGATTATATATGGAGGCAGCACTGTCACATGTTCTGTATTTATGGGAGTACGGTCAGACTGATCTCATGTACACCACAGGAAGTGGAAGGCTACCAGGAAGCAGCTGGTTGTATTTTCTAAACCTACACAAGGACGGGATAAGCCAAGCACAACATGATCTTCACAATGAAAGGGCAGTGCTTTTGTTGACGGAGGAAGCTGGTTTTAAGCTTCTTGGTAGAGGCAGCTGAGCGAGGTTACCGGCAGTGATGATGAGGGACAGGGCCGACACCGAGGCTGACTTGGGGACCTTGTTCCTGAGGGGCACACGGGGTTTCTCTGGGGTGTCCAGCTGGTGTCCGAAGCGGTGGCTGCGCATGTGGTCCTGGGGAGTGGAGTGCTTGGTGCCGGTGCTGTTGCTGCGCAGGCGAATCCGCTGAAGACTGGAGACCACAACATCCGCTAGGAAATACAACACAGACATGCTCAGGAAATACAATACAGAGACATGCTGGTACTGGAACAGTGCACGGCTTCCTACTGCTACACTGCAGAAAGAGAACTCAGACACTGCTCCAGTATTAGAGACGTGAACTCAAAACAGCACACCATTATCTAATATACCTGCTTATTTACATTGTGTTGTTAGGCACATGGAAACATTTGAACTAGATATCCTAGAATAGTCTATTCATGAATGACTTCCTCTACAGCTTCAAAACACTCAATGAAAAGGTAAAGTCAAGCTGACAGCGTTTGGGCTCATGGCTTCTTCAGTGTTAAATAAAGGACTACATTTCAACTGTGGCGCCAGCGGCTATTATATAATCTTATATAACAATGAATATGATATCATATGATTCCTCATGCAAACACTGTACAACATGTCATGACAGACCTTTAATAACAGTGATTTTAACTATTGTTATTTAGTAATTCTTATAACCCATAATTAAGAATCAATGCTGGGGCTAGTGCTGAAAAATGTATCCTGTTGAATTGGTTGCCCCTTGTTTAAAGTAGCTTCAAAAGTCATTTTCATTGCTTTTTTTATATTCCCCTTGCTGTTTTATGGTGTTTGCAAGTGATTCCAGGTTCTGTTGCTCCAATATCAAGTTATATTTTTTCTCTAGATCTGCCTGTCCCTCGTCTTTGAGCTGCTTTGAGCTTGTCTGGAGAATCCTAAGTGCCGGGACTGAACAGCCTTCCTCATTCCATTTAAATCATGTGACAACCTTTCAGCTCTGCCGGCCCCACCTACTCTGTCCGTCTATATAAATGTAGAGCAGGTGGGGCTGGCAGAGTTGAAAGCTTGTGACATGATTTAAATGGAATGAGGAACTTTCTCCAGACAAAGCAGATTTAGAGAAAAGTGAGAACTCAATATTGGAGCAACATAAGTCACCCAAAGACTGCAAACATCATGCAGTAAGAGAAATGTAAAAAGCAATAGCCATGTGCGCCTCTCACCCTGGTCCTCGGTGCTGAAGGCCAGTCGAGGCATGGTCTCTAGGCTGTGTGTGCTGCTCATCACCAGGGGGCTGGCACTGCGCTCGGGCTGGGAGGAGCTGGAGGAGGCCCGGGGTCGAAGGCTGGGGGAGGAGGAGTGAAGGACATGCATTACATACTGGGTCCCCAGCACAGCTCACAGGACCGGCTTCACATTTCAAACCCTCTGAATTACAGATTCAAATCAACTGAAGGCCAAGCCAGTAATGAGACTGAATTGTTAAAACAATGTGGATCAATGGTTCAGAAAGAATCATAGACTACAGCTGTGTACCAAATAGTAAGGCAATATTTTGGGTCCCCTTACATTTGAATGATGTTTGCAATCAGTAGTTGCAATTAGAACGACTCATTCAAGTCTTATCATTCAAGATAAGAGGACAAAATGAAATCAAGAGACTGTAAGAGACACCCGTGCTCAGAGATGAAAAGGTGTGCGTACTACTGCCTGCCGCTGCCTGGCGTGCGTCTCTGGTCTCCACTGCTCTCCTCCTTCTCCTCACTGTGACTGCGCTCCGTCGAGGAGAAGCTCACATTGGAGGGGTTCGCCAGGAACTCTGAGCTGCTGTACACCTGAAACACAGCCAGCAAACCACACCCACTCAATACAGGGAATATTACAGAACCGGTCTGATCACAGAGAGGAAACTACATTCTGATTCCATACAGGGAATATTACAGAACCGGGCTGATCACAGAGAGGAAACTACATTCTGATTCCATACAGGGAATATTATAGAACCGGGCTGATCACAGAGAGGAAACTACATTCTGATTCCATACAGGGAATATTATAGAACCGGGCTGATCACAGAGAGGAAACTACATTCTGATTCAATACAGGGAATATTACAGAACTGGGCTGATCACAGAGAGGAAACTACATTCTGATTCAGTCCTAATATAATTACATACCTAAAAACACCCTTTTCATTTTATTACTTGAAATAGTGCACACGTTTTTCATACTTTGTATGTAGTGTTCTTGGTGTTAAACGGAAGCCCAATACGAGTCCTGCAATCCCGTTTGTAAAAAGTAGATTTCAGGTTTCCCCCCACCCCCTGCTTGTATGGGGCTCACTCCGTATTGCTGTACCTTGCTGAATCGATGCGAGCAGGATGAAAACTGCCTGATTTCCAGAGAGGATTCCTCATCGTTGGTTTCATCATCCTCTTCCGAGTCCAGGTGGTGATATCGTTCAGACCGCGCTGTGGAGAAACAATGCAGCTCAGCTTCAGTTCATTTCTAACCTGGAGATAGAAGGGAGCTGAAGAACCGCTACCCTGATAACTCACCAGGGAATCCACCTGCATTGCATCACAAAGATCGCTGCTCAATTCTTGGCGATTCCCCAGTGCTATAAAATGCTCTAAAAATATCCATCTGTGGTGCATCTAGTGGGGTAATCATGGCCAACATGTATTTTCTGGTCCAACACTAGATTACATTCTCAGGTTTGCCTTGCTCTCAAAGTATGCCCTGTTTCACTTCCTAAGTCATTACACCTCAACTGTGTCTTCTGGATCAAAGCATGTCACTGGCTGCAAAGCATGTCAGGCACTAGGGAAAGCGGCTAGTTGGTTAATGAAAGGAAAGGCAGCGTTTAAGGGCTGGGGACAAAGAAGTGTAACATTACCTAAAAACCTAAAAAAGCTTGCAAACAGATTTCTTTAACCAAGTGGAATACCAGATAGCAAGTTAGAAAATGAAAATACATGTTTGCCATGTGTTTCTTTCAAAACTACTCATTTGAGACCCATGAATGGAGGTGTATGACAGGACGCATTATTCTATAAGAAACCACATTTCAGGTTGCCAGCAGCCAGTACAGACAGCTCCTCCTGGACTGTATGGAAGTGGTCAATGGGCCCCTCCGCACTTACTGTCAAAGTAACTGGTGTCGTCCTCGGCCTCCAGCTGAGGGATGAACTCTGCTTTGTGACGGAGAAGCCCATTCCAGTCCAGCCCATAGAAAAAGGGGTGCTGCTTCACCTCAAAGGTCCCACCTGCAGATAGAGAAGCAGGTCAGCAGGTTTTGACAGTGCAGTACACGTGTCTACAATTAGCACTGCACTGTTTTTTTTTTTTAATCTCACAGGTAGACACTGAAGGTTTGCAGCCATGTCAAGCATTGTGTATTCTATTCTGATTCCATAGTTACGTATCAAATATTTTAGTTTTTGCAGGACTTGGGTATTCTAAAACAAACACAGAAATATTACAGATATGGAAATGAAAATCTTGTAAAAGGAAATGTGAGCGGTAAAGCCGTTTAGAGACTGCATCCTGATTAGCACACAAGCGGCAGTTCTACTCAGGCGTGATTTGCCACTTACAACCGAAGCTGGTTACAATGGGAAATAATAAATAAATGTTTAATGTCTCTTAATACATTATTTTATTACACTGTTGTGAGTGATGCAACAACACTGTACTAAGATTATTCGTCAGTTATAAACGGTATGTCTTGTTCCCTTGGATGCTGTCTCTCTTGCCCATGCCCATGCCGGGCTGTCTCTCTTGCCCATGCCCATGCCGGGCTGTCTCTCTTGCCCATGCCCATGCCGGGCTGTCTCTCTTGCCCATGCCCATGCCGGGCTGTCTCTCTTGCCCATGCCCATGCCGGGCTGTCTCTCTTGCCCATGCCCATGGCCACGCCGGGCTGGTTCTCTTACCCGTGCCAATGCGCTCCAGGGGGCTCTGCCTGAGCAGGCAGGTGATGAGATCCTGGGCATCGGCAGGCAGGGCATCGTCCCCTTCAGGCCAGATGATATCATCTGCAAGACACAAAGCATGACATAAGAGTTCAGGCAGGATGTAAAACCAACAAAGATTTGTACTCAGCAGTTGCACTAACAATAATATATCAGTTTAACATGTATATGATAGTTTGTTAACAATATATTTTTGATCAGTTAAAGTTACAAATGCCAGTAGAAACGAGGCAGCGGAGAGAATGTTAAATACAGGCTTGTGGGGGCTCCCGAGTGGTGCATCCGGTAAAGGTGCTCCGCATGGAGTGAAGGATGCGCTCTATAGCCTGGACGTCGCGAGTTCGAGTCCAGGCTATTCCACAGCCGACCGTGGACGGGAGCTTCCTGGGGGCGGCGCACAATTGGCTGAGCGTCGCCCGGGGGGAGGGAGGGTTAGGTCGGCCAGGGTGTCCTCGGCTCAGCGCGCACCAGCTACCCCTGAAGTCTGGCCGGGCGCCTGCGGACTTGCCTGTAAGCTGCCCGAGAGCTGTGTTGTCCTTCGAATGCTGTAGCTCTTGGGTGGCTGCATGGTGAGTCCGCATTGTGAAAAAAAGCGGTCAGCTGACGGCACACGCTTCGGAGGACAGCGTGTGTTCGTCTTCACCCTCCCGAGTCAGCGCAGGGGTGGTAACGGTGAGCTAAGCTTCAAATAATAATTGGCCATTCCAAATTGGGAGAAAATAATAAAAACAATTGGCAACGACTAAATTTATAAAAAATAAAATAAAATACAGGCTTATGGTTTTATCATCGTTGAGAATGGGGTAAAAAAATAAATCTGTACTTTTTTAAAATCTGAATTACTAACTAGTTCTTCTAAATATATTTAAATTGATTATGATATTCTATGTAATGGTACTACTAATACTGTTATTGTAATCAATACAAGCAACTGGATCATTGCACTGTAATTTCAATAACAAGGAACGTACTCAGAAAAAAAAAACAAAAAAAAAACAGATGTACCGAACAGACACATCCCCTCTGATCCAGGCCAACACAACTCAGTTCATAGAAGTTCTGATATTTCAATATGTATTTATGTATTGCTGATCTCACAGCTGTAACTATAAACTGTATTAAACATTCACCTCCACTGCAGCCTGCCTGCCTGCCTTATTTTTGCATTTGTAGCAAAACATATTTTATCTGAAACATGTAACAATCTTAGAACATGTGGTTTCCAAAGGCAGTTTAAATCTTTGTTTTCACGTATGAATAAAAAATTACGAACTGAAAAATAAAATACAGGACATCCTGGAAAGGACTTGCTTTATAAACGTCCCTACACCAGCATGGAGAAAGTGTAAATGATTACCCGGTCTCACACACACAGGAGATATTCCTTTATACAGAGACAAGTTTGTACATCAAACATGTATAACATGAATTAAAACTAGTATTCAAATCATAATTTAGGAACCAAGGATATTAAATTAAGATAATACATTAATTTATAAAATTACACACACACATTTACCTGTGTTGTCTCCCCAATAACTTGAAGGATCATGGATTGATTGTATTTTTTTTTTTTTTTTTTTTTTAAATAAAGCAATCCTTACCGCTGACGACTTGCCCAAACAGCTGCTCTGGAGTGTCTCCGAAGAAAGGCACGCAGCCCACCAGGAACTCGTAGAGGATGATGCCCATCGCCCACCAGTCCACCGGCTTCCCATAGCCCTGTCGCAGGATCACCTCTGGGGCGATGTACTCCGGAGTGCCGCACACCTGCCAGACAACACAGGAAACCTGCCGTCACACTGAGAAACCAGTCATGCTCTTACTGCAACACAGGCCGTCACACTGAGAAACCAGCCCCGCTCTTACTGCAACACAGACCATCACACTGAGAAACCAGCCCAGCTCTTACTGCAACACAGGAAACCTGCAGTCACACTGAGAAACCAGCCACGCTCTTACTGCAACACAGGAAACCTGCAGTCACACTGAGAAACCAGCCACGCTCTTACTGCAACACAGGCCATCACACTGAGAAACCAGCCCTGCTCTTACTGCAACACAGGAAACCTGCAGTCACACTGAGAAACCAGCCATGCTCTTACTGCAACACAGGGAACCTGCCGTCACACTGAGAAACCAGTCATGCTCTTAATGCAACACAGGAAACCTGCAGTCACACTGAGAAACCAGCCATGCTCTTACTGCAACACAGGGAACCTGCCGTCACACTGAGAAACCAGTCATGCTCTTACTGCAACACAGACCATCACACTGAGAAACCAGCCCTGCTCTTACTGCAACACAGACCATCACACTGAGAAACCAGCCCAGCTCTTATTGCAACACAGACCATCACACTGAGAAACCAGCCCAGCTCTTACTGCAACACAGGAAACCTGCAGTCACACTGAGAAACCAGCCACGCTCTTACTGCAACACAGGAAACCTGCAGTCACACTGAGAAACCAGCCACGCTCTTACTGCAACACAGACCATCACACTGAGAAACCAGCCCTGCTCTTACTGCAACACAGGAAACCTGCAGTCACACTGAGAAACCAGCCACGCTCTTACTGCAACACAGGAAACCTGCAGTCACACTGAGAAACCAGCCATGCTCTTACTGCAACACAGGGAACCTGCCGTCACACTGAGAAACCAGCCATTCTCTTACTGCAACACAGGGAACCTGCCGTCACACTGAGAAACCAGTCATGCTCTTACTGCAACACAGGAAACCTGCAGTCACACTGAGAAACCAGCCATGCTCTTACTGCAACACAGGGAACCTGCCGTCACACTGAGAAACCAGCCACGCTCTTACTGCAACACAGGAAACCTGCAGTCACACTGAGAAACCAGCCCAGCTCTTATTGCAACACAGACCATCACACTGAGAAACCAGCCCAGCTCTTACTGCAACACAGGAAACCTGCAGTCACACTGAGAAACCAGCCACGCTCTTACTGCAACACAGGAAACCTGCAGTCACACTGAGAAACCAGCCACGCTCTTACTGCAACACAGGCCATCACACTGAGAAACCAGCCCTGCTCTTACTGCAACACAGGAAACCTGCAGTCACACTGAGAAACCAGCCATGCTCTTACTGCAACACAGGGAACCTGCCGTCACACTGAGAAACCAGTCATGCTCTTACTGCAACACAGGAAACCTGCAGTCACACTGAGAAACCAGCCATGCTCTTACTGCAACACAGGGAACCTGCCGTCACACTGAGAAACCAGTCATGCTCTTACTGCAACACAGACCATCACACTGAGAAACCAGCCCAGCTCTTACTGCAACACAGACCATCACACTGAGAAACCAGCCCAGCTCTTATTGCAACACAGGCCGTCACACTGAGAAACCAGCCACGCTCTTACTGCAACACAGGAAGCCTGCAGTCACACTGAGAAACCAGCCACGCTCTTACTGCAACACAGGGAACCTGTCATCACACTGAGAAACCAGCCACGCTCTTACTGCAACACAGGCCGTCACACTGAGAAACCAGCCATTCTCTTACTGCAACACAGGAAACCTGCAGTCACAATGAGAAACCAGCCATGCTCTTACTGCAACACAGGGAACCTGCCGTCACACTGAGAAACCAGTCATGCTCTTACTGCAACACAGACCATCACACTGAGAAACCAGCCATTCTCTTACTGCAACACAGACCATCACACTGAGAAACCAGCCCAGCTCTTACTGCAACACAGGGAACCTGCAGTCACACTGAGAAACCAGCCATTCTCTTACTGCAACAAAGGGAACCTGCCGTCACACTGAGAAACCAGCCCCGCTCTTACTGCAACACAGGCCGTCACACTGAGAAACCAGCCACGCTCTTACTGCAACACAGGAAACCTGCAGTCACACTGAGAAACCAGCCATGCTCTTACTGCAACACAGGGAACCTGCAGTCACACTGAGAAACCAGCCATTCTCTTACTGCAACACAGGCCGTCACACTGAGAAACCAGCCCCGCTCTTACTGCAACACAGGAAACCTGCCATCACACTGAGAAACCAGCCCCGCTCTTACTGCAACACAGGCCGTCACACTGAGAAACCAGCCACGCTCTTACTGCAACACAGGGAACCTGCCGTCACACACAGAAACCAGCCACGCTCTTACTGCAACACAGGCCGTCACACTGAGAAACCAGCCCCGCTCTTACTGCAACACAGGCCGTCACACTGAGAAACCAGCCACGCTCTTACTGCAACACTGGGAACCTGTCATCACACTGAGAAACCAGCCCCGCTCTTACTGCAACACAGGCCGTCACACTGAGAAACCAGCCACGCTCTTACTGCAACACAGGAAACCTGCCATCACACTGAGAAACCAGCCACGCTCTTACTGCAACACAGGGAACCTGCCGTCACACTGAGAAACCAGCCACGCTCTTACTGCAACACAGGCCGTCACACTGAGAAACCAGCCCCGCTCTTACTGCAACACAGGGAACCTGCCGTCACACTGAGAAACCAGCCCTGCTCTTACTGCAACACAGGCCGTCACACTGAGAAACCAGCCCCGCTCTTACTGCAACACAGGGAACCTGCCGTCACACACAGAAACCAGCCCTGCTCTTACTGCAACACAGGCCGTCACACTGAGAAACCAGCCACGCTCTTACTGCAACACAGGGAACCTGCCGTCACACACAGAAACCAGCCCTGCTCTTACTGCAACACAGGCCGTCACACTGAGAAACCAGCCCCGCTCTTACTGCAACACAGGAAACCTGCCATCACACTGAGAAACCAGCCACGCTCTTACTGCAACACAGGAAACCTGCCGTCACACTGAGAAACCAGCCATGCTCTTACTGCAACACAGGCCGTCACACTGAGAAACCAGCCACGCTCTTACTGCAACACAGGCCGTCACACTGAGAAACCAGCCACGCTCTTACTGCAACACAGGAAACCTGCAGTCACACTGAGAAACCAGCCCTGCTCTTACTGCAACACAGGCCGTCACACTGAGAAACCAGCCCCGCTCTTACTGCAACACAGGCCGTCACACTGAGAAACCAGCCACGCTCTTACTGCAACACAGGGAACCTGCCGTCACACACAGAAACCAGCCCTGCTCTTACTGCAACACAGGCCGTCACACTGAGAAACCAGCCACGCTCTTACTGCAACACAGGCCGTCACACTGAGAAACCAGCCCCGCTCTTACTGCAACACAGGCCGTCACACTGAGAAACCAGTCTTTAAAAGTATGCAAAGGATTTTAATGATCAAGCTGTCTCACAAGTGCAATGGGACCCAGCATGTGATCCATTGTTAGGAATGTAGAGTGACTAGGGGCGGGGCTTCTATTGCACAGTTTTCCTTTCAGGCCTCTTGCTCACTAAATATCTTCATATTTCTGAATAGATCATCTGTAAACATGTGAAAGATTTCGTGAACAATCAGTGGTACCACAAATATTTTCTACTTACTATCCAAAGGGTCTAAATGGGATAAGTCTTTCTACATTCCTAAAAATGGATCACATTTTGGGGTACCACTGAACTTGTGAAATAGCTTAATCAATACAATCCTTTGCATACTTGGCATTTATTTTCGAGGAGATGATTCACTATTCAGGGATACCAAGCTATTTAGTAAGTAAAGAGTCTTTGTGAAATAAAAGGGGCAATACATGTCCCATCCCTAGTCACTGTTTCAAGGTTGGGAATTTTGTCCACCAACGTATGTAACATAGGCTAGATCAGTCAAAGTGTCCTATAGAATTAAGAGCCGTCGCCACCTAGTGATAAGCTAGTTTGGATCAAGTTTCCTTTTGTTTTGATGGTAATACATTGCTGTGGGATTAATAATATAAAGACACTTCGGCTAGCCTATATAATGAACTCACAGCTCCTGAACTCATAGTTAGAGCACCTTATCATAGACTTAGTAAAAGAAAGTACAATGCTTGAGTAATGTCAATAAGAAGCACTCGGAATGATTGCATGATAAAGGAGGGAGGGAGCGACACCACAGGACACTGCATTCAGTCTGGAGCTTATTCACTTTATAGTTTATTCACAGGTACAGGTACAGGTACATCTCAATAGTGCAGCACTAATACATAGAGAGACCTGATTAGACCAGACTCAATAAAATAACAATACAACAATATAATAATTACTATACATCCAGAAAAAATTAATATGCATATCTATCTATCTAGATAGATAGATAGATAGATAGAGATATACACACACACACACACACATGCACACACACGTATATATTTACAGCAGTGTGGAGTAGTGGTTAGTGCTCTGGACTCAATCCCCAGTGGGGGACACTGCTGCTAAAACCTTGAGCAAGGTACTTTACCTAGATTGCTCCAGTAAAAACCAAACTGTATAAATGGGTAATTGTATGTAAAAATAATGTGATATCTTGTAACAAACTGTAAGTCGCCCTGGATAAGGGCGTCTGCTAAGAAATAAATAAATAATAAAAAGGTAACAGTGTTAAACCCAGCAGCCGCTTACCTGCTTGTCAATAAACTCCCTGGTGTCCTTCTCAATGTGTCCTTCATACAGATTGGTGGTCATGTTCATAAGACCAATTCTCGAGAGCCCAAAGTCAGTGAGTTTGATGTGTCCCATCGATGTAATCAACAAACTGGAGAACACAAAGAAATGGTCAAACTGAGCGACATTAGGAGACAAGGAAGTTACACACAGGGAAGCACAAGGTTACATTGTAGTTCCCCAATGCTTCTTGAATGAAGAATACGTGTGTTTTTTGTTGGTATGAACACATACTCTCCTATCTCCTTTAATTATTGTCTTTTAATAAAACAGGCCATCAATAAATGAGTATTTGATCTTATTCATACAAGTAGCCCATCAGGACCATTAAATGCATGGCATCTCTATAGAGCCCCATATTCTGACACACTAAATAACTGAAATAATGTCTTTGGCTACTTTCATTTCAGCAGGGTTAGGGGCTCTCTAGAGGGGTGCCCGGCCCTCCACTCTCCCCAGCGTCTCTCTAGAGGGGTGCCCGGCCCTCCACTCTCCCCAGCGTCTCTCTAGAGGGGTGCCCCTCCCTCCACTCTCCCCAGAGTCTCTCTAGAGGGGTGCCCGTCCCTCCACTCTCCCCAGAGTCTCTCTAGAGGGGTGCCCCTCCCTCCACTCTCCCCAGAGTCTCTCTAGAGGGGTGCCCGTCCCTCCACTCTCCCCAGCGTCTCTCTAGAGGGGTGCCCCTCCCTCCACTCTCCCCAGCGTCTCTCTAGAGGGGTGCCCCTCCCTCCACTCTCCCCAGCGTCTCTCTAGAGGGGTGCCCCTCCCTCCACTCTCCCCAGCGTCTCTCTAGAGGGGTGCCCCTCCCTCCACTCTCCCCAGCGGCTCTCTAGAGGGGTGCCCGTCCCTCCACTCTCCCCAGAGTCTCTCTAGAGGGGTGCCCCTCCCTCCACTCTCCCCAGAGTCTCTCTAGAGGGGTGCCCCTCCCTCCACTCTCCCCAGAGTCTCTCTAGAGGGGTGCCCCTCCCTCCACTCTCCCCAGCGGCTCTCTAGAGGTGTGCCCCTTCCTCCACTCTCCTCGCTCTTACTTGTCAGGTTTGAGATCTCGGTGTACGATTCCATAGTTGTGAAGGTATTCCAACGCCAGCACGGTCTCAGCAAAGTACATCCTGGCCATGTCTACTGGGAGTGGGCCCATGTTCTTCAGCAGGTTTGCACAATCACCACCTAAATAGGGAAACAAGTATGGAAATCAGAGGGAACAGGGGCATGTGGAAGGGGAATGGAGCCTCTCACATGAGATTAAAACCAACTAGTTATTAAAAACAACTACGTTTTGGATCACGCTGATGTTGTATTGGTATTATATGTATTTCTAGGCAGGTATTACTTTTTGAAAAACAATAAAACAAGGTACTGAAATACAAACTGCCTTTCCCAATATAAAAAATAAAGAGAGAGTGACAGAGACAGACAGAGAGAGAGAGAGGAGAGGGAGGAGAGAGAGAGGGAGCAAGAAAGAGGGAGCGAGAGAGAGAGCAGTAGCGGCTGTTTATATACAGGAAATATCAACAATGAGCCCAATGAAAAAATTGCTCACACATTAGATTGGAGTACCACATGGAGAAACTTTTAATTTGCTTTCTGCTTCTTAGGCGAAGAGGAGCTATTTTTCCAAAACTTCTGTATTATATATAGATCTGTGTCAATTAATCCTAAAGGTGTGTTGTCGACAGCACACACAAGCACACAAAAAATCATTTGTTGTACATCCTGTTACAACAACAACAAAAAAAGTGAAAAACAGTGTTTGGGAGCAGAGATTCTGACAAACTATTTATTTACTTATTTATGAGTTCTGGCCTTCGCTACAATTACTGTGTTACAGAACAAGCTGCAAAGTTTACAATAACCACCATTCATTTCAACCAGAGCACGCAGTGTTGCAGGAGGGAGCGTTATCTGGATACACTGCAGTGTTTAGAAGAACATTCCTGAGTAAAAGTAAACACAAAAAGAAAAAGCATGAAAAATATGTGAAAGAAAGAAAATAACTAATCCGGAATCTGTTAAAAGAAAATTGCTGCAATATGGACTGGATACTGGATACTGCAAAAGTAAAGTCGTGTGTTCCTTGCAAACACTGCAGAGGGTTCTGGGTCTGGGATTAGCCTGGTTGATTTTCGCTGGGCATTTACACAACCTCATCATAACCTCCATCTATCTGCTGCTCATGTCCAGAGTGGCTTACCTTCCACGTACTCCATGACCAAGCAGAGGTGGCGCCGCGTCTCGAAGGAGCAGAACATGCTGACCACGAAGGGGTTCTCCGCGAAGGTCAGGATGTCTCGCTCCACAAACACCTGCTGGATCTGGTTCCTCAGGATCACGTTCTGACGGTTGATCTTCTTCATTGCAAAGCGCTGCCGAGTGTCTCTGTGTCTCACCAGGTACACCGCCCTGCTCAAATCAACAGCACATCAGGAACACACACACACACACACACGCACACCCCATAGAGACTCACAGCAGCCATGCAGCCAGTCCTCCCCTTGTTAAGGTATATTCTTGAAATTAAGTGCCAGAAATTTAAGTAATCAGACCCTTGCTAAAACTACATGAAGTCTTGACTGTAGGTTTATTAAAAGGAGTTGTTCACTCACAGAAGAACGGTATATTTAACATATTGCTCCTGGCTTCTTATCATTTAAATATAATTAATTGAGGATAGTTCTGAAACCAAGAACTGCATGCAACCAATGGCTGTAGATGGATTTTTTCTCATTTACAGTAGCTGCCTGCCAGCACCTGACAAGAAACTACAGACACCACAACGCACCTGCACAGAATCAACTCCCTGTTTAAATTGCCTTGCTTGTTAATCATTATAATTATTGTTCCTCTGTATCTGAATCTGGAGACAGTATGGGTGAAGTTCAATTAAGAGTTACTATTTCAAATGATGATATAAAAAGCATGCCTATTTTGTTGTACTTATAAAGCAGTTATTGGCAAAATATGAGTTATTTTTTTTACCGCTGTGTAAGTTACCTACAGATTTGCAGAATGACTGATGAAAGTTTAATAATGTGCAGATAAAGTTTAGCATCACCTAGAATTTTAGCATAAACACAATTAAAAAAAAAAATATATGAACATCATTACAATTTTATTTAACATCATGTAAAGAAAAACTACAAAATTATATTGTAAAAGTCTACTGGAAGTCATAATAGTACAGTATTTAATGAATTCAAAATGTCACATTTCTAAATTTGTCAATTAAGTATATGATCAACTACAAAGTGATATGTGATTCAATGTTAACATTATTAGCAGGTTTCACTTGACTTTATGAAGCAAAATTACTTAATTCTATAGGGTGATGCAAAACATTTGGCCACAGCTTTACAGTGCATAGAAAACGTGTGTTTAAAACCAAATTAAAACAGCTGAATTCCTTCCTAAAAAAGGAACACTGGAACCATGCACACCTATGAATGAAAACACTGGAACCATGCACACCTATGAATGAAGTGCAGGGCTAGCATGCACACCTATGAATGAAGTGCAGGGCTAGCATGCACACCTATGAATGAAGTGCAGGGCTAGCATGCACACCTATGAATGAAGTGCAGGGCTAGCATGCAGCATACTGAAACGCGGATTGGCATGGAGTACCTTCACATTCATTTTCCATGATTGTTCCTTTTCCCTTTCCCTTGATGATGTTTGCAATCATTCGGAGTGGTTCATATTGCAATGACCTAAATACTGGCAAAGTACAGCTGTGCTCTACATGGTGCTGGTGCGGAATATAAGAGACACGTCAGCCTCCGTAACACATGTCAATGACAAACTAGAACAGAAGCTTCATAACTCATTACAACACAAAAAAGAATGATTGCAAACAAAATACAAGAAAAACAAAAAGGAAATGCAATTGGAATCTACTCACCCTGTAAACATTTCAAAACAGGCAGACTCAAAGTTTAAATTCAATTCAATCTAACCGAATCCAACACCTCTAACAGATACACCACGGCTGCCCAGGACCTTTGCTGTGGTGAGCTCAACAGTGAGCGGTACAGTTCGCCTCTGTAGTTTAAAAATGGTTTCTCATTTATGGAACAAACATTTGAGAGTCTACATTGAAGACATGTGTTTGAATGAAGGGGTAGAACGACTCGTAAAATCGGATAGAGTTGAATTGTTGAGGTAAAAATAGTCAATCCCGCATTTGATCGTGCCTGGTGCTCTATTTCATCGTGCCTGGTGCTCTATTTCATCGTGCCTGGTGCTCTATTAAGGCTGCAAAAGTAAATGAGACGACATGAGCTTTCTAATCATACAAAGTGTGTAGCTCATTCCTTTAAGTCCTGGGTTTTTACATATCTTTCCGATAGTCTATTCTGAATTACATTAATATGAAATGTGAAACCACAACCATGGCAATTTTTGCCACTGAATTGAAGCAGTGTTCCTTTGCAATATTCAAATATTTGCCCCAGCACTATTGCACTCTGACATCACAGGTTTAATACAACAGACATTCACCTTAAGGACTGAAAGTGCAGTAAGCAACTGTTGCTGTCTGTCTGTCACTTTAACCCCGAGGGCACGGGCTAGCTAGCTGTATATGGAGCTGCCAGTCTCTCACTCACCCATAGGCCCCGTTGCTGATCAGTTTGAGGGTGTCGAAGTCGCTCTCTCTCGGTTTTCTTCGTGACGGAGTGGAGGAGGCCCGACTGTGCTGAAATGTAAATGTCAGGAACTGTAAAGCACAGTGGCTCACAGAAGAAAACGAATGGGGGTGAAATAAGGAGGATCTTCACTAATAGTATCTCGCCAACGTGGAGTGGCTATTACAAAGGGTACAGGCCCAACATGTTCCAGATTGGCGGCTTTGTATAAAATACATAGAATACCGTATAAGGTACTGTATGAGACAAACTGGGGTGAAAAATCTGGCTATATATAACACAGCACCCTACCACCATTTATATTGATAACTATCTATAGATATATCTATAACTGGGCACACACAGTGACTTACATCTAAAGACTCCTCTGTATCTGGTATGAGAGTATTGGCAGAGTCGTATTGTTCAAGCTGAACCATGTCTGTTGAGAGAAAAAAGTGGATTTAAAAAATAAATTTGTACACTACAATGAAAATACAGGTTTGCTGTAACTTGTGTCAAAACTGCCCATTTGAAGCCTCTACAGTGAGTGGCAGTGCACACTGGGTAAGATTTATACAATCATTTTGTGGGCTGCTCTCACCCTCCAGGGGGTCCTTGGTGAGTCCCAGCTGGCTGATGATGTAGCGGGGGATGTCAGTCTTGATTCCCTGACCAACCTTCGCGTGACCCTCTGCCGCTTCCAACAGGTGATAAAATTCTTCGGGGTCGAACTCCTGTCAAAACAAAGCTGGTTAAAAGACCCTGTACAGAGACACTGGGTGCTAAACAAGAATACCTGCCCCATTTCACAGCTCCATCACTATCTCTGTACAGAGACACTGGGAGCTAAACAAGACGACCTGCCCCATTTCACAGCTCCATCACTATCTCTGTACAGAGACACTGGGAGCTAAACAAGACGACCTGCCCCATTTCACAGCTCCATCACTATCTCTGTACAGAGACACTGGGAGCTAAACAAGACGACCTGCCCCATTTCACAGCTCCATCACTATCTCTATACAGAAACACTGTGTGCTAAACAAGAACACCTGCCCCATTTCACAGCTCCATCACTATCTCTGTACAGAGATACTGGGAGCTAAACAAGAACGCCTGCCCCATTACTATCTCTATACAGAGACACTGGGAGCTAAACAAGAAGACCTGCCCCATTTCACAGCTCCATCACTATCTCTATACAGAAACACTGTGTGCTAAACAAGAACACCTGCCCCATTTCACAGCTCCATCACTATCTCTATACAGAGACACTGGGAGCTAAACAAGAAGACCTGCCCCATTTCACAGCTCCATCACTATCTCTATACAGAAACACTGTGTGCTAAACAAGAACACCTGCCCCATTTCACAGCTCCATCACTATCTCTATACAGAGACACTGGGAGCTAAACAAGAAGACCTGCCCCATTTCACAGCTCCATCACTATCTCTATACAGAAACACTGTGTGCTAAACAAGAACACCTGCCCCATTTCACAGCTCCATCACTATCTCTGTACAGAGACACTGGGAGCTAAACAAGAACGCCTGCCCCATTTCTATCTCTATACAGAGACACTGGGAGCTAAACAAGAAGACCTGCCCCATTTCACAGCTCCATCACTATCTCTGTACAGAGACACTGGGAGCTAAACAAGAAGACCTGCCCCATTTCACAGCTCCATCACTATCTCTGTACAGAGACACTGGGAGCTAAACAAGAAGACCTGCCCCATTTCACAGCTCCATCACTATCTCTATACAGAGACACTGGGAGCTAAACAAGAAGACCTGCCCCATTTCACAGCTCCATCACTATCTCTGTACAGAAACACTGGGTGCTAAACAAGAAGACCTGCCCCATTTCACAGCTCCATCACTATCTCTCAAAATGTGCAGTTTTGAAAGAAATGCATGTTACAGCAAACTGGCACTGCACTGAGTCCAGGAAATCTGTTCCTGCTTTACTTCCTTGGTCACCCCAGCAGTACCTTCTGGGTCATGTTACTGGCTGAATGGGAGGCAGCTGATTGGTTACTGACAGGAAAGAAGCCAGTCAAAGATGGGGATCCACCAGGTGACCCAGGAAGTGCAAGACAGTCTAAAGCATGGCTTGCAAACCTATTTCTTTAACCAAGTGTAGTACCCAATACCGTGTTTTAAAATGAAAATACATGTTTGCTAAACTTTCACAACTGCACATTTGAGACCCATGGAATGGATGTGCATGGCTGAACATGTATGCAACTATTTTGTTAGCTACAATTACTTTTCATTACTGCGTTTTTCATATTTTGTGTTTAACACGCTTTGCCTGCCAGATATATATTACAGATAGGATTGTGTCTAGGTTAGTAAGCTCCAGTGCCATCTACTGAACACCAGCTAAGGACTGAGTTTTGAGTTGCAGGGAATATTGAGTAGCTTCATCTTTGCTTTCATGTTAGCTGATCTCGCCTGTTACATATTTCAATGGCCGGCAACTAGCAGTGAAGATTAGATTCTGAACACAAGCATAATATAATAATAATTGTAATTGTAAATAGCAGATTGTAATTTGACGCTACTTCCTCTTAATGTATTTGATGCACAGGACCCCTTACCAGGCACTCGAGCAGTCGTGCAGGGCGCGAGATGACAATGAGGATCTTCTTCACCAGCTGATCGATCACTGGGACCTCCTCGCTCTCCGATCTCTCATGGGCCTGGCAAGAGGAATACAGCATTGCATTCAACCGATACAAACACATCATTCCTACACTGCATAACGACACTTTCAATTAGCAGCTAATTACCTTAAATCATAAGAACATAAGAAACGTTTGGCAGCACACACACTGTACAGCATTGGAATACAAGGCAAGGCTTGCAGCACACACACTGTACAGCTTTAGGGTGTTCGTTGAAAGTTTTAAAATTCTAAGTGCTATGCCTTATATAGCTTTTAAGTGTAAAGCATTCATGAAAGGAAGTGTGATTTCTAAAATTGCATTTGTGTTCACAAGGTTTTAAACTTCCCAACAAGATCACGTGGCCATATAGAGAAAGTTTGAGCATTTCTTTATTTGCCTATTGGAAGGTAAATGAAATGGGGGTCAGTCATACCTGATGCTTTCCTACTGTTCACTTTGGATATCTCCACCCCACCCGATCACAGCTCAGCTAGTCAGAAATGTGGCAAAACCTGTTGTATAGCTGATGGTGTTCCAATAAAGAACCCGAGTCAAACAAACATTCTAAGCGATTGTGACAGAGATCGAATGAGTCTTAGTGTTAGATCTCCCTCTCGACCTGTGAGAGCACGGTATACGAGGAACAGAGTACCCTTAATGAAGTGGCACGACAATTTATTCCGTAGGGTAGATGGAAGTCGGTCAGTTCGGAAGGGGGCGGAGCCATGGCACCCGAGCTCAGTGACCCAGACGGTAAGCGGCGTGGCATCCGAGGACTGGAGGAGCGGATGCGCTCGTTAACCTCGGGGTCATGGGCGAGGGTATAAATAGGGGGCATGGCTTGAGTGATCTGTTCCTTTGCATATGGTTAAGTTAACTAACCGAGAAGGAGCCCGTACTGTGAGTAAACCGTGAGTGTTTTGTGTCTGTGTATTAACACTGTGTGTCTTGTGTGTTATTTGTCACAGAAGATTACTGAGCACGATCCGGAGCTGCAGCCGCAGGCCAGCGAAAAACCCGGACTTCACCACTCACCTTTCACTACCGGAACTGTCTTTGTGTTTGCACCTTTTAGCACTTGAATCACGCACTGTCTTTGTGTTCGTGTTTAGTGTGGGTGTCGGAACGGGACTTTGGGGTTGCGGGTCAAACCCGTGGGATTATAAATTAGAAGTGATACACGCCGCTGTATCACTTCCAGCACTATTATTATTTACAGGTTTTGCCTTGAGGCTCTGGACATTTACTAAATTAAATAAACACCCTTGCACCTGTACCAACGTCTGTCTGTGTAATTATTCTGCACTGCACTCACCTGCACGTCATTACCACTTTGCCACACGTGGTCGTCAGAAGTAGGAGATGGACTACGCAACACTGTCGGCGCTGCTGGAGCAGCTGGACAGCAGACGGGAGGGGGAGGAAAGACGGAGAGAGGAGAGGTACACCGCGCTGATCGAGAGGGTCGGGCTGGCAATACCTCCCACAGCATCAGCGGAACGCGGCTTCATAGCGCCCAAAGCCAGGACGCATAAAATGACGGCGGATGATGATCCAGCGGCATACCTGGTGGCATTTGAGCGGCTGGCTACCACCGCGTCATGGCCCCGACAGTTCTGGGCAAGCCAGCTGGGACCCTGCCTGATTGGGGAAGCGCAGGCAGCATACCAGGCAATGGGGGATGACGACGCCGCTCAATATGACCTGGTAAAGCTGGCTATTCTCCGCCGTCTGAATATTACGGAGGAAACGCACCGAGTGAGGTTCAGGGAGTACAGGAGGTCCCCGAACGTACGCCCCAGGGTGGTCGCGCAGAAGCTCTGTGACCACATGATACACTGGCTCACCCCGGCGCTAAAAACAACTGCCCAGATGGGGGAGGCCATCGTTATTGAGCAGTTTTGTCATGTGGTCGGCGCCGAGACCCAAGGATGGATACGGCGCCACAACCCCGACACCCTGGAACAGGCAGTCAAGCTCGCTGAGGACTTCGAGGACTCCCTGGTATCCGCCCAGACCGGGCTACTCACCCCGCTACCTCAACGGAGCAGCCGAGCCCCACCTCCTCTCTCTGCTCCATCAGCCCCACCACCAGGACCGGGTCAACGACCTCCGAGAGCACCAACCCCAATGGGCGACCTTGCCTCCTCTTCATGGAGACCAAGGTTGGCCCCCAGCTGGGGTAGAGGTGCTGCCCCTGCCCCGTTGCCATACCAGCAGCGGGACAGACCATTTAATACTGTGCCCTCCTTTCCCTCTACCTGTTTTAGGTGCCGCCAGCCGGGACATCAGGCTAGGTCATGCCCATCTGCGATGGAGTGTGCGTTTGCCAAAAGAGAAACACAATATTTGGGATTTGTAATGGGGAATGGCAGGGTGAAACCCGTTGTCTCCAAGGTCCAGGCCTTGGTAGACACGGCAATCCCCAAAACCAAGGCTCAAGTGCGGTCGCTACTGGGGTTAGCCGGTTATTACCGCCGCTTTATCCCCGAGTATGCCACAGTGGTTAATCCCTTAGTTGACCTCACCAAAAAGAGCGCACCAAATTTAATTAAATGGTCAGAAGAATGTCAGGGGGCGTTTAATACTGTTAAGCAGAGACTTTGCCAGGCCCCTGCTCTCATCACGCCAGACTTCACTAAGAGATTCATCCTCCACACCGATGCTTCGGATGTCGGGTTGGGTGCAGTCCTGTCTCAAATGGTAGGCGGAGTAGAACATCCTGTTCTGTATATAAGTAAAAAAATGCTCCCTCGGGAGCGCAACTACTCCGTCGTCGAAAAAGAGTGTTTGGCCATTAAATGGGCTACTCACTCTTTAAGATACTACCTGCTGGGACACTCATTTGATCTTGTCACTGACCACGCCCCACTCAAGTGGTTAAGCACAATGAAGGACAGCAATGCCCGGATAACTCGGTGGTATCTGGCATTGCAGCCCTTCATGTACCATATGGTACACCGTGCAGGGAAAGACCACCAAAATGCGGATTATTTTTCCCGGGAGGGGGGAGTAATGGGAAAGGTAGGTTTAGCCGAGTGTTCCTTCGGCTCCACTCTGAGCGGTGGGATATGTGACAGAGATCGAATAAGTCTTAGTGTTAGATCTCCCTCTCGAACTGTGAGAGCACGGTATACGAGGAACAGAGTACCCTTAATGAAATGGCACGACAATTTATTCCGTAGGGTAGATGGAAGTCGGTCAGTTCGGAAGGGGGCGGAGCCATGGCACCCGAGCTCAGTGACCCAGACGGTAAGCGGCGTGGCATCCGAGGACTGGAGGAGCGGATGCGCTCGTTAACCTCGGGGTCATGGGCGAGGGTATAAATAGGGGGCATGGCTTGAGTGATCTGTTCCTTTGCATATGGTTAAGTTAACTAACCGAGAAGGAGCCCGTACTGTGAGTAAACCGTGAGTGTTTTGTGTCTGTGTATTAACACTGTGTGTCTTGTGTGTTATTTGTCACAGAAGATTACTGAGCACGATCCGGAGCTGCAGCCGCAGGCCAGCGAAAAACCCGGACTTCACCACTCACCTTTCACTACCGGAACTGTCTTTGTGTTTGCACCTTTTAGCACTTGAATCACGCACTGTCTTTGTGTTCGTGTTTAGTGTGGGTGTCGGAACGGGACTTTGGGGTTGCGGGTCAAACCCGTGGGATTATAAATTAGAAGTGATACACGCCGCTGTATCACTTCCAGCACTATTATTATTTACAGGTTTTGCCTTGAGGCTCTGGACATTTACTAAATTAAATAAACACCCTTGCACCTGTACCAACGTCTGTCTGTGTAATTATTCTGCACTGCACTCACCTGCACGTCATTACCACTTTGCCACAGCGATTTACTGCAGTATTTTGTGGGACCCTGAAAAGGGAGCATCTAGACTATTAGGAGATTGCTCGGAGGCCGGAGGGGGCTGGTTTGGGCTCGCTCGACCCTCTTGACTGTATTAGGAGATTGATTGGGGGCCAGAGGGGGCTGGTTTGGGCTCGCTTGGAAGAATGGTGCCAGTTGGAAGCTCACCTCGTGCAGCATTTTCTCCAGTTTCTCCTGCAGCTCAATGAAGTAGCGGGACGTGACCAGGCCTTCGAGGGACTTGTCCAGGCAGTCTCTGGCCAGCTCTACCAGCTGGTGTTGGATAAATCCCAGGACCCCATCAGCCAGGGGCAGGGTGCTGTCTGGAGAGAAGGTGGTGATGATATCCAGCAACCGCTCCTCCATCTGAGCTGTGGCCTGCAGGGGCAGAAACACTCTGTTACACAGAGACACACACACACACACACACACACACACACACACACACAGAAAGAGAGAGAGACACACACAGACAGAGAGAGAGACACAAAGACAGAGAGAGAGAGAGACAGAGATACAGACACACACACACACAGAGACAGAGGGAAAGAGACAGAGGGAGAGAGAGAGATAGACAGACAGGAGACAGAGGGAGAGAGACAGACAGACAGAGACCCACACACACACACACACACAGAGATAGAGAGAGAAAGAGAGAGAGACAGAGATAGACACACACAGAGAGACGGAGACAGAGAGAGAGAGCGAGGAGAAAGAGCGAGAGAAAGAGAGAGAGAGAGAGACAGAGATAGAGACACACACAGACACAGAGAGAGAGAGAGACACACACACACACAGAGGGAAAGAGACAGAGGGACAGAGAGAGACAGACACACACACACACACACACACACACAGAGACACAGAGTGATACTCTATCTGCATATCTACAAACTGAGGTATGAAATACAAGCAAAGAATCAAACTATCTTCAATAGAAGTGGTGCCAATTAGGGGTAATAAAATAGATTTTAAAACCTGAGCAGAGACAGTACTCAGAAACCTGGGATATTCTTTTAAATGGAAGTGTACGCTAAGAAAATAAAACAGTACTGCAAATGATATTCAATTTTTGCTTTGTCATACAACTGTCATACAAAAAAAAACTTGTTTTTAATTACCTAGCCAACCAAAAAATGAATTTAGTTCAGTGACCATGAAAGCAGAATGCTACCGTCAACATATTACAATTACATGCCTTATAAAAAGACACAAACCACTGAAAATGTTCAAATCTATAATTAACAGCAGACATCTATCAAATCATAAGACAGACAGGGATGCTGGAAGGAAGCAGTTTTCTTGTATTGACAGCCCTGTCAGAGGCAGCTGGGTTAGGACACAATGAAGGAATGAACCCAAGCAACTGGCTAGAGTCTACAGTGTGAATACCTGACAAACAGGAGGATCCCATTCACATAGTTAACACAGTAAGTGTTATCTACAGTAACATGTCTCCCCATCACTTCGTAGCTCTTACATTTCCCTGTATGAAAGAGGCTCACTTCATATTTAATGTGTATTTGATTTTTAATGCTATTTTGTTTTTATCCAGCACTTCCTGTTGAAATAATGCATCCGACACCCATGCTTCTGGGAGTTTGAACCCTTGTAGGAAAAGCAGTTCAGAATTTTTTTTTTGACAACGCCACTTCCTGAACGCATTTTTAAATAATAATAAAACAAACACATTCTAAATTTCTGCCATTAATTTTGTTTTTTTCGTTAGATTAATATTGTTCTCTGACAGCTTCAAATAGCGGGCAGCAGTGTGGAGTAGTGGTTAGGGCTCTGGACTCTTGACCGGAGGGTCGTGGGTTCAATCCCCGGTTGGGGACACTGCTGCTGCTGTACTCTTGAGCAAGGTACTTTACCTAGATTGCTCCAATAAAAACCCAACTGTATAAATGGGTAAGTGTATGTAAAAATAATGAGATATCTTGTAACAATTGTAAGTAGCCCTGGATAAGTGTGTCAGCTATGAAATAAATAATAATAATAATGATAAATGACCATTAAAAAATCCAATTCCTCTTTACCATAATGTGTGCGTTTTTCATTTAGGAATATCCGAGACCTGTGAAATGATGGCAAGATCTATCAGGTAAAACTTCCTGGAATTATTTTACTAGGAATAGTGTGGTTTAAGTACAGTATGGTATTGATACTGTTTTTGCTATGCTACACCGCACAAATATCATATTCACAGTTGCATCTTATTTGTGTTCCTATGAACAAAGTGATCATTTGAACACCTTTTCATTCAACATCCCGTACAAAACAAGTGTCAGTACCACTCTGCTTTCTCTCCGAGCCTCACACCTGAACATCCCTGCCACTTCTACTGTGCCGTCAATCCCCATCATCGCTGCTGTCATGTCTCTAGTGCAAGCACGCTTCTCAACTGTGCTGTCAATCCCCATCATCGCTGCTGTCATGTCTCTAGTGCAAGCACGCTTCTCAACCGTGCCGTCAATCCCCATCATCGCTGCTGTCATGTCTCTAGTGCAAGCACGCTTCTCAACCGTGCCGTCAATCCCCATCATCGCTGCTGTCATGTCTCTAGTGCAAGCACGCTTCTCAACCGAGCGGGGACACCTGCAGCCTCAGCAGAGTGTCACAGGAACATCTTTTCCCACCCACTATTATCTTCACTGAAGCACCAATGTTATTTATATTTAAACGCTAGACTTTATGATTATTATAATGCTGCCTAATACAATCAATACATTTTATCATCTTATTCATAGCCATACTAAATGTAATAGTTTATTTTTTAGTGTGAACTGATTATATTGTACTTTGATAATGGTTTTAAATGAATTAGCAGGAAAGCCTACTAATTCTCAAAGTGGTCTTGTTTAAAACATGTTATTTACAGTATTCAAAAGGTTAAGACAGTTATCATACCATGGAAATGTTATACTGGCCCACCCATAATAAGCACCATGCACCTTAACTGCCATAGGAGTGTGTGCTGGAGAGCGGAGTGTACCCTTACCTTGGGGAATCTCTCCTTGTACACGTGATTCATCATAACAATCTCATTATCAAACGAGCCACTTGTCCTTCCAGGGCTGAAAAAAGAAAACGAATGAGATGAAACCATACAGGAGGAAAGAGGAGAAATTTTGGTTGCATAGCACCATTTACTTTGCGCTTTAGATGACTGGCAGACACCATTATATTAATTGTTCAGTACAACACATATTCAAAACGAAACAAATGAAACGTATGGTATGATAAATATTCACTCTGTGGTATGACATCGTGTTACGACGGCGGTATTTAAATCTGCCCTGGTACTATTGAAGGGTTTATAGCTGGTGTTGAATTGCATGGAGAGAGCAGCCCTACCTGAGGCTGCGTGACCGGGGAGCAGGGGCAGCGCGTGATGAATTGCATTGCATTGAGAGAGCAGCCCTACCTGAGGCTGCGTGACCGGGGAGCAGGGGCAGCGCGTGATGAATTGCATTGCATTGAGAGAGCAGCCCTACCTGAGGCTGCGTGACCGGGGAGCAGGGGCAGCGCGTGATGAATTGCATTGCATTGAGAGAGCAGCCCTACCTGAGGCTGCGTGACCGGGGAGCAGGGGCAGCGCGTGATGAATTGCATTGCATGGAGAGAGCAGCCCTACCTGAGGCTGCGTGACCGGTGGCGCAGGGAGGGCGAGTGGCGCCCCTCCTCGTCCGTCATGCTCTCTGTGCTCCGGAAGTGTCTTGACAGGAAATGCAGCTCATCCGGGGTGGGCTGGTAGGGTAGCTGGTGCAAGTGTTCCTGGGAAGAGGATGAAGACTGTAAAACAAAAACAACAGATTAACAGATTACTCAATCCAGCAAGGCCTGCTATGCCCAGACTGCCAACACTAGATGATCTGCTCCGAATAAAAGGAATGAGCAAAATATTTAAAATACAAACATGCTGAGTTCATTGCAGTCATCAGCTGCACAGATTCAGCAGAATGAGGCAACAAACAAGTGAGTACAGACACAACAAACCTGGTTGTGATGGGGTAGGTCTTGGTTTTACAACAGCAGTTAAAGATTGCACACAGTTACTGGGACACCTGGTGGTCCCTGCTGGAAACACTGTTACTTGAGATGAAAAGACACTTTGTCGGGTTATCTAGCCTATATATTCCTATAGCAGGAAACTAGACCTGAAGAGCAGGTCCGAAACTTAAACACACTTCATAAAAAGGGGCAGTGATTAAAAAAAGCAATCAGTCAATCAATCTGAATCTCAGAGGTGTTCAGGGTGTAGCGGTTTAGAAGGGTCCACTTCTTTCATCCTGAACGAGGAAGTAGAAAAGGGAACTAAAAAGGCAGGGGGCTCTTCTGCCTGCCCCAACACTGCTGGTGATACTGAGCAGCAACTAACAATGAAAATCCAATGTTTAAAAATACTTTTGCACGAAACATGAATATACTGGACTTTATGCCAGTCAGTCTCATTTCCTCATTTTTATAATTTTCTTTTACTAGGAATGGTGCAGCGAGTCCAGACTGCCCCAGCACTGTACAGTTCATAGATATGCTTGGTTTCCTGTGTTAAAGGCAACTTCCTCTCAAATGCTGGCATCAGGCTCAGGGGTTCTACTGTATTTCCTACATCACAAGAAGTGAACAGATATGGTCCTTCCTCTTGCTTTAAGATTTAAATCTACTACAGGTTTACTGCCTAAATCAAACCCATCTTGTCACACTCATGCCAAACCTCTTCCTGTAACTGTTGTGACTATTTGCACTACAGCCTGCTCCCCTGACCATTCCAAATCCAATTCCAATCGCAAAACAGTGTGTGGAAGATATGAGTAATGCATTCAAGCTGACAGTGTTAGTTTACTGTGAGGACCTGCACATTTGTAAAACAGAGACTGTACTGACTCAGACAAATACTGCAGGGAATTCAAGGATGGGTAAGACTTGAATGCAGTTGTTTGGTATTAAAGGATTGCTAACTTTTAGGTCCATGTGTTTCTCAGAGCTGTTTATTGTGTAGAAACTTTGTTTAAGTTTGGTGAGCTACAGTATGTTTTGTTGCCTGATTTAGGCAAACAGAATGCTTGGTTATATTAATGAGAAATTACGATGCTCTGGTGAGACCACACTCAGAATACTGTGTTCAGTTCTGGTCTCCACACTATAAAAAGGTACATGGGAGCTTTGAAGACAGCCATCAATATAATTGCATTAATCTTACTGGGTTTGTACTTCCATTAGCTACACAAGTCTAAAGTGTGCAGTTTGGAAAGAAACACGTTATAGCAAACATGTATTTCTATTTTAAAACTTAAATCTGGTATTAGTTTAGGTTAAGGAATGTTCTCAGTTTCTATGCCTTATTCTCAGGATATATTTTACACTCCCAGGTCACTTCACCTCAGCAGTGTCTTCTGATCATGTTACTGGCTAAAAGTCTGTCAGGGGAAGCAAGAGCTGGTGGTTTAAAGACAGGAAAGCTGTTGAAGGGGTGGGGATGATTACACCCTGCAGGTGACCAAGGAAGTGCAACCCTAATGACAGCTTGTAAACTGGGATTTCTTTAACCAAGTACAGTACCGTAGATCATGTTTTAAAAATGAGCTGTTTACCATAACGTGTTTCTTTCGAAACTGCACATTTGTATAATGAACGGAAGTGCACAACAGATTCATGGAATTCTTTTTCAGCTACAATCACCAAAGGGCCTCCTCCGACGCTCTCAGCCTTTCTGATGCGCTCATGTGAAACGGGACAGTCACTTACTGAGACAGTGGAACTGGGGGTGTTGGTACCATAGCCAGAAGAGGGGAGAGAAGCCAAAGACCATCTTCGACCATCCGCCCTGGAGAAAACAGACAGGAAGAGGATTCCTATTATTTAACAAGCACACTCGGACTGCATGCTTTTTACCATCAATGCATCAACACAGTAAACATTTCACCAAACATAACAGCAGTAATTATGGTGCATTTGGAGATGCTGATAACAGTGCTAAGCTAGTACATATCTTTTAAAAAAAAAACAACAAAAAAAAAAAAAACACAATCAGCTACAAATGCTCCTAGAATAAAATTATCGGAACATCATAGTCTTCTATTGAACACCTCAGAGCTCAATCTCACTGGACCGTCACCTGAACAGCCCAGACACAGAGATAAAGTCATTAAAAAAACATGCACAGGACTGATGCATCACCCTAGCCTTGGTGTTTTGTTCAGTGCTTTCTGGATAAAACAAATGATACTGTTAGTAAGGCTGCATTTTTTTCACGGAAGATCCTTGAAATCTACCCATTGCCGTGTAATATGTAATTCCCCGTCAATTCCCAAATAGTGTAAATATATACACAGTGTATTTTTCTCCACTTAATAAATACAGCAAGCGTTTGCCTTATTGCCACACTACCTGTTGCACTGCATTTGGAACCTGGCAGTCGGTTTAGTTTGCTTCCGGTAAATGAAATGAAAAGGGCACCAGCTGCTTCAAAGATCGGAAATATTTCTGCTAAAGATCACTCTGTCCAGTACAAGAAGGGGACATTTCACGTGTCTGTTGTTATTTTTACATTTATGTTTTTATTTAGTTTGATAATTCACTGATGGTGAAAATAGAATGTCTTTAAAAGGACATACATAAACAAAATGTTCTATAATTTAGCATTTACTGTTGTTCAGGTAAAGCATTTAAATATTTAGGAAAATGTATAATAACTGCAGAGAAAATGATCTGTTTTGAATGTGACAACACTATTTTTCTACTCTAATAAATATTAAGTTTACTCATGAAATATATTGCTATGTTTTGACCGTGAAATAAGCCCATACAGGGAAAGATACAGCCCTAACTACAAAATAAGAAACTAAAGGGTTGATTTAAACAGCCTATACCTGCCAGGATAAACTACAGCTGGATTGTTTTATATGGTAGCTCAGCTGCCCGTGAATACATTTGATAATTTTATCAAACAACGTACCGGTATTGTCACTGTTACTGATGAATAAACTGAAGCAATCCTTATTCAAATATGTGTTTTTCCCAGCATGTACACACACACACAATTACTGGGTCTGTTATTTTGTGTTTACTATCAGGTTTTATTTTTGATCACGTGACGTCCCTTTAAACATATTTTGAGCCGATTCGTTTTCTTAATCAAACACTAATTACCAAAGGAAGTTGTTTCTTTTCATCCTCTTATCTTGATTGAGTTCACAAACGACATGCATTGATCTCCCCTGATTCTATTTTTTCGTTCTGGCTCTAATCGCCGAATTCAGCTTCTTAATCCCCACTGCGTTAGTTTCTAGTAGTGTGTCGCTAATTTAAACAATCTGGTATTCAGTTAAGGCTCAACAACTATTAATGTTTAAAGGGAGGGAGATGGAAAACAAAAACTAGAAGCCCTACCTATAATACAGTATACAGTCATATATCATAGCGGCTTCAAAGTAATTCATCTTTACATACAATGCGTGTAAAAGTACGTTGCTAATGGTATTTTTTCTAAGCTATTATGGAGAAAAATATATAAATTGTGTAATGCTTCACGTTCACTGCTTTCTACTATACGTCACGAGGCGAATAGCTATGAAACAACATCATTAAAACCATTCATTTAGAGAATCTTTGAAGTGGTGGCAATATCATATTAAGGTAAGAGTTCCTGGAATTATTTTGTTAACAGAGCAGAAAAGTAAAATAAACGCTGGGGTTACAGAGCTTAAAGGAGGAAAAACAACAAAAGAATAGATATTACTGTACCTGTCAGTCCTGGGCACGTGACTGTAGGTGTGAGAGAGAGAGAGAGGAGAGAGAGAGAGAGAGAGAGAGAGAGAGGAGACACACTCAGAGGTAATACATGAAATGTAGTAAGATGCATACATTAAAGTTGCTACAGTCATGACTTTTCTCAAAAGCTAAACTGCACCATGAACCAGGGGGGAGAAGTGAACCCACACAAATAAATGTAGTTTATTTCAACCCATGCATACAGAAAACAAATGATCTCTATGAAAAAAAAAGAGAGAAGCTACACGTATTTCTAATAAAAACATTTACTTCCTGGAAAAAGAAGAGCAACACACATAGAAAAGGGAATTTTTTGTAAAGAGGAACAAATTTGAAAACTTTCCCAGCTGCCCCACTGCTCTGAGCTGGGTGAAAAAACATGTTGGGATTCCTGATAATCACAGCAGTAGGGAAATCACTGAGGCAGGCCACGGAGGCATTCAGTGCTGGGACATGGGGTTTTCATGCTTGAATTCTCTTTCAAAATGCAAACAAATAATAATAATAATAATAATAATAATAATAGAATATTCTTTAAATCTGGGGGGGAAAAAAAGTATAATAATTTGTACCATATTACAGAAAAAAATCTCTTGGTAGTAAAATAAACCCTGGCACCCCAGCACCTATTAAAGAAAGGAAAGACTTCTTAGAACGTGCGTTATTTATTTTAGACGTGATTTATAAAACTGGTTTTATTTTTACTATTTCAAGCAGTGTTTGTCCCAGCACTAGTTATTTTTAAAGTTTATAATCCGTGTTGAATTCCTTCGCATTGAGCCGAGCGAAGGGATCTAGCCGCTGTGTCAGACGATGTAAACAGCATGGACGGGTTTAGCAATACACGCAGCCGCAGAGCCGTGTCTGGGTGTGATCCTGTACCTGTGTGAACTTGCATCATTATACACCTTCTCCATAAACAAAGAGCCGTCTCATTGCATGGACGCTGCTTGCCTGGGGGTCGGTGGCTGTGCTTAACTGTGTCTATCTGATGAGATGACGCAGCATTTCAATGGCAGAACTATATTCAAACAGACTGATGATGCCACAAATTACATGAAATGGGTAACACCCAGTCTTTTCATTTTCATTTAAAAGTAGGAGCCTAGGAATCCCAAGTAGAAGGCAGGGGGTATGGGGGTCCTCCCCCAGCGCAACGAGTTAACCAATCTATGCCTACATGTTGTATACTGTGTACCTATGTTGGCACCATGCCTTTTAGCATTTCCTAATTTTAGCATTTGGAACAGCAAATTCTGATTTGGACTATTTTCAATTACTACTATGAATGTGATTTTTTTTTTAAATTATGTTAGCTAATTGTACCAATTTTATTGTAAGTGCTTTGGTAGCTTTATCAACCGATGTGCATTAATGAGTGAAGATATTTTGTGTTCGATATAATTGTTTAAGTGATTCTCCAGATATAGCCAACATTTGACATAGACAGATGGATAAACGGACAGACAGACACCTCCAGTATCTCCATAAACATACACCCAATCACTAAATAATAAAACCAAGTTCCATTACAATTTAATAAGTATTTTTCCAGATTTATGCAACAATGTGTGACATACAGATGGGCCAATATACAAAGAGATAGAGAATCTGATACTCAATAACTTCTGCTAAATAATGTTAATATCAAGTTTCATGATAACTGGATAAGCGTTTTTCCCAAATAAAGTGGAACCTACGAACAACCACCTTCGCTGTACCCTGTTGTCACGTCTAGTTTTGTGAAAAATACTTGTGTGTCTAATTATGAATTAAAGTGTTGCCGACCCAACCCACATACTTTTACAGATCATAAAAAAAACAACTGCTAAACTGTGAGGCTGTAGCCCGAAGAACTGACAGTTTGACATCCTTTTATTCTTCACAATCGCTTCATTAGTCTAGAGATGACTGTCAAGTGGTTTAACACCTCAGAGGGTAAATTAAAGCTACAATGAGCTGTGTCTCTTGAAATACCAGCCTGGAGTGCATTTTCAAATCTCTTATTCAATGGTATATGCAATGCTATGCAAATAAATGAAAATGTGATGGAGAAAAGACAGAGTTAGCAACAAGAAATGCACCTGCAGTTTATTTGTATGCAAATTTAAAGACCTCGCTGCGTGCTAATTCACATGAGTTATCTGCACAGCATTTAACAGGAAAGAGAACTGATCGTTGCAGATTAGCTTTAGTTTTGTTTTGTTTATTTTGGTCTCAGTTATGGAAGTAAATTGTATTCAGGGTGTCTGTATAAAAGATGCTGCTCAAAGTGTGTGACATCGTTTCTCAGTACCACCCATGCCCCACCACGGCTGTAAATTCAAAGTTACAGCTATCAGTGTGATGAAAAAGTCGATCAGGACGTAGAGAAACAGCGGTGGAGAATCCTTAGAGGAGGCAAGGAAAAAAATCAAAGTGTAGCACATAGTATAATAATGTTCAATAAAACAAAAAAAAATGTAAGAAAATAAATGACATTCGAACCCAAGATTCAACATCCCTATATTAACAGCAGTTCCTATATTAACAGCAGCTCTGGCTCCTCAGAGGAGGCAAGTCTCTGTTATAAACTCCTTTCTGCTATTAACCACAGTACTAGCAGTAGCAGATCACATGATTTGAGCACTGGTTTTAATTGGAGGAGCCCAGAGTTTTTTTTCTTAAGTGGAGGCTAGCCTCTGTTATAAACTCCTTTCTGCTTTAACCACAGCACCAGCAATGGCAGATGACGTAGTCTCATCCCTGGTTTTAATTTGAGGAGCCACTCACACCTTCCAGCCCCCTGCTGAAGCACTGCTGTACTGAGCATGTGCGATCAGAGAATCCAAATTTTCTGAAGGAGATTTTTTAAAAAGTGACCAGAATAAAAAAAAAAAAATCCATCATAACGGTAAGAAAACAAACAAAAACCCAACATATTTAAAACACAGCTATTTTATTGTTTTATTAGGCCTTGGGGCTTGTTTTATACAGGAATTTTTAAAGGTAGAATACAGTAAGTATATTGTGTTGAAGCAATTGGGCTTTTAAAAAAAAGCAAGACAGTGATGGGTTGATCTGGGCCAGTCCTCAACATTACGATGGGTTGATCTGGGCCAGTCCTCAACATTACGATGGGTTGATCTGGGCCAGTCCTCAACATTACGATGGGTTGATCTGGGCCAGTCCTCAACATTACGATGGGTTGATCTGGGTCAGTCCTCAACATTACGATGGGTTGATCTGGGCCAGTCCTCAACATTGCTGATTTTAAGCAGGTTGCTGCCTCTCTAAAGGTGGAAACCCTGACTCTTGTTTTTGTGCGAGTCACAGCTTAAAAAAATTAAAATAAAAAAGCCACCCACCTTTCTGTACTGTGTGGGATCTGTGAGTCAGATTCGCCACTAAATTGCACGCCTGGGAGAAAATAAAATACCTAGTCTTTCTTCATTCTCAACCTTCTGACTTTTGTAGATGTGCAGAGATGAGATGAAGAGATCTCAACAAGAGATGAAGAGATCTCTACCCACGGTAATACCATAAACAAGAATCTAATTGAACTTTATAACATCCTAAATGCTATAGATAGTTAATCCAATTCACTACTACAAAAATAGTAGAACAAGCGGGCAGGGATGGAAATAAGACTCCTATTGCATAGCAGTTCACCCATTCCAGGTTTTACTTCGCGTCCGATTAGACACAGTGTATAGACAACAAGCTCAGGTGTGTCTCAAACTCAGTAAAACCAGGACTGGAAACTGCCATTGTTATTTCCATCGCTTCCATCTACTTGTGTTCTTATGTGACAGCTGCAGAGCTTGAGCTAGCTATGAGCAAAGGAGCAGTAACTGTTGCCATTTTTAAAGACAGAATTAAACACCTCTAGTGTTTAGTACTTGGTTTGCTCTGCTGGCTAAGCAACTATTAAATATTAGAGAATAGCTGCCAAACACTGCAATCTCTGGTAAAGTCCTGTCAGGCGGTATCCCTGCAATGCAAAGCCTTACCTGCGAGCGAAGGGGAAGTTAAGAGCAGCGCTGGCGGAGAAGTTTCTGGGACTTTCCAAAGGGCTGCTTCCAGCTGAGAGAACAAAGATAATTCAATATTAACACTGAGTATGCATACAGATAATGGGGTCCATTTAAATAAACTGCGACTCGTCTGAACTCCACCACTGTGTTTATCATTAAAAGACTGGAAATGTACCACAATACTGTTTGAGAAAACCGTGTCTTTTAAAAGCAATCAATTGCACCCCATAATAAAATAAAACGGAAAGCTGTGGACTGTGCTTTCTGACATGTGTAAATAGCTGGGTGTATTCAGCCCCTGCTATCCCCCTGTGGCACAATGTAAGGGGATGGCTTATCAGTTAGAAGGCTTGTAAAAATGAAGTAAAACATGTTAAAGATTAACACTGTCATGACAGGAGATTAGAATACAGAACTGTAACAGATCATTTGTACTGGACAACACATGCAATGAAACTGAGAAAGTGCAGCTGTGTAATAAAGATGAAGACGTCTCTCTACACCTGAAGCTGTCATATTAAAATAAAAACTAAAATAGGCATAGATACAGACGTGCTCAAATTTGTTGGTACCCCTCCACAAAAAACGAAGAATGCACAATTTTCTCTGAAATAACTTGAAACTGACAAAAGTAATTGGCACCCACCATTGTTTATTCCATATTTAATAGAAATCAGACTTTGCTTTTGATTTTTTTATTCAACATAATATTGTAAATAAGAAAACAAATGAAAATGGCATGGACAAAAATGATGGGACCGCTAACCTAATATTTTGTTGCACAACCTTTAGAGGCAATCACTGCAATCAAATGTTTTCTGTAGCTCTCAATTAGACTTCTGCACCTGTTAACAGTTAGTTTGGCCCACTCTTCCTGAGCAAACTGCTCCAGCTGTCTCAGGTTTGATGGGTGCCTTCTCCAGACTGCAAGTTTCAGCTCTTTCCATAGATGTTCGATAGGATTCAGATCAGGACTCATAGAAGGCCACTTCAGAATAGTCCAATGTTTTGTTCTTATCCATTCTTGGGTGCTTTTAGCTGTGTGTTTTGGGTCATTATCCTGTTGGAGGACCCATGACCTACGACTGAGACAGAGCTTTCTGACACTGGGCAGTACGTTTCGCTCCAGAATACCTTGATAGTCTTGAGATTTCATTGTGCCCTGCACAGATTCAAGGCACCCTGTGCCAGGCGCAGCAAAGCAGCCCCAAAACATAACCAAGCCTCCTCCATGTTTCACTGTAGGTATGGTGTTCTTTTCTTTGAAAGCTTCATTTTTTCATCTGTGAACATAGAGCTGATGTGACTTGCCAAAAAGCTCCAGTTTTGACTCATCTGTCCAAAGGACATTCTCCCAGAAGGATTGTGGCTTGTCAATATGCATTTTAGCAAATTCCAGTCTGGCTTTTTTATGTTTTTCTTTCAAAAGTGGAGTCCTCCTGGGTCTTCTTCCATGGAGCCCACTTTCGCTCAAAAAGCGACGGATGGTGCGATCAGAAACTGACGTACCTTCACCTTGGAGTTCAGCTTGTATCTCTTTGGCAGTTATCCTTGGGTCTTTTTCTACCATTTGCACTATCCTTCTGTTCAATCTGGGGTCGATTTTCCTCTTGCTGCCGCGCCCAGGGAGGTTGGCTACAGTTCCATGGACCTTAAACTTCTTAATAATATTTGCAACTGTCGTCACAGGAACATCAAGCTGCTTGGAGATGGTCTTGTAGCCTTTACCTTTACCATGCTTGTCTATTATGTTCTTTCTGATCTCCTCAGACAACTCTCTCCTTTGCTTTCTCTGGTCCATGTTCAGTGTGGTGCACACAATGATACCAAACAGCACAGTGACTACTTTTATCCATTTAAATAGGTTGAATGACTGATTACAAGATTGGAGACATGTGTGATACTAATTAAAGAAACTAATTAGTTTGAAATATCACTATAATCCAATTATTTATTATCTTTTGTACCAACAAATGTGTCCAGGCCATTTTAGAATATCTTTGTAGAATAAGCAATAATTCATCTCTTCACAGCTTCTTTGCTTTATTCTATGACATACCAAAGGCATGCAAGTATACATGATAAAATAGCTCTTAATTTCATCACTTTTCAGGAGGAATGAAGCATTATTTCAATGAGCTGTAAGGGTACCAACAAATTTGAGCACGTCTGTACATAGTGTATGAATTTGTTGACCGTTTTGAACGGTGTGATCTTGAGGAATTTGACAATCTCAATACTTTTATGCTGTAGACTTTCACATGAAGAGACCTTTGAGGTCTTGAAAGCTTGTGTTTGTTCAGTTAGTCCAATAAAAGGTATCACATCTCCTTCTCTATCTATCATCTCTGGACTGATACGGCTCCCATTTCATCTATCAAATGTAGACTGAAATGAATGAATGACCATTTAAATGAAGGGTTGTTTTGTTAAGACAAGGCAGTCTACTGCACAAAATGAGACAGAATGAGAAGGATACATTTTGAACTTTGGATGAAAAGCTAATACTGCAGTTGAATGTTTAATGGCCACTTCACATCACACTGAAACATTCTTATGCAATCTCAACAAATCCTGTTAAACAATCCCCTGTCGGGACGGGAAAGGTCAGGGGTTCTCCAAATAGAAACAACGACACAAACTCTTCACAGCAGACTCTTCAGATAGCTGCTGCACTTGTGAGCAATTCAAAGTGCAGCAGGTCAAGGGAAATGAATGTCTGAAGCACAAAGAAACACACAAGAGGAGATGACACACAGGACTGATCTATTCAAATAGGAGCCGGAAACATCGGACATCAAACTGGATTATTCTTAAAAAGAAAATACTGTAGCTCCATTTTAGTGTTTTTTTTTTTTTTTTTTTTTTTACTATCCCTGTAACTTTTTATCATGTTTAAATTACTGGGTGTTTTTGTTACTGCACACCGGTGCCTTCTGCCAGTTCTGATGTCAATTCAACGCGTGTCTGCTTTCTATTCCTTAAGGATATTATCATTCCCTCACAGTAACAGTTTAAAGTTTTTATAGAGCATGGTATAAAAAACTAATTCAAACAAACCCCAATGGTTTTGAGACACATTTGATAAATACATTGGCATTTAAATATAGCACTCTCCAGTTTTCATATTCCTGCTGTCACTAGCCTCTAGTAGGTTTGAAAACTACATTAACATTATGGCCTATTCACGTGGAAATAATTTGATCTCTCATTTGTTTTTAATTTGCTGTTGGTTACGATTTATGAATTACGTGGCCCAGCTTCTGCTAATGAAAGCAGCAGTCCCTTCCAGTGTGCCATGGATGCAGCTCACTTTTTGCTGTCATATTTTAATCAACACTTTACATGACTTTGCATAGCCACTTAGATTTGCATTATCTTAAGTGAATATAACTATGTCGTCATTTTTCCAATCAGTACATAGAGGTAGCCTACCCTTTCCTGCAAAGGAGCTTTCAACAGCGACAACTCCGGATGATACTTTTATTTTACGTCTCCATACTTGAATATGTTGAATATCTCTTTCACACGTGTATGTGGATTTATTATTAATTGACTTACAGCCCACATCGCAACCAAGATCTGTAGAATTGTGGCAGCAGTGTGGAGTAATGGTTAGGGCTCTGGACTCTTGACCGGAGGGTTGTGGGTTCAATCCCCAGTGGGGGACACTGCTGCTGTACCCTTGAGCAAGGTATTTTACCTAGACTGCTCCAGTAAAAACCCAACTGTATAAATGGGTAATTGTATGTAAAAATAATGTGATATCTGTATAATGTGAAATAATGTATAATGTGATATCTTGTAACAATTGTAAGTCGCCCTGGATAAGGGCGTCTGCTAAGAAATAAATAATAATAATAGAATATCTCTTTCATACATGTGTAGGCCTAATCAATCTACATACCACGCTGCAACCAAAAATGTGTCACATACTGGAGTGCTCGAGAAGCGTTTCGCCCACGTGGATTCACTTACACAGTACATTACCAAGGCTCTATCTATTTCACTGCCATGAAAAACGTGACATGGACCGTGAAATTCATTCTTCACCGTGAAACTGTCTGTTTTGTGTACTTTTACCCTGCACTTAAATCCAATTAAGTTATGTGTATCGGTCCAGGTTCCTGATGTGATTATAAGCTTGTATCAATCTGAAAAAGAAAACTGGACAGGATTTATTGATTGACACTTAATAGCAGCCAATAACCACACTGGGCTCTCCTCACTGATTGGTAGATATGGGCATCCGGGGCGGGTTTACTATCCTAGGAGATCTCAACTGATTAAGCGAGTGAACAGTTTGCGAGTGTCTAAAATTAATTTAAAAAAAATCTACAATAATTACTGCAGCGGATTGTGGGCAATAATTTTGCATTCTACCAGTTGCAAACTATTTTGTATAACCTGCAATGTTTCACTGGATCACATACGTCGAGCTACGATCCAGCTGACAGACAGCAATCAAAAACGAAAAAAGGTTGCGGATAGTCCACTGCTTCAAAACAAAAAGGTAAAAAAATATATATATCTGAAACAGCGGCACGTGACAACGTAGTAATGTTAAATATTATTAGTTTCGCTCAAGACAGATGGCTACAGTTGTGACCGATTTAAAACAAAGTAATATGTATAAAATACATTAACAAAGCAGGTTACTCTTGATCTCTGTATCATCCTGTATTTGTTGACAGATGCATATTCTCAATAACTTGAAGCAACAACACAGCTTACGTTCTTGTCAGTAAGTTTCATGGAATATTCGATTTCATTAAAATATTATCAATTTGTTATCATGGGGTCCCAATCGATAAATAATTTGATTATTATTGTTATCGTTACAAGCCTAATAAGTGTAATGAAAGAGTTTATACGTATTACCTACAATCACTATAAGCACTAGAAAAACATAAGTGCGACGTGCATACGTTCCTCCACATATCCCTCAATTCTAAAATAAGATTTATGGATTGATTGTTTCAGCTACAAATCACTTTACTAACTCCTGCAATATGTCTGTAACAGTAAACACAGAGATTGCGTCCAGTGTTAGTTCAGTCAGACCTTGTTAATAATCTGTTCTTCCCTACAGCTGTATAAACAACTCCTATTAGCAAACCTACAGATTCAGCAGGGCCTGCTTGTTCAGACTCCTGGGTCACTTCAATAATATAGCTGAAGAAGGAGAGTTCTGAAGCCAGGACTTTCTCAATGCAGTGCTGTCATAGTCTTTGTTTCTGCAGTGGAGAAAGGGCTGTGCTCTTACCTGTCGGCACGGACAGAGGAGAGAGAGGGCGGGACAGGGTGGGAGAAGGTGTTCCCACAGCGAGACTTTTGCGGTTGCTGCTGCGGCAACTGGAAATAAAAGAAATTAATTGTTAACTCATTACTCAGCTTCACACAGACATGTGCATTAAAGTCATTTCCACGTTGAACCTGAAGCCTCAAGAAACATGTCATATTTCTACAGCGCCTTTCATCACAAGGAATCCCAATGAACAATTAAACCACTACATTACAAACAGTCCAATAGAAAATTTGATTGAACAGAATAAAAAAGAGATTAAAAAAATATGGTTTTATTTGTTAAAAAAAAAAGGTAGTTTGTAGAAATACAACAATTAAGAGTCTAGAATTAATAAGGTGTATAACATTCAATTATCATTCATGCTGTTTTGCTGTAATTCATGTTTTTGAAGTTTGAGCTCAGCAGGGTTCAGATCAATATTTTCTCTACAGATGACCATTACAAGACGTTTCTATCAGCTCCCCACAAAGGCTTTACTGCATCATGGAGTCTATAAAACCAACACTGCCTCCGTTTCCAGTTTGGAAACTAAACCGCAAACATTGTCACTGCCTGTAGCAGGTTTCCTTTGTGCTCCTGTTTCTTGTCGTTGATTACTATGCCAGTGTAATACCTGTGCTTTGCCGCCAGTACCATGCTCTGACCCAGAAGACACTGCTGGTTTATTCTACTTCAAGCAGACTAACTTCAGGACTAGAAAATCTCCAGGAACTGAACAAGATGCGTCCCGATTGCTGCTCACTACTGTAATCAAAAGAGTCACTTACTTAGTTTAGCAGATCTAATCAAGTGGACCAAGTTAGACTGATCATAGGAACTAACCAATAGGCCCTGTACATAGAAAATATAAACCAGTATTTTAGACAATTTGAAGACACATTTTCTGTGTGCTGTTGTGCAAATATAATTAGACCACATTATTTCCCCCGCCTGCTTTTCCCTGTATTCACTTTTAACATCAATTGGACTGTGACAGGGAAGGCTTGTATTTGGTTGTCAGGCGCATGCGTAACCCTGCAGGGCGGGTCAGAAACCCCGTTTGATCCCACCTGTCAATCATGACAATGACACGGAGAGGGCGGACAGGGGTGTGTTGGCTGGCGATCTCCGATTGGCTGTGGGGTGGGTCTTGTGGGGCTGCTGACCAGTTAAAATGGCACTGTACCTTATCCTCGGTTCCTTGCTTTTTCAGGAAACTGGTCAGGTAAAGCAGGGGGAATTTCAATCCTGACACTGTTTTTCATGTGGCGAAGCTTTACCAGGGCTGCAGATCCTGACGCGGGTGGCGTGCAAGTGGCAGCTTGACAAAGTGAAGCAAGGACAGCTTCAGGAGAGAGAGACATTTATTCATTCAACCAGTAAACCGGTGCGGTCCGGCCAGTAAATACAAGGGCGCCCTAGTTCAAGGTGGGGAGTTAAGCAAGCCCCACAGTAGTATAGAGAGGATACAGTGTTTTTGGATCTCGGGGGCTCTGCACCTATTCTTTGTAGTTTGGTTTGCATTTTTTAATTTCCCTTTTGGTCTCTCCTTTGGTTTTGCACTGTGTGGATTATAATAGAAACACCAGCACGTGAATTATAATGGAAACACCTGCGTGTGGTATTGCAACATTACTACACAGTGGTACAGCAACTAATAATAATTAAAAAGAAACTTAAATAAATCAGTGCGCCTGAGCTGCGTGTCAAATAATAACTCCTGTCTGTCGACTTCAGTGAACCACCCACACCCTCTCCCAGACTTATATTATCCGTCATATAAAAAAGAAGGGGAATCTACACAAAGAATAAGCTGGAAAGTACATTCCTCACGGTTTATTGTTATAGATAAAAGGTACAAAGGAGACAATATTCCTATTCATAGACTGACCTCATCCACTCACTGTGGATCTGTGCTGTGACCACAACGCTCAGGTTTATTAAGCTACAATCAGCACTAAACTAGATCTAGTTTAACTGATGATCCCAATGATCTCATCAACTTTTGGTACATTGCAATTGGGATTAGCAATGGTACTAACGTTAGTCCAAGCAGGATTTAAAGGATGTGTTGCAGTAAGAATACCTGTTAAGAAAGGGGAACAAGACTAAAAGGCTAAAACACAGAAATTGGACTGTGGAACAATGGTCAAAGGTGCTTTGGACTGTTGATGGATGGACAACGACACCGGTGCCTTCTGCCAGTTCTGTTGTCAATTCAACGCTTGTTGTCTTTCTTTTCCTTAAGGATATTATCTTCAAGTATTGCTCATCTTTGTTAGACAGCTTTTTGATTCTTCCAGTCCTGGGTTTGTCAATTGCAGATGATGTTTCTCTGTACTTGTTGATTATGCTTCGGATACCACACCTTGAAAATCGAGTGATGCAAGCTATTTCACTCAGTGTGTTTCCTTCTTTATGCCAAGGTCGTTATAATAGTAGAAAAAACTAGTGGAGGCTTTGAGTAACTGCTGATGCTCATAATGCAGCAGAGCAGAAAAATGCAACATTTCTAAGACTTTTGCACATCAGTGTGTGTATGTGTATATTTTAGCCATGAACACTGAAATATTAGGTTATTTGTATGTTTTTGATTATGATCAGGATTTGGAAAGTTCAACATTGAACTTTCTGTGCATTGGTCCACATTTAGTGTACTGTATTTCATTGGATTTAGTTTAATTTCCTGTACAATCAAAGAATAACGTGTAGTATTTCAAAAAAATCAGAAAAAACAAACAAACAAAAACGACAGCCATTACTTTAGCTTATCAAACTAAACATGAGCTCCCACTAACTATCCAGGCACAGAGCAGCTCTGCAGTAGAATCAGGCCAGTCTAAACAAACAGAGCACCACTTATCAGCAATTAGCGGAACAAGATAAGGCATCAAAGCTTTCGTATCTGAACAGGGCTGTAGCTAACAACTTTCATAAATCTGTCCTGTCATGCAATATCATTGACTGTATTAGAGCTGAAATGTGCAGTTTCAAAAGACACTAATTTCAAATTAGTTCAAGTCAAATAAAACTCAGTTTGCTTGCATTACCTTCCAGGAAATGTGTCATACTTCCTGTCTCATTTTACATCAGCGGTGTGTTAATGGCTGTAAAGAACATCAGTCATTAGGGGAAGCAGTTGGTTCGTTACTGACAGACGAGACGGCCCTGAAGGGGCGGGGACAATTTCCCTCTCATGGGGATGTGACAGTGGAAGACTATCAGAAAGCAAGGCTCGCAATTAACCTCCTGGTGTAGTTTCAGGTACAGCAAAACCTGCCAAGAGCAACACTCATGGGAGTAAGGAAAAGGGGTTGCTTGTAAGAGCGGGTCTCTCTTCAGTGGTCAGCTGTAAAATGGGCACTTTCACGATGTACAGAAAGGCTAAAGAAAACCGTGCAACATTTGCAGAGCTTTTTGAGATGTTACAGTAACAGTATGTTACAGTAATAAAATAATGACTTGGATAGCATTATTGAGGAGTTTGGTGATAAATCGAGTGATCAGGAGATGATTTATCAGTATGCACGACTATGAATAGATGTGATAAATACAGTGAACAAGGGATGGGGTGGGGCTGAAGAGGCAGTGTCATGTTGGTATGCAGAGCCTTTTAAACCTGTTTTACTGTGAATAAAATTACTTTGAAACCATGAGTGTAAAATAAACAGCTTGTGTAAATATAAATTAGACCCGACGTGCCTGACAGGCACAGAATAAACAGACTGCAAAGGGTTAAAATAAAATACAGACAAGCACTAAGTAAACCCAGGTTTTCCTAAATGTTTAAATCTGTGTTTTTATTACAGTTTCGCTGGCAAGGAACTGCTGTGCACTAGATGGTGCTGGAGCTTACTTCTATTAACCCTTTAAGGACTGTGATTGTGAAAACACCATGCTTTGCAGTACAGCTTGTTAATGCAGATCACTGGATGGGGGGGGCGGGGGGGGGGGGGGGATTTCACTGCCTGCTTGTTTATTTTTTTTCATGTGATGTCACTGAGACAGGCATTTCATATTTAAAGGGCAGAGACATTTTCAAGCACCATGCAGAAACGCAACAGGAAAACACTGTAAATCCAATGTATATGAATTACCATTATATTAGAACCTTTATTCTGTCTTGTGTGTTTTAATATATATGTTTTTACAACATTATATTATCAAGAAACGAGTGCATACAAGAACTAAAACTGATCAGGTATGTGCTTTTCCCTTATTACTAATTAGGGATGGGAATTTCGAGTAATTCTGTGTTCGAATACTCAAGCGTTAAATTTCAAGTATTCGAACCTAATGCCAGATAATATTATTCTACATATGCGCCACAAAAATTACCACAAGTTAACAATAGAACCGCCACGGTTATACTCATACCTAAAACCACCGCCGGCAATCGATATGATGGTACATTTTAAACAACATCAATATTAAAATGAAAGACAACTATCGGATGCAACTCAAACGTTTTAATCAAGCACATCATGCCAAACATCTGCATAGCCGACACGCCGTATTTAAATGAACAATTAAACATAAAAGGATTTATTTAACTTACCGCATATAAAGCACTATTTGAAAAAATGAAAAAATATATAATAAAATAAACATTTCAAAAGAAACTAGTGTGTAAACAGGTATATGCACACACAAAACTGTAAAAACAAAAGTATTTTATTAAAAACGAAAGTAACATGTGTTAGATCTTGCGTGTGTCACTCGGTGCTGCACAGAATCCAGGTTGAGCTGCTGCAGCCTGCAGCTTTGCAGTTTTCTGATCGAAATGTTTCTGCTGAAGCGCTGTGGCTATTTTCAAGATGAAATCTCTCCTACTGATATTTTCCCTGGTGCATTCCTTGCACACTGTATTTATTTAGGAAAAGTCATAAACGGACAAACACATAACTTCAGACACGCAGAGTAATTTATATTTGAAAACCTCAACCCGCCAAAATGACTTCCGTGGCTAGTATAGAACATTGTAACGACCCCTGGCCTTGAGGCTCAAAGCAGGAGACGGAGACGGGATTCAGCGCTAACAAAACTACTTTAATAAAACAGGGTCCGTGTTTGGGTCAGGACCACACCACAAAAACAATAAATCCTTCCTCCGGTCTCTATCCTAAAAACTCACTCACTTTCTCTTTCGCTCTATTCCACACACACAGGAGCGCCATTTGTGCCAAAACTATCCAGCCATTAATCTGTCAATTTGTCCAGCAATTCGTCCATAAATTCATCAATTCATAAACGTATTTGTTAATTCATCTAATAATTCATTAATACAAAACGCTGTACGGACCTGCAAATTTCCAATTAACCAGACGAACTTCCCTGTAAACTTCCCAACAAACAGAAACTTCCAAATGTCAATCTCGCACTGTGCCGAAAACACTGCAACCTTTCTAGCCAATGGGAGCACACACTAATATATTATAACCAATGAAAATCCAGCCTCACTCAAAACTGCTTCAGCCAATAATATTGCAGTTTATTAGAAAGGGCGTTTCCAAAGATATTCTATTTAACAAGATACTTGACTCTGCTGATTTTCAATGGAGACTTCCGTCTCACTGCACGCAAAGCACTGTGGTATATACAGAGAGCTCGGCAAAAAAAAATTCTATGGGAGAGTCAATGCAGGCGTACGAAATTTTGAAGGTTTCCGCCATGTTAAAAAAATGCATCAAACTTTTGAAGTAGATTTCACATTTGCCCAAGACCTTTTGAAGAAAACGGCAACATTAGCAGATTATGACAATATGTAATTATTATGAAAAAAGCTATTTTCTGAACACTGTCCTGTTCCGTGGCACAAAAAATATATATATAAATATATATATATCATGTTGAAAAAGAAAAACGTTTATATGGTTTCTGAAGTACAGTACTTTACAATGTTCCCCAGTGTCCTGAAAAAAAGGACATGAATTCCAAGATTCTACTGTAAAAAATAGATTTTTTGTGAATTTTTATAGGAAGAGTCAGATACAGCCCAAAAAACACCTGGTCCTGGGGGAGCATCCCACTGTAAAACACTTAGTCCTTAAAGGGTTAAGACACAGGCTGTTCTAGGCTGCATTACACATGTCAAAGACAGGCAACTGCAAATGAAGAGCAGCTCCTGAAATCATAGTCACAGCCTCATTTACCTGTTAACCAAAGGGACTACAAGCATGGTCTGCTTTCTGATAAAAAGTTATTACTAATTTTGCTAATGACAAATACTGAAAAGAATAATCTCAAGAGTATTAGTGTTATTTGCAAAGGTATGTGCTAACTATGTTGCATCTGGAGCTGTAAATGTAAAACACACATGTCAAAGTACAAAGGTGTAGCCTGTTGGTTTACTGTCTGTCTTGTCAAACAAGCTTGCCAACCAAAACAATATTGTACTTCCTAACAAACCACGTGAAGAGAGAGTTTATCAGGCTCTTCAGATCTAGCTGCCTGCGTGTGTACTGCGGGTGTGACTGCTTATTAATTCAGAGTGACAGGATATCAGTGACTGGGGTAAATAGGTGATAACATAAACACAGTGTGAAAATTTTAACCAATCAGAAAAGCCATCAAGAAGCCCTCTGTCATGTTATATAAATGACTGCAGTGTTTGTGTAGCAGACTGTGGATATGTACAGCACTTCATCGCAAATGGAAAAAAGCTGAAGGAATATTGAAATAAATTGGCTTCCATTGTACATTTTAACTGTGCAAACACTAAGGCTAGCTTCTATTTGGGTTGCTTCCGGTTCAATGCGATACTTTTCCATTTATTTTTTGGTTCTGATCGGCAGCTGACCAAATATGGCCAGGGCCGAGATATCCAAGCAACTGAAACGGGTGTCAATCATACCCCCTAACCCCACCTGCAGCCCAGTCGATCACAGGGTGTCCTCAGCTCAGCTGGTCAGAAACAACTCAAACTAAGTGATCAAACCTGTATAATTAACAGGTTTCAAGGTGTTTCAATACAGAACACCCCAGTCAAAACTTACTCTAAAAGGTGTGTGATGAATATCAGATCTTAACTAGCATTCTTCTTCTTCTTCTTTAGATGTTGTGTATTTTGTTTCAGCCATCATGTCCTGGTGACTTCTTATAATAAGCACCTATGTGGCTTCACCAGAACGAATGCTCGAGTACACGTAATACCCATTAACCTGTACCCCAGCCTCTAGTGAAACGGGGTCAAACTCCAGTCCTCAAGGGCCGCAGGGTCTTCTGGTTTTCATTTCAACCAAAGACCTCAATTACTGAACCATAATTAATCTCAATTTTTGTTCAATTGGACATATTTTTCAAGGTCTGTTAAATGTGTCCAATTAATCAAAAGACCAATTAAGTAATTGAGAGCTCAGGTGGAATGAAAGCCAGAAGGCACTGCAGCTCGCCAGGAGCGGAGTTTGACAGCCCTGCTCTAGTGGAATCATCATACATTAATATGAAAAACACACTAAAAAAATATGGATGTGCAAAGCAAAAAAAAAAGGTAACTATTATAGTAAATGCTGCAGAGTTCAACCAAAGTACATAGCTACTTTGCACCCACCACTACGAGTATGAAGAAAAAAATTTAAATTAGGAAAATATATTTTACTATGATTTACATATTTACAAGTAGATCGGTGACATGCAGCCTAACATGGTTTTAAATACATAATTGAAGCCATCAGCTTGACTTGTATCCACCGTATGCATTGTACAAATGCAAGTTTGACATACAGACAGATACTAGAGTGTGATGCACTTAATTACTAAAAAAAAGAATACCCTTACCAAGTTTTATCAATTCGACAGTGTGACATATGGCCAGGACAGATACCCTCCCCCCTCCCCCTCCAGATTCTGATACTCTCAATAAAAGAATCTCTTTTGCCAGTTAATAGAATTGGAGAAGCGGTTCTCTAAATCTAATGGCATATATATATGTTCTTATCTATATAACATGCAGCTTAAGTACAATCCAGTGAAACAGACAGCCGCACAGCTTCTATAAAGCCCTGCCCCCTTACCGCTCTGCAGGCTGCACATCCCCACTGAGAAACAACACAGTGAAAGCTGACATTTCTAGGTCATGGAAGACACCAAGTAGTATATTCCAGTTGCCTGGAAACCCTTCATCCCATTCAATCAAATAAAGCAGTTTGAAAAACTACCAGATTAGTACATGGGACCTCACAGAAGCTACATGCATTATTTCACCTTACAAAATGCCAAGCTTCAAATGTTGCAAAAGCCAAGTCCAATTGCATGAGCTCTGATTTCATCAGTATGTAATGTACCATCTCTTTCCAATATGTACAGCTGCTGGCTTTAGTCTACCAACCACACAAGATCCTTACCAAGTTTAAACAGAATTTAAATAACTGCGTCCCTAGATAGTGTAGCAGTGTGACATGCGTACACAGGGATGGCATTGCATAGCAGTTTTCCCCATTCCAGGTTTTAATCCGAGTTTGATTAGCCCCACTGTATTGGTAACAAGCTCGAGTGTATCTTATTAGTAAGTCTCATAGTAAAAGACGGAAAGGATCAATGGGAGTCTTATTTCCATCCCTGTATACCTACAGACAGACCACCCATATACTCCCGGATCTGGATCATCTAAATGTCCTTTGCGAGTTTTAACAGAATGTTTAGGTAACATTTTTAAATCCCTTAATTCCTTGACAGTAAAATGAATTCACTGTTCTACATATATATGCCATTAGCCACGCAGACCAAATCGATCTCACTTGGGACTCTGTTAGCCCCAGTTTGGATTAGGCTGGTAGAACTCAATCTCTCCACACTGATGGTGGAAGCTTCCTAACAAACATTCATTGCGATGGATGCAAGAGGCAGATTTTACATTTCAGACTGCAGAGAAAAACATGTAGGGTGAACACGAGGGCTGTGAATTTAATATCAGGGAAATGTTGGAGGGAACCCATTTATAAATAGCAGTTCTATGGAAAAGGTGATATATGCAGGTGATATGTGACGTGTGTATTGTTCGGTATACTGGAAAGAGACTGGTTGCATGGTGCAGATGGAAACGCATGGAAATATACCTTGAAATCTTTGTCCCTTATGAAGCTTGACTCAGTTTTGAGTTTACATTGCAAGAGGCAGCACAGAGCTAATAGTGAGCTAGTGTGTTTGTGTAGCTTTCCAGATGATAAAGTCCCTACTTCACAAGTATTACCCCTGTGTTAATACAGCTGCCATACAAGATGCTCATTCATGTTGTCCAGTTCCAGTCTGAATTGTTCTGCACACAGTTAACCCATTAACCCATGAGGACCAACAATTAGGAGTTGAAAAGCCCTGATGTAATTTAGGGTGGGGGTGGAATAGCCACATACACATTATGAAATCTATAAACACTTTCAAATATGGGTTTTTAAAGTAATAGCACTCTTATGTAAAAACTAATTTATAAAAGCGTTTGTATTTAAGACTAAACATATTCATCCAGCTTGTAAATACTATTGTATAAAGCCATGGGTATGTGCGAATGAGCTGGAAGTGAAACGGTTTTGTGATGTTCCATTTTTATCTCCAGTGTTCAAGCTAACGCAATCCAGTCTTCGCTGGAAATAAACACAAGCATAGGCTGAAGCCAATGTACACACGCGCACGTGCTGAATACAAGCTTGTGTGCTTAATGGTTAGATAGCTACAGTGTGCATGAAACAATACGAAATAAGACTAGAAATAATACAACCGTACTGATATTCTGATTTTTTCCCCATCCGATTGTTCTATTTAGATTGAAAACAATGTTCGTTTTTCTTGCGCGTTGGCAAAGGTGCATGACGTAAACCACACTCTTTACCCCAAATACGTGTCTGCTCGACTGCAGACAGTAGCTGCCTGTGTTGTATTTACAAAATATTATCAACAGGAAAGCAAAAAAAATAAATAATAGCATTTGAACAAAATGCATACTGTACCTAAGGTCCACCTCTTCAAAACAAAGGTACAGCATTTCTACCGCGACGACTGCTTGGCGCATGTTGCATTTAAACAATACCTACTGAAAATGAGAATTACCTTTTGGAACGCTGCAGCAGAGCGCCCGTCACATAATGAGTCTTGTAACTCGGTAGAGCAGTCCAGTAGCTCGGGTCCGACATGGTTCCGGTCAATCGTTTAAAACAAAGCAGCAAAAAAGCTTGATGGTGAAATCTAAACAAAAAAAACGGAACCTTGGATTTTTCTTTTTAAACCCCCTTAAGTCTCTTCTGAATCTACGGCAAAACAAAGCGTTTCATGTCCTGAACCAGATCAACTTGTACGCAACCCATGACGTACATGGCAGACTCCATCACTAACACCGAGCAACTGCCTTTGTGCACTCTTCGTCTCTTGGTCAAATGATTAAAAGCATCTGGAATTTGTTCACAGGCACTCCAGCCATGTTTCTATGGTGTCCCCCACAGTATTAGACCAAAACGACCCGAAATAAGTCAAGCAGGAACATAACCGCCCCAGCTCCACGCTAATAACACACAAACACCAGCATTCTTAAACAACACCAGCGGCGGCGCGCACACAAGCCTCGGACTACCGCTGCAGGAAACTCGTCAGGGATGCCATCCTTCTTCTGAAGACAGCGCTCCTTCCGGGGAGGGGTGAAGACGGGTAATAACAGTTGCAATGCCACAGACTGTTGCTTTGTGTGAAATGTTAGTTTTTCTTTAACAATTTAAAATACCGAACATTTTTGTTAAGAAATGAAATGCAACTGTGACGTTTGCGTTTTAAAAGTGTATGAAAAAGGTTAAAAGCAGAAGGGTGAAAAATTGACTTCTAGTCTACTTTTAAAATGTTAAAGCTTAATTTTCACTGATGAAATTGTGAGGAAAGAGAATCTCTCCAGAACTGCAAGAGCAAATTTCATGAAACTTTACTTGGGTTTTAGTAATAGGAAGTAATTACATGTGCTGTGCATGCTGTTCATTCTGATCTATAGTTTTACAACACTCAGATATACCATCCTTAACATGTAGTTACATTATAATCAGATCTGAAACAAACAAACCAAAAAAAAACATTGGAAATGTGACACAATGCCAAGTTATCAGAAGTGCCCAGTCATTAAAGTGGAGATATCAAAAACACAAGCCAAGTTTCAAGAAACCATTGGGGCAACCTTGGCCAGCACAAAGCAAATAGGCACAACTGTAAAACCGATGGGGGTCAAGGTTGCCCCAATTGTTTTCAACTTGGCTTGTGTTTTTCAGGCACAATGAAAGCGGATCAAACTTACAGCTTGTTTTTGATATCTCCACTTTAAATGGCTGGGCACTTTTGATAACTTGGCATTTTGTCACATTTCCAATGTGTTTTTGTTTCAGATATCACTTATTTTTTTCACTTATAACACACGCGCGCACACACACATTACGGGAATAGCAAAATTGTTCAACCTATATTGAGACAATGTATTGCTGTTTGGATAGGGTAAATGTAAATAGTAGCCTAGTCTGTTGAATTGCTCACGTTGGGGAAACCAGAAATGTCATAGAAATTTGTTTTCAAGGCTTGTAAGTACACCCTGCTTTTAGGGAAAAATAGGTACTTGGGTATTTGCCTCAAAAATGTATTGAGCACAGCTGGCAACGCATGAGAAAAATCGGATTGGGAAATGCCAGCAACATTTATTGTCACTGTTGAAAATGTGCTTTCAAAAGTTTTCAACAAATTGATGCAATTGTAATTGTCGCAATTGCCGGCATCTTTAGTGCATCTCATTATAATATTTGAGAACCCTTATTTGCACATCTCCACCCCATTTTTGCAGGAACGCCCATAATTACATATTCATCTAAGGCTGAACTGCAAAGAAAAACTGCTGCCACAAGGCATTCCCTAAAAAGTCGCTAACAGTGAAAGTGAATTTAGTACATTTCACCCTAGACTTTCGACTCTTGAGACAGCCACAACACGTTAGTACCTCTACCCCTATATAGCTACAGTATAATTTATTAATAGGATACATCACATTTCTGTACAATATACTTAAAATGTGTATTTATACATTGTTGAATACTTGCCATCCTGTGTGATTAATACTGTTCAATTCAAAGAAAACCAAAGACCGTGCAAACATGTCAGCAACATACACCCCCCATTACCACGACTTTAAATTCAAAATGAGACCCATCTGTGAGATGAAGTTGATGACCATGGCACATTCAACAGTATGTACAAAATAATATAGAATACAAATCATCAAGTTTCATGACAGTTTGATTAGCCAGATGTAAGCACTGAATTATCAACTTATCTCTGCATTTAATTATTTACGAGAAGAAACCAGAATAAAAAAGTTGAAACTGTGCCGTCACTTTAGAATGTCAGTCAGTATTGGAATAGCAGTGCTTGATTATTCTAGAGACCTGTGTACGAGCTACACTGAGCACAGCCTCTGAGGGCCCTGCTCTTTGTGCTAAATTCAAAGAGGCTGTCGTCTCAATCAGCCAATAATTATTTTCTGTGCAAACGGGCTGTAATTTGCTTTATGAAAAAAGCAATTCATTAAATAGACTAATTAAACTGCTTCACCCTTTTAGGCCTCAGAGTGTCTGTCACTCCGTTTTGTACAAAATCACCACCATTTTCACTTTACTAGTTGACACAGGGCCAATATTTTTGATTTGCTTAATTATTTGGTGTAGATTTAAATGCTTTCTTTAAGCAAGGTAGTTCAGATAGGTCTCCAATGTAATGTACTATATGTAAATCTCTGATTCTCACTACACAGTGCAGCACTGAAAATCAACATGATTCGAAACAAGCAGTTCTGAATCCCTGATATTCTAATTTCCATGCAGTTCAGGTTTAAATATCAAGCACTTTGCATGCTGGAACTGCAAACAGAAGCTTTACCAGTCGACACTAGAGGGTACTGTTTCATAAAAAAGACATTAGGTCTTTTTTTTATTTTATTTTTTTAAATGGCAGGCCCTGAACTCAAGCACCTTAACAGTGACTTACCAAACAGTAAAGAAAACACAGTGATTGCAATTGGGACCACTCAGAATGACTGCAAACATCATGAAAAGATAAGGAGAGAAACAAAAATAGTTACTTTACATGAGGTGGAAATGAGTTGTGTGACTAATTAACTGGAAAGTGATACTATCAGCAGCATATCTCCATTGACTCCTGCTCTGTTCTGTCCGGGACATTGCAATGTGGTGATAATAAGCAGGTGTGACATTAACAGCAGTGATATTAAGCAGGCTTGACTGTTTTAATGTCTCAATTTTCTGAGATTTCAGACAATTGACAGTTTTTGCAATGAATAAACACTGCCACAAAGCCTGTCTCAAGTCTCACATGTAATTCTCTCGACCCATCACTAGATGGAAGCATCTACAGCGTGGCTCCCTGGTGAGTTTTCTGGCACAGATGTCTTTGAAATGTCTGACAAAGTAAAGTATAAAAAAAGAACCACATCTTCAACAGTAGTAAAGGGGTGGCATGCTAATCTTTGGATTTTCAGTGCTAGCAAGCATTCTGCCCCCGCCTCGACTAAAAATAAAAAACAGAGCTACATTACAACCTGTCTAATCCGGCATCGCTTGGGACTGGATAATAGTACAGGACTGTACAGCGTGCTGGATTACAGAGGTACATCTAATACTGTACTGTAATCACAAACTATCTGAAAAAAAACTCAAGGGGTGAATTCATACCTGTAAACATGTGCATCATACGTGATTATAAACTAAACAAGAACCACAGGACTCGGTGGCAGAGTGCACTGCTGGGTTTCCTTTGTTTTTAGGCAGACAAGACTTACACATCATGCCGGATTGTAGAGGGGAGCACACCATTCAATAGGGATTGTAAAAGGGACCACACCATTCATTTCAATAGGGATTGTAGAGGGGATCACACCATTCATTTCAATAGGGATTTTAGAGGGGATCACACCATTCATTTCAATAGGGATTGTAGAGGGGAGCACACCATTCATTTCAATAGGGATTGTAGAGGGGATCACACCATTCATTTCAATAGGGATTGTAGAGAGGATCACACCATTCATTTCAATAATGATTTGGTCAGGACCCAAAAACGATGGCGATTTACACACAGAATGCTGGTTTGTAGAGGAGCTGGAGTGGACGGGTGTTACTGTATCAGGGACATGACAAAGTATATCCACAATATGTAGAAATGAAAGTTTGGCATACATATGCCCCTGATTCAGAGAGCATGTGCTAATGTAATACAGACCAAGTTTCATCACAATTGGCTAACCTGTGCCATTACTGGACACCATGTCTTACTATACTGTATATGTCCACTTTGCGCGTGAAATACAAACATACAGAATACATTTATCCTGAGATTATGACATATTCAATAACTTGTGCTAAAGAAGGTCCTTAGCAAGTTTAATCACAATAGGAAAAGTGGTTCTCTAGGTGTAAAGTGTAAAGTGTGATGTACGCCTGTGACAGAGAGAATCTTGGTTATAAATCTCCCTCCCGACCTGTGAGGTTGCTGTGTAAAGGGAACAGAGTGCCTCGGACTGGATGGTCTGACAATTCATTCCAGGGAAAGGTGGAAGCCAGCCATCTAGAAAGGGGGTGGTGCCACGGTACACCAAGTCATCGCCCCAAAAGGGAAGCGATGTGGCAACTGCGGATTGGAGGAGAAACGATTGCACTCGCTAACCGTAGAGGGCGTGACTGACGGTACAAAAGGGGACGTGGCTAAGCGATCTGTTCCTTGTTCATGGTTGAGATGAACCTAAAAGGACCGAGAGTAAAATTACCGCGAGTGTTCAGTGTTTGTTTGTTTGTCGGATTCTAATTGTACTTGTTTGTTATCATTAGACGACTAACACGTACCGGGAGCTGTCACTTATAAGGCCAGCACCAACCCAGACAACACTTCACCATTGTACACCGATAAATTGTATTTCACCACTGCATGTAAACCACTCGCTCTGGACTTGTGATCGTGTGTGTCTGTGTGTGTGTGTTAATACTTGTATTATTACTTCAGGACTGCAACCTGTTGTTTAGAGACAGTGCAATACACATTGCTGTGTATTGCCTGGATGATAAAAATAAAACCTGTTTGGATCGTGAACTTTGTTGTCTGTCTTCTGTTTCATAATCGCATCACCCCACAACGCTCCACTCAACTGTATCATTAGCAGAAGGTTAAGATTTTAAAGCCTTAGTAAGCATTCCTTCAAAGAGCTAGGATATGATATATCAGGGTTATACATGGAGGATACACTCTGAGTTCAGGAGCTGCTCTTCAGTTCTAGTTGCTTGCCTATATTAAGTAAGCTAGATCTTTAAGTGTTTATACTAGCACCAAAAACGTCTTGTGCATAGCAGTGTATTGCCAACAAAACAAAAACATGATCCAAAGTGGCAGATCACTTCTATAAAACACTTTGGCTCATCTAGCCTAGGTTACATATATCTGTGGCAGGCAACTAGAACTGAAGAGCACCCTAACACCAATGTATCAAAATATCAAAAACGTAGGTAACATTGCAATACAAAACACCCAGAATGATTATAGTAAAATGAAATGTGATAAAGTCCCACATAGCCCTGTAAGGCAATGGCTTGAACAGCTTTCCTGGTAACAATTGTTCTGATTGGCAGGCTTATTGATACAACAACACTTCCTAAAGTACACAAGGATGACAAGGCGGTGTTCAAGGCCAGCAGCACTGCTGGAGGGACATCTGTTGCTAGGCAACCCTGTTTCCATACTATCGACAATAGCCCTCACGCACTTGCTGTCTGTCAAGCAGGAAACAAACAGCTGGGTGAGAACTAGAAAATGTGGGTAGAAATATATCAGTACAGCATTTTTATTAAAGAGCCATTCGATATAAACTGTTTGTATTGAGACAGAAGCACCCTCTGGTCTCTGTATACCTTTCAGAGATATCTCTTAGTACAGCAGGTACACCCGAGTGTAACCAATTAACCAGATCTAGCAGCGCTGGAAAGAGGCATGCTAGTGGGTGCAGGTGGAGCAGGTGCCATGGCAACAAGGACAGTCCTGTTGGTTCGGCTGCTCCAAGAGTCACCAGAGTGGATCAGCATGACAAAGGGAAAGCCGAGAGAAAGCTTGTGACAGGGCATGGGCCCTGCACATTAAATATATGTGTTTCTGTGGCCGGCAGTCATGTTGGCTCAGGAGCATGGGAACAGCCCGGAGCCAAGATGCCACCCTTTGCACAGCCACATGGCTTGAAATTAGTTCATTGGTGTGGTGTCTTTCTGGTGAGGCTGATTGTCTGATTGATCAGCAAGAGAATGCTGGGCAGGCAGTTCCTGGTCAGCAATCAGTCAGTTAACCACCTGGAGAATACACCACACCATTTCAAAATGTTGCTTTGGGTGGTGAGTTCTGTGGCAGTGTTAGAGGAGTCAGTTCCGGAAGGACTCAGAGAATGTATAGTTCAGTGAAGGCGCTGCTCAGCATGAACTTTACCCTAAAAATAGAGTTTGCAAAGTGTTTGTTTGGCTACCATGCTAATGTTTATTTTGAATGATTATTTGGAAAAATAAGAAACGTTTATTTGATAAAAGTTCCAGATTTGCCTCCAGTCTGCCTGAGTGATGGCTGCTTTACCACACAGCTGTGAGTGACGGCTGCTTTACCACACAGCTGTGAGTGACGGCTGCTTTACCACACAGCTGTTAGTGACGGCTGCTTTACCACACAGCTGTGAGTGACGGCTGCTTTACCATACAGCTGTTAGTGACGGCTGCTTTACCACACAGCTGTGAGTGACGGCTGCTTTACCATACAGCTGTTAGTGACGGCTGCTTTACCACACAGCTGTGAGTGACGGCTGCTTTACCACACAGCTGTGCATGACGGCTGCTTTACCACACAGCTGTGGCTGCAAACGGAGAGCAGATGTTCAGAGAGGGAATATAATGACTGAATGCAGTAACACTGTGGAGACACCTTCATTAGATAACTGTGCGGAACCTGCTTCCTATCTGCAACCTTGTTTATTTCTAGAACTGTTTCTCTGGCATAGCAACCCACACAACCAGCAGAAAGCCTTAAATAACATGACATGGTGCACACAGACAAGCTCATAGAAACATACTCTCTCACAGTCCTGCTTGATATCTCAATTAATACTTGAAGAGCTACAGCACAGCACATACACTCTGCTCTAGAAGCTACTGCAGGCACAAGCATTTACATTACCTTTTTAATACAGGGACTGAAAACAGGGTTAGAAATGTCTATTTACATATAGAAGCAGCGTTAGTAAAGCAGGAATGAGACTGCTACCCCTGTAATGCAGTGTTAGTAAGGCAAGTGTGAGATGGCTCGCTTACCTCCAGGGATGCAGTGTTAGTAAGGCAGGTGTGAGATGGTTAGCTTACCTCCAGGGATGCAGTGTTAGTAAAGCAGGTGTGAGATGGCTAGCTTACCTCCAGGGATGCAGTGTTAGTAAGGCAGGTGTGAGATGGTTAGCTTACCTCCAGGGATGCAGTGTTAGTAAGGCAGGTGTGAGATGGCTAGCTTACCTCCAGGGATGTAGTGTTAGTAAGGCAGGTGTGAGATGGTTAGCTTACCTCCAGAGATGCAGTGTTAGTAAGGCAGGTGTGAGATGGTTAGCTTACCTCCAGGGATGCAGTGTTAGTAAGGCAGGTGTGAGATGGTTAGCTTACCTCCAGGGATGCAGTGTTAGTAAGGCAGGTGTGAGATGGTTAGCTTACCTCCAGAGATGCAGTGTTAGTAAGGCAGGTGTGAGATGGTTAGCTTACCTCCAGGGATGCAGTGTTAGTAAGGCAGGTGTGAGATGGTTAGCTTACCTCCAGGGATGCAGTGTTAGTAAGGCAGGTGTGAGATGGTTAGCTTACCTCCAGGGATGCAGTGTTAGTAAGGCAGGTGTGAGATGGTTAGCTTACCTCCAGGGATGCAGTGTTAGTAAGGCAGGTGTGAGATGGTTAGCTTACCTCCAGGGATGCAGTGTTAGTAAGGCAGGTGTGAGATGGTTAGCTTACCTCCAGGGATGCAGTGTTAGTAAAGGGCTGCAGGGACTACATGGACTGCAGGGGCTCAGGAGTGTTGGGCTCTGACAAGTAGGAGACAAACTGCAAAGCAAGACACATCACATCGGTCAATTAATTTACACACTCAATAAGAGAGAACTTCTTCACTGCATAGCATAGGAAACAGGTGTTTTTACAAGGGTTACAGAACACCCTCTTAAAAGACCTTTTACTCATTTGCACATTTTATTCGGTTGGAGTGAAAGCAGCACGTAACTCAATTATTATTCCAATCAAGGAGAAAACAAATCACTTGTGATATAATATCGCGATTGTCTCCTTCTGCATTCTTTATTCCGTTGCTTAATTATACACAGTTCATCAGCCAGCAAATAGCAGAGCTGATACCTGCTGGCAAATAAACTCTAGTTAGGTAAAAAAAAAAAGCACTGGCTGAGACAGTTGCTAGGGTAGAGACTGGCTTGGTTGCTTAGCAACCTGGTAAACGCCAGAGAAGGAAGCTGAATCATCTTTGAAGTGGGTGGGGGTACAATAACCACATCCATTTACAAATACTTATTGCCATTTCAAATGGGTTTTTGTTTTTTTTAACAGATTATGCTATTTCAGCGAAGCTAAGGTCTTTATGCTATATCAGAATATTTTCATACTACTACTATAGAAAACCTTTCTTATATGCATTTAGTTGTTTTGTTACGCTATCATTCATTTACAACGATACTGTAATGAACGCACTCGCTCTCAGATAGCTAATATACAGCTGCTTACACAGACCCTGATTTGCACTAGTCTTGCACCACCTTACCCAAGAGAGCATTAGGCAGTGAAATATTAGTGTTAATCACAGTCTGTGAAACCAGCCCATGAAGTTTGATCTGTCTGCTCCGCAAATGGATGACAATTTCAACACAACTGGATAAGCAGTTCTGTGCACATGAAGTGTAATAATAATGGGTTATATCAACTTTACTAGGGACATGCAAACCACAGGACCCCATACTGCAGATGACAGTCATGAATGGCTGTGTTAAAACATGCAGACCCCTGGGTCTCCCTCAACCTCCCTTCAGGCTCGCCCTGTGGCTGCCAGCAGCAAAGCTCACGCTGCTTGGGGATACATCAGGCTGCTCTTGTAAAATATTTCTGCTAAAACAACAAAGTGACAGCTCTGCAGGTTGCTTCTGCTTTCAAAGCATGTCTCTGGGGCAAATGACAACGAAACGGCAAATGTGTGCGTGGGGAGCTGGAATCCATGGCACAGGAGCAGACGAGAAGATTATAGAGCAAGCGTGTTTGATATGACAGTGCCTCACAGGATTGCTGTGGTGCTGTGTGAGCGGGTGGCTTATCAAACGTTTCATTTAATGCCTTCAGCAATGCGATTACTCAGACTTATTATAACTGGGTGCAGGGCTTTAGTCAAAATTTGCCTAAGTAAGATAAGAAATTGCATTATGGAATACACCGGAGATAATGACTGACTTCTCACCTTACAGAAAACAAAAATGGCAATATAAAAAACATCATTACCACGGCTAAAATATGCACTACTATCAATATTATCCATGATATACTAACCGTTTGAATAGCTGGGGTGCAATTATATATTGTACTATAAATACAGAGGCTGCTAATGAAAACTCTATTAAAGTAAGAGCTCCCGAGGGATGGTTTAATGAATGTTGCTATAGCTGGCATTGTCTCTTCAATAGAAGATGCATTCCAGGGACAGGTGCCGTGGTACAGCAGTGTCTGCAGCACCCTCAGCCAGCAGGGTAGTCTTGTTATTCATATACTGTGCTGCTGCTGTTGTTACTCCTGTACAGAGCCATTCACTTGGGGTTGATATTCTTGGAATTTGAGAATTTACATCAGATGGGTCCACATAAAGTTACATCACAGAAAAAAAAAAAAATTCAAATATGTTTGTTAAAGGTATAGATTTTTGTTAACCTGTTACTTGTAGCAAAATAGTTCCATACATTTTCTCCACCGTGAACATCCAGTCATTATATACAGTAGGTTTCAAATGTGCAGTTTTGCAAACATTCATTTTTCCTTTTAAACTATCTGCTTGCAAGCTGTGCTTTTAGGCGTTCTTGCACTTCCTGCTTCAGCCAGTAGCATGACCCCGAAGACACTGCTGAGGTGAAATAACCCAGGAAGTGCAACATATTTCTTGTGAAAAAGGCATGTACACTTCCTTTAACCTAAAGTAGTATGTAAGTTTATTTATTTATATAGCGCCTTTCATACAACAGTATCTCAACGCACTTTACAAGTAAAAAAATATATATAATAAAATGATAAAATAAAAAAAATGAACATGAAAAAGTTCTAGTAAAATAAATAAAAACACCAAAAAAGCATCAATATTAGTAGACAAATTAAAAATAAACAAAACACTTAACATTTTGTATAAAATAAGTCCAAAAAAGTGAGTTTTAATCTTGATTTAAAAATACTAAATCACTCTGCATCTCTATATCAGATAGTTTATTCCATGATCTGGGAGCATTGTAACTGAAAGCTCTTCCTCCTTTTGTTTTTGTCTTAATCTTTGTAGAAGACCAGAATCAGCCGACCTTAAAGCATGTCAGGAACGTTATGAGTTCTAACCGGGGCCACTGTATCAAAAGTATTTGATAAAAGAAAATTCTAACTATCAACTAACCTATCAAATGAAAGAGACGTAGCAGCGCTGAGCGTTGATAGCCTCAGTATATCAGAGAGCCTGGAGGCAGCTGATGAATTTGTTTTGCAAGTTTTAATGTATCGCACTGCACTCTTAGTCTGTAAAGCCAACTTAATCTCAGAAAGAATAGCCAAATGATCACATATAGTAGTATCTAATGTTGACAATTTTTGAACATCTAAGCCATGAGAAATGATTAAATCTAATATATGGCCACGATTATGCATAGGCCCTGTAACATGCTGAGTGTAATCAAGACAATCTAAAAGCCTTAGGATCAGATTCAGCACCAACATGTACATTAAAATCTCCAAGTAGAAGGACCCTACTGTGTTTATCAGAAAGCCATGATAGGAAATTGGCAAATTCTGTCAGAAAAGATTCATTAAATTGAGGCAGACGGTATATGATTACAATATGAACAGGTAATTGCATATTTAACATTAGTGTCAACGATTCAAATGAAGAATAATATTCATTATTTTCTTGTTTAATATTGGTATTTGTGTGACAAATAGTGGCAAGTCCACCCCCCCACCCCCCAGAGCGTGCCTTCTGCAAAAAAGTCTAATGTGGAGGAGAAGCCTCTATCAGGGAAATACTATCAGCAGCACTGAGTCATGTTTCCTCTAAACATAACATGTCAAGGCTGTGATCTGTAATAAAATAATGTATTAAAAAAGATTAATTGGATAGAGATCTAACATTCAATAATGCTAATTATAGATTAGTATTTGCAGCTGGCAATGTTGGAGCAGGGTTAATATTTGTGAGATTACTAAGGGAAGCCTCTAAAGATTTGCATAGAGGCATAGAATGGGAGCCATTTGATTGTGTAACTTCTATTTTTTTAAGCAAATCAGCCTCAATTGTATTTGTTCTCCCTCCCACCTCCACCTCTAGTTTCAATTATTAGCTAAATGACGTTCAATATGTTCTGCAAATCTACTTGCCCCCAGTTTATTTAGGTGCAGCCCATCTGTTAAATAATACCCAGAGGTTCCCCTGAAACAGTCCCAATTATTTATAAAACCAATACCTTCTTGTGTACACCAACCAGCTAACCACTTGTTTATTGATCATATTCTGCTGTAAATGTCATTACCTTTACCCACAACTGGTAATAAGCCGGATAAAAAGATTTTGCCTCCCAGTTTTTTTTATTTCTTTGTCAGAGATCTGAAATTTTCCTTTGAAGATTTCATGTTTTAAATACATGTTTGCCATATTGAGATTTCTGTCCTTTTTCTGTCATCTAGCTTACCTGTGTGTTTTTTGTGTTAAGAAACCATGCGATATTGTGACCTTTCAACTCAACTGTCTTCCTGCGATCTAAAGTATATATATGCGAAAGATGTCCATCAGTTTTCCTCTACTTGTTTTCACTTATATTCACGTATAGGTACATGATAAAATATATAATGTCCAATTCAGTTCCCTCACCGCAGCAACTCCCCACACAGCTCAGGAGAACTGAAGGTCAGTGGGTGTCCTCCAATCCCCAAGCCAGTCGCCTACTTACACCCAGGAGCGCCACAGCGGATGTTAGCTACCGACCCCCAGACTCAAGGACAAAAGCCAGCCCTGCAGGAGTCCGCTTGAGGACTCAAGAGGCGCCTGATCACAAGTGTGCACTGTAGCACAGTGAGGTGACCTGACAATTTTGGCTCCTTGACCCAGCGCCAGAGCCAATGCTCTGTGTGGAGTCCCACGTGAACACTGGCGAGGCGGCACAGCCAGGAACCTGCACTGCCCTGACTGCACGACTAACACAGACATGCTTCACCCAGTGTCTTCATCAGTCCCTGGGAATTTATGAAGATCTATACAATCTTCCTAGTAAAATACGTTTAGAGGAAATGAACAATGCTTTCTCATAATGTGCACGTCTCAGGTTTGCTTGACTGTTGAAAAGGAAGACAACAGTTAACTGCACACACAACTGAGTGGATGCACTAAAGGGTTGTCATAGAAATGGCATTCCTCACATACCCGGTGCTGTGTAGACCGCTTTCAAATGTTTCAGATCATTAGGGAGAGACCATCGTTCGCTTGAATTGGGGGGTGTAACAGGGCGAGCAGCCCTGTACATTGTTTTGTGTTATTTTTAGAACGAGGGTTCATCCTCCGCCCCTGTGCAAAGTATTGTTTTTGTTTTATTATGATTTATTGTATTTATGTCGGCGAGCGCCGTATGTTTTATTGTATTGTATTGTATTTATGACGGCGTAGCGCCGTGTTTGTTGTTTTGTTTATTTTTAAAACATGTCCTGGCAGAGGCGAGATCGGTGCTCGTCCTCTGCCAGGTGTAATAATTAAAACTCGTGCAGAAGGTGGCCATCTCCCGAATTAATTAGGCGATTTAATTTGTTGCTAATCGGGAGATGGTCACCTGTTATAAAAAGCCTGCAGCTCTCTAGATCGGGGTGGGTGATAGAGACGGAGAGCGAGAGAAGGTTTATTTAAAAACGAAACTAAAGCATAGCCTACAGGAACAGTGACAGCGACTGCCCAGCCTGACCTGTATGGTGTATGGTTTATTTATTTTGGATTTTGTGTTCGTGATTTGTTTTTGTTTACCCTTTTATTTTGCTCTGTGAGCGACTGTTTTCTGTTTGAATATTTTATTTATTTTTTTGGATTCATTAAATAAAACGGCGCCCGCGCCACTGCACAATACCTTTTTGGTTTTGTTGTCCCTGCTTCTGCCGTGACGTCAGACCCTCAGCCATTCCTGTCACACGTGGTGTCCTGCGTGGGATCGCAGCGCCTCCAGGACGCAGGCAGAAGTAGGGTACTGCATCTTTTTCATTTTTTGTTTCTCGTTTTTTGATTGGGTGGAGTGAAGAGGAGGAAGGAAGATGGGAGGAAAGAGGTTGGAGGAAGCTTCGTGGTGCCTGCACTTCACAGAAGTGAGGCACTACCAGAGGGAAAGTGCTCCACAGAGGCCACCTCTCCAGAGAAGGATGGAAAGGTATGAGAGCTGGCTGAGGGACCCCAGCGCCCCGCTGTGGTTAAAAACAGAGGGGAGACATCTGCTGGGGGACAGCAACCTGGATATCCTCTTGGACTTCGTTAGGCTGGAGCCAGAAGTTCAGAAAAAAGCCATCACCAGAGGATATCCAGGGCTCATAGAGGCCTTGGAGAGGATGACCCAGATGGTCGACTGGGTCTACCAGGAGCGAGAGGGGAGAGAGCGGAAGGTGAGGAGAAGGAGGCAGAGAGGGAACACGGACCTGGAGTGGGAGGAGCCCGAACGTCCTGCGCCTGAGTGGGAGGAGCCCGAACATCCTGCGCCTGAAAGGGAGGAGCCCGAACGTCCTGCGCCTAAAAGGGAGGAGCCCGAACGTCCTGCGCCTAAAAGGGAGGAGTCGGTGCGTCCACGGCCCGAGAGGGGGGAGTCGGTGCGTCCACGGCCCGAGAGGGGGGAGTCGGTGCGTCCACGGCCCGAGAGGGGGGAGTCGGTGCGTCCACGGCCCAAGAAGGGGAAGGCCGAAGGTCCACAGCCCAGGTACCGGCCAGCAGAGGGGGAATACCTGCTGGTGCCGCCTCCATCTCCATGGGAGGACTGTGAGTCGCTCCCACCTCCGCCAGCAGAGGGAGCATACCTGCTGGTGCCACCTCCGTCTCCATGGGAGGACTGTGAGTCGCTCCCACCTCCACCAGCAGAGGGAGCATACCTGCTGGTTCAACCTCCACCGCCGTGGGAGGACTGTGAGTCGCTCCCACCTCCGCCAGCAGAGGGAGCATACCTGCTGGTGCCACCTCAGTCTCCATGGGAGGACTGTGTGTCGCTCCCACCTCCGCCAGCAGAGGGAGCATACCTGCTGGTTCCACCTCCACTGCCGTGGGAGAACGACGTGTCACTCCCACCACCAGCAGAGGGAGAATACCTGCTGGTGCCACCTCCGTCTCCATGGGAGGACTGTGTGTTGCTCCCACCACCACCAGCAGAGGGAGCATGCCTGCTGGTTCCGCTTCCACCACCGCCAGCAGAGGGAACATGCCTGCTGGTTTCCCTGTTGCTGCCAGAAGGGGAGGAGCCGCCTTCGCTGCCAGAAGGGGAGGAGCCGCCTTCGCTGCCAGAAGGGGAGGAGCCGCCTTCGCTGCCAGAAGGGGAGGAGCCGCCTTCGCTGCCAGAAGGGGAGGAGCCGCCTTCGCAGCCTGAAGGGGAGGAAGCCCTGCCGCCTTCGCAGCCTGAAGGGGAGGAAGCCCTGCCGCCTTTGCAGCCTGAAGGGGAGGAAGCCCTGCCGCCTTTGCAGCCTGAAGGGGAGGAAGCCCTGCCGCCTTCGCAGCCTGAAGGGGAGGAAGCCCTGCCGCCTTCGCAGCCTGAAGGGGAGGAAGCCCTGCCGCCTTCGCAGCCTGAAGGGGAGGAAGCCCTGCCGCCTTCGCAGCCTGAAGGGGAGGAAGCCCTGCCGCCTTCGCAGCCTGAAGGGGAGGAAGCCCTGCCGCCTTCGCAGCCTGAAGGGGAGGAAGCCCTGCAGCCTGAAGGGGAGGAAGCCCTGCCGCCTTGGCCGCCTGAAGGGGAGGAAGCCCTGCCGCCTTGGCCGCCTGAAGGGGAGGAAGCCCTGCCGCCTTGGCCGCCTGAAGGGGAGGAAGCCCTGCCGCCTTGGCCGCCTGAAGGGGAGGAAGCCCTGCCGCCTTGGCCGCCAGAAGGGGAGAAGCCTTGGCCGCCAGAAGAGGAGGAGCCCCTGCCACCTTTACCGTCAGGAGGAGAGGAGCAGGAGCTACCTCTATCTCCACCACCACCATTGGGAGAAGTGGAGCTCCTGCTGCCGCCTTCATGGCCAGGGGCTCCCCTCCCGCCGTCAGCATCGCCTTGGGTCGCCTGTGTCTCCCTTGCGTCTCCTAGGGTTGCTGCCGGTCCTGCGTCGCCTCCCGAGGGTCCGCTGCCGTCGCCTCCCGAGGGTCCGCTGCCGTCGCCTCCCGAGGGTCCGCTGCTGTCGCCTCCCGAGGGTCCGCTGCCGCTGCCGTCGCCTCCCGAGGGTCCGCTGCCGTCGCCTCCCGAGGGTCCGCTGCCGTCGCCTCCCGAGGGTCCGCTGCCGTCGCCTCCCGAGGGTCCGCTGCCGTCGCCTCCCGAGGGTCCGCTGCCGTCGCCTGGGGTCGCCAGGGATCCTGCTTCACCTGGGGTCCCTACACTGTGGTCGGAGCCCCACGGAGGGGAGCTGCCGGCCATGAAGAAAGGGGGAGAGGTCAGGAGACCAGCTCCCCCAGCCGCACTTTCGCGGCCGGAGATAATGTGGTCGGAGCCCCACGGAGGGGAACTGCCGGCTATGAAGAAGGGGGGGGAGGTCAGGAGACCAGCTCCCCCAGCCGCACTTTCGCGGCAGGAGTTTGTGTGGCCAGAGCCCCACGGAGGGGAACTGCTGGCCATGAAGAGGAGGGGGAAGGTCAGGAGACCAGCTCCCCCAGCCGCAATTTCGCGGCAGGACAGAGTGTGGAGGGAGCCCCGGAAGAGGGAGCTGTCGGCCACGAAGAATTGGGGGGTGCTGGAGATTCCACCATGGCCACCCCCCAGAAGCAACTTGCTTCCCCCTCTCCCAGGACTTTGAGACTGAGGGGGGAGGTGGCCGTTGGGGCCATGTGTGCGTTGCACAAGGGGGGGGATATGTAACAGGGCGAGCAGCCCTGTACATTGTTTTGTGTTATTTTTAGAACGAGGGTTCATCCTCCGCCCCTGTGCAAAGTATTGTTTTTGTTTTATTATGATTTATTGTATTTATGTCGGCGAGCGCCGTATGTTTTATTGTATTGTATTGTATTTATGACGGCGTAGCGCCGTGTTTGTTGTTTTGTTTATTTTTAAAACATGTCCTGGCAGAGGCGAGATCGGTGCTCGTCCTCTGCCAGGTGTAATAATTAAAACTCGTGCAGAAGGTGGCCATCTCCCGAATTAATTAGGCGATTTAATTTGTTGCTAATCGGGAGATGGTCACCTGTTATAAAAAGCCTGCAGCTCTCTAGATCGGGGTGGGTGATAGAGACGGAGAGCGAGAGAAGGTTTATTTAAAAACGAAACTAAAGCATAGCCTACAGGAACAGTGACAGCGACTGCCCAGCCTGACCTGTATGGTGTATGGTTTATTTATTTTGGATTTTGTGTTCGTGATTTGTTTTTGTTTACCCTTTTATTTTGCTCTGTGAGCGACTGTTTTCTGTTTGAATATTTTATTTATTTTTTTGGATTCATTAAATAAAACGGCGCCCGCGCCACTGCACAATACCTTTTTGGTTTTGTTGTCCCTGCTTCTGCCGTGACGTCAGACCCTCAGCCATTCCTGTCACAGGGGGCTATGTGAAATATTCAAGGCCTGTTATATTCGGTTTTTATTTTATATACAATTTCCTGGGAATTTATCAGTGTTTATCAAGAACACTGGGGACGATCACAAAGGCAGCTCGCCTGCTTCTGACTGTGTAAAGCTGTGAAGTTAACCAGCATCAGTGCTTCAGTGTGTTAAATTGACAGACCTGTATTGCACTAAAACTATTTTCTATTTAAATAAATGTATCAGCTGAATGTAAAGTCATGCATTTTCAATGAGTAATCAGTATTTTCACATGCTTGAACAAGTACCGTCCTATACCTTTAGTGAAACCCGAGAATACAGAGCCTTGGTGATATTATATATCAAACCTCAGAATTCTACCAAAAATAGCCAAACTCAGTTATAGTGTATGGTCACACTGGTGAAAAATACCTGTATATCCTTATGAAACGAAATATATTGTAATATAATGATGAGATATTAAGAAATATTTTATATCACACATGTGGCTAAATGTCCGGGAGTTATTTTTATTAGTTATTTTACAAAAATGTAATAAGCACATTTTATTATTATTAATTTATTAGCAGACGCCCTTACCCAGGGCGACTTACAATTGTTACAAAATATCTCATTATTTTTACATACAATTACCCATTTATACAGTTGGGTTTTTCCTGGAGCAATCTAGGTAAAGTACCTTGCTCAAGAGTACAGCAGCAGTGTCCCCTACCAGGGATTGAACCCGCAACCCTCCGGTCAAGAGTCCAGAGCCCTGACCGCTACTCCACACTGGATTTTGCAACGCAAAGCCATTCTATTGCTGAGAATGCTGCATATTATTAAGAGAAACACTGCTTACGAAACGCTGATAGTCTCATAATATTTTAAGATGGAAGAACAATGTGATCTATTTTAATAGCTGAATTTCATACAGACTGAAGAATGCTCTTCTCTACACCCAGCCCACCTGTCAGACGGGGGGAGCTCCGTGCTGCGTACTCTGTACTGCCTTGTAAACAGTAATAAATTAGCGTACAGAACCTTCAAATGAGTTCGGGGAGCTACAGTGTTGTTACTGATATCTTAATCATAGAAAATGGAAACCTTCAAGGCATAAACAAGCTATGCTATAAAAAACCATGACACACCGGTTTGTATTTGTGTGAAATCCATCTTCAATAGAGGAACCGTAACAGTTCAATAGATATTACAGCTTGTATAGAATTAGACTTGCTGTAAATATCTTAGTATCAGTGTAAGTTGCAGGCACACAGAGCAGGTGGTTGCTATTGTAGAAGTAACAGTGGCTGCTTGCTTATCTCTGTAGCCATGATAAGAGCAGTCAGCTTGTTGACTCAGTGGAATAACCAATTCCTATATCTGCTTTTAAACAGACATTTGTCTTGTAAAATTATTGTAAAAAAAAACACTGTATGCTTACAAAAACAACTAAACTATTTCATGGTGTTTGCAATCCTCCTGAGTGAGATGATCTAACTTGAGATTGTCTGGAGAATCCTCAGTGACACCACGGAACAGCCTTCCTCATTCTATATTCCAAATCATGTAACAATTAAGAAATAAGTCTCGTCGTAGGATATCGCTACCCTGGGGTGCATTGGGAGACACGAGGCAAAGCTGAGCTCCTTCAACCAACCAGAGAAGTGTCGATACCCTGTGACACACAGCCTGGTGCCACACTGCGCTTATGCAATGGCTAAGAGATCATCTGAAATTAAAAACAACCAACGAGGACCTCTCAGGACATTACATATCTTACTGAAATGAATAGGAAGTGATTGTAACCACTAACCCTTTAACCCTAACCCTAAACCCAGAACCACTTACCTTGACACTGAGGCTTCTAGTGAAAACGTTTTCATTGAATTAAGTTTCTTTTTGAGATTCTAAATTATTTGAGGTAACTGTTTTAACCTAGTCTTTAGTCAAAATGTTAAGTAACGATATTGAAATAACAAGCTAACTAAATAAAGTTTTTTAACATATTATTTTTCTGTTTACTTCTAATAAATAAAATTAAATATACCGTATATAAAATATAAATACAGGGTGATTCATAATCATAATTCCCACAACATTGTCATGCATTGCCAAAACTGCAGGGTACGTGGAGGATCATATGCAAAGGAAATGTCTGTGATGCTCTGTGATGTACAATAATGTCAACATTTAAGTAGAATTGAAAACAATCCAAAACAACAATGTTGATAGATATAGATATATATAGATATAGATAGATAGATAGATAGATAGATAGATAGATAGATAGATAGATAGATAGATATGCTGTACTCCACAAATTAGTTTTTATTTCTCCAGCATAAAACCAGCATCGTAGCATGTCTGCTTTGCTATTAAACTATTAAGAATTATATAATAACTCAAACTTAATTCACAAAAAACAACAACATGGAATAATATTATAATACATTCCCCATATTTCATAATGATATATATATTCCTCCCGCTGTTTCATGAATCATACAAAAATAACATTATTTTTCATCATTATTAGAGAGATAGACTGTACACCATATGCATATGTTTTTAACATAAAGATACTTTATAAAGATAAATATAAAGATTCTATTCACAGCCTATTCTCAACTCTTGTGGATCATAAACAGACATGAATAATACAGAATGCAACATTCCCCTTGCTCATTTTTGCACCTACTGAAGCTCTACACATCTCCTCTCTGCATTATTTATTTTACATGTGAATGTAGAAATGTCAGCCATCAATATTAATAAGGAAATGTAATATTAAAATACTTACTCCAGGGTTAGGGAAGGGATTTTCAGCTTGTCTCTTCTAGATTTCATAGCTACTCACGGCTCACACTAGCTGATGTTGTGTGCGTTCCTTCCTCTATACAGATAACTGCACAAAGACAGTCATAGGCAGCATGGAGCAGGGGCTGGATCTACTGCAATCCAGTGTGGATTCCCCAGGCATCGCCTTTTAACACAGCCCTCTACGATTCCTTCTAGGAATAGAAAGCTAATACAATCTGTAGCAGAGTTACAACGATGATAGGTGGTGAAATAAATAGATGACTGCATTGAATCACTGAACCATGTGACTGGTGGGGTGAGAGGGGGTGCACAATCAATCTCACTGCCCTGGCTGCTCTTCAATGTTTTCAGCACTGATAGTCGCTGTCATGTGAATCTGGATTTCAGCTGTAGTTTCCTCTCCTGGTAATCAATTAGCCACAGGTCACAGTTTTACTTCATATTTTAGTAAGCTCTGAATTCAGCTTGAGGAAGAGAAAACGTATTTGAAAGTAAATGAAGGGCTTGTAAAAGATGAGGAACAATGGCAATAGCCAGAGAACAGTGCCTACGAGCTCCTCAATCCTGACCTGAACCCCCTGCCTGCCATCCAGTCCTGGGCCTCTCTCAAGCAGACTGACAGTATTGTTCACTGTAAGTGGTTTGCTTGGCTAAAGCGTCCTGTGGCGGAGTCTCTGCCCCTATATATATATATATATATATATATATATATATGTGTGTGTGTGTATCTTAGGGGCGGACACTCTGCCACAGGACCCTTTAAAAAATCTGCTAACTGCGAGTGTAGATATTGACCGCTGGTCCACACACCACTGAACATCCCTATTTCGCATGTATCAACAATATTCAGAAGAAATAATGACATTACATAACCAGTTATGCACCAGTGTTATCACTTGAAAGTATGGGTCAGAACTGGGCTGAAATGTGGGGAATGAAATTTGTATATTAAAGCCATCAATCAGTTACATGAAAAAGTTGTGATCTATATCTAAAAAGAAGGTCATTTTCAAGTTTCAATTGCATAAGCAACTTCTATATATATCTTAAAAAGTGTGACAGAGAGTGGAACGGACAGACAGACAGCCTCAGATGTGTGTAATAGTTATATTGTCCAGACTGTACAAGATGACATCTCTGCTACAATTAGCGACCGAACACAAAACACACACACACACACACAACGCATTAACTTACATCTGTGCTGTATTTAGGTCCTGCCAATGTATTTATGGACACCATAATCTATGAACTCTGCAATATTCTGAATTCTGAGCAAAACTGCACAAGGATACACATGGAAAAATAAGAATGTGGTATTACAAACAATAATTCCATTAAAGGTGAAACAGCTTCATAGTAAATATACTGTTTTTGGCCTTCACTTGTAAGAAAACCGCTATCTTATAGACCTTTGTTCTTTTCTAAAAATAAATAAATAATATAAGAAATACAAACTGTGATACCTGAGTAAAGGTTTACCACAGTAAATCTGCACAGTAATTTTGCAGTTTTTACCATACCTGACCATGCCTTACAATGCTTGCCTATGTTTTTTCATACCTCTCTGTGCTTTACAATGCTTGCCTGTGCTTTACCATGCTCTCACTGTGCTTTATTACACTTTGCTATGCTTTTACTATGGGAATCTCTTAGAAGGCTAGTCCCAGAATGAAGCTTCATAAATCTATTTTCATGTTAGGCTACACAGACAAAATGTCTGGCTTTGTTTTCATGGTTTTGAGAGAGTAGAGTCACCAGTTCTATTTAGTGTCTCCTAGAATATCAAAGCTCAAATCTTTAACCTAAATAGCCATTGAAGCAGCCTGCTGATTGACAATCCAGGCATTCCTCCTTCAGCACCCCTGATTTGATACAGGAGAGTGACCCCATCTCCATTGCATGCCTTTGTGTCTGCCATGTTGCCAAGTTGTGTTCTCATGGCAACCAACACAAATGGTCCAAGTCAATGGCTAGCTGAGGGGAAAAAAACATCTTGGAAAACCCTTATACCATGTGTTGTTCATACTGTATATTCGTTTTTTTAATGTTTATTTTTCAGGAGTGCACAACTGTACCACGGTCTTTACAATAAATGCAATTTTCACTATTTTTTTGTGTATACTGTTAGTAACAAAACCCTCAGGGGTAGATGTACTAAAGTGTCGGAAGTCTAGGGTGAAATGTACTAAACATGCGCAATGCTGTTAGCGACTTTTTAGGGAAGGCTTTGTGGCAGCAGTTTTTCTTTGCGGTTCAACCTTAGATGAATATGTAATTATTGGCGTTCCTGCATAAATTTGCAAAAAGGGGGCAGAGGTAGTGCAAATGAGGGTTCACAGATATTACAATGAGATGTACTAAAGCTGCAGACAATCGCGACACTTACAATTGCATCAGTTTGTTCAGAACTTTTGAAAGCACGTTTCAAAACAGTCACAATTGTTGCTGGTATTTCCCAGTCTGCTTTTCTCTCGTGCGTTGTAGCATTGGCTACAGCACAGCAGCATAAGAAATGTGCTGTCTGCTGCACTTAATGGAGTGGCAGAAACCTGGCCAGGTGATTGTGTTCTGTATGGATAAGACTAATCTCATTAATTAATCATTTAAGATAAATTATCTTAATAACAGGGTTTGTTAGTAAAAAAAAAAAGCTGAAACTAAAGCTTCACAGTCATTCTATCCTCACATTTTAAAGTTACTCGATCTCTGTACTCTGGGTTCTGTAAAGGGGACTATTAAAATCAATATGATATCCAATCAAGGCACTAACAATCAAACCGTTTCCCTAATTAAGAGAAAAAAAGGGTTAGGTGTGTTTAAATAGTTTCTTTTGTTCTGGTGTTAGGGGTTCGGGTTTGTTAGGAGGAAGCAACCTTCTGAGCTATCGTGTGGAATAAAACTCAGTGAAAGAAGATATTCTCAGTGTTAAATAGAAAGTGCTTTGCTGTTTCGTTATTCTTTTGTTCTTGTTAACGGAGTTAAGTGTATATGTGTACTGCTTTTTTATTTACTTCTCTCCTGTCATGATGTTTGCTGCCGTTCTCCCAAGGACACTGCCACCTCCTCTGGTTCCCTTCAACAGGTCTTTCCATTTATATAACTCCCAATACAGTACCAGGACTTTCAAGGGGTACTGGAAACAGGCCCAGGACGCTGAGTGAGATTGAACTGTGTTTTTTTTTTTTTTTTTTTTTTACTTTTTCTGATAGATTATTTTGACTGGGAGAACTGTTTTGTTTTGTTTATAGGGTTAAACGAGCGCCTCGTACATAAATCTCATTTCGTTTGTTTTATCTCGGGGTTAAACGAGCACCCCGTTATCTAGGCTCATTTCATGTTGTTTTGTTTGATTAGTCATGCTCCTGATTTGTTGTCAGATGCACATTATATTGCTTTAAAAGGACTTTTTTTTTTTTTTGTTCTCAACACTCTCTTGTAGTTTGCTGTACAGACTTTTTATTCATATATTTGTTTTTTTAAATGTGTGAATTGCTGTAGCTGCTGTGCATATAAATGTATTGTTGTACTGTAAGGGCGTGGGTTATAATTAACTGGAGGAGCTTTATTTGAAGATTGTATATATTTTGCATACTATTGAAGTATTTCTTGTAAACTTCTGTTGTAATTTGAAACTGACTGACCCAGCGATTTTTGTTTTTCTTGGATCTGTGGCTCAACTCCCCTTCCTTTTATATTATCCATATATTCTGGGGGGCAGTTTTATTATTAATTCCAATAGGGATATTTAATATTGGGTTTGTCCGTGGAGTTGAGTTTGTTACTAAGTTGCAAGTTGTGCTCAATGCATTTGAGTACCTAATTTTCACTAAAGTCAGGGTGTACTTATAAGCCTTGAAAACAAATTTCTATGACATTTCTGGTTTTCCCAGCATGTCGGGAGCAATAGACTGCACATGTGCCACTAACCCCTCCAGCTCATTCTGAGCATCTGTATAGGACCAGGATCTATTGTGTGTTAATTGTCTAGGCTACTAAGTAGGCCAAGTTAAAAATAATAATTAAAATAAACCCTAAACTCATTTGTTTTCAATTTAAAATAATCTTATTCTCATTGTACACTAGTGTACAATGCAGCAGCATGATTTATTTTGTGTTCGGTAGTCTGAAGTAAAAAAGTACGCTAGGTATTCATTTGATTTTACTGCTGTACTGTATAGGGCAGCAGTGTGGAGTAGTGGTTAGGGCTCTGGACTCTTGACCGGAGGGTCGTGGGTTCAATCCCAGGTGGGGGACATTGCTGCTGTACCCTTAAGCAAGGTACTTTACCTAGATTGCTCCAGTAAAAACCCAACTGTATAAAAGGGTAATTGTATGTAAAAAATAATGTAATTGTATGTAAAAATAATGTGATATCTTGTAACCATTGTAAGTCACCCTGGATAAGGGCGTCTGCTAAGAAATAAATAGGCCTACTGTACAGATTTATATTTTTTATAATGTAATGTGTAGCGTACCCAAAACACATTACTGTTATTTCAGCGCAATGATTTACATTTAAAATACATCGAGAACTGTAAATGTGTATGTGTGCGATTTTATTGTATTGTTTTTAAACCCAACACCTCCTTATGTCGGACATAAGGGGCTACTCTATGATTTATGAAAAGCTTTTTGGGGGTGAAGGTTGGGACCCAACTATAGAATCTGATGGGATTAAACTGTCTTTCATTTTTCATATATATATAACAGTTAAAATAGGTAAAATGAATACAGAGCAGAATGCATTGTATAGATGATGTTTACATTTAACAAAAACAATGTTATTTTGATTCCTGCACCCTTGCATGTATAGACGTTATCCTTCAGGCACCCTCTGCTGCAGCAAACCACAACTCAACTGCCACGGTTTATTTGAACAATGTCGCACGACTCTCGCAATGTATGCTAGAGATCTTGCTAAGAAGACGCAACAAATTTTTTAATTAATACATTGCGGCACTTTTCATTAACATATTTTCTCTTGGTATACGACAAAATGTATAATTTGCAAATTGTCGCAACAAAAATGCAAACTGCGTTTTTTTTTCGCGCTGCGACTGGCCCATCTTAGTTCATCTACCCCTTAGCGTTCCAGAGCACCCTGCAAGGTTTACAAGAAATGTATTGCGTTACCTTTGCTGTGTCCCTTGTCTGTATCGCAGCGTTATATTTTTTTGCATTTTTAATCGCACATCCTGGGTTATTAATCAACTGGACAAATACATTCTCAATGGCAGCGCTCTGCAGTAGAAAGAGAATTCCTCTTATAGGGATGGCAGTGTATCGGATCATGCTCCTGTAACAATTGCTGGGATACCTTCACACAGACTGGGATTATCAAAACTTCATGCTGATTCAAAACTGTATCACATCTGTAAATACAATTAAGTCACGTCCCCATTGGAACCAGTTAGCAGCAACTACACTTCTACCTTTGCAGAGAGTGTAGATCTCGCACTCAGAATGGCAATGACAAAACTATTGAAATGTTTAAACCACAACTGGTTCTATAGAAACAGATTAGTGTTTAATAAGTCTGTTTTTTATTTAGATGTAATGACTTCTAATAAGTTGTAAGTGTTCGGTAGCTGCCTCTAGTCTAGTAGAGTGCATTTTCTCTTGCACTCTTTGTATGACACACCCAACAAGGAGTGTGCACTTGCACTTATAAACATACCAATGACAGCTAACAGTATCATGGGAAAGCAGATCAAAATGGCCTACATTCCCAGGACATGTGAAAATGGGAACATACTGTATGTAAAGACAGAGTTCTCCATACATCGCCAGATTCTGACTCTCAATAATTTGTGCTAAAGAATGTCCTAACCAAGTTTTATCACTACCTTTTAAACTGTAGGGGACAACATTAAAGGAAACCCCCCTCTCAGTGCACTGGACATTACCACTGTGAAGCATCTGGGGTTAAACTCCCCTTACACAGCTGTCTGGTGCTTGAGTGAATAGTGCATGTCCTGATCTGCACATCTTAGCTTTGTGCTCCATCAACCTGGATAACCAGTTGCAAGCTCGTCATGTGCTAGTTTTCATTAATAAAATATAACCCAGTAAAGACTGCCACCCACAGGCAGCACTGGCATACTTCAATGGAATAGAGATCCTTAGCCTGGTAGGTTATCCACATTTTTTGCCCTATGTATTGTAAAAAACAATTGGTCCTATTTACAAAACTTCAGGAATGTTTTGTTAGGGACTGTTTTTTTAAACCAATATGGATTTATAAATGTTTCCTAACCCTTTTCATGAGTCTTGCAATGTAATTGTATGTAAAAATAATGTGATATCTTGTAACAATTGTAAGTCGCCCTGGATAAGGGCGTCTGCTAAGAAATAAATAATAATAATAATAAAAATAATAATAATAATAATAATAATAATCATCATTCTTGGTGGTTCTTATTACAATTACTTAAATATTGAGTTTTTTAAATATTTTTTTGTCTGTGTTGCTTTGACAAGGAGTTTGGGATCTGCTTATCAGTTCTAGTTTCCTGACACAGACTAGCCGTGTGTGTTTATATTAGTACAGCAACATCCAGCACCATCTAGTGCACAGGAATGTATTGCCAGCAAAAAGAGAACTGGTTTCCAAAGTGGCAGACCACTAGATGGCGCTGGTTCTTACGTCTATAAAGACACTGATCTAGCCCACATTACATGTCTATGGTGGACAACTAGAACTGAAGACTAGCTCCTGAAGTTGGGTTGAACTTATTGAAGTAAACGAAAACAGTATTTGAGTAATTGCAGTTAGAACCACTCAAATTGTGCAAAAAAAAACAAAACATAAATGTACGATCAAATTTGAAGCTAGTTTTTTCCATAAAGCTTGCAATAAATGAACCCTTTTTTCATGAACTGATTTAGGCAGGGTTTGAAGTGCATCCTCCTTTTTTAAAATCACGTTTAACCTAAAAGAACATTTATAAAACAGTCCTTAAAAATATTCATTAAAACAATTTGTGTGAATCTCAATCATTTGTATTTTAAAAAGGGTGTGTGCATCTTTTATATGAAAAGCACGATGCATTGGATGCTGTTAATAAGAAAAAGTGTGACAAACAATATCCCAATCGCTGCTCCATCAGAACCAATTCTCAATCAGCAGGGAGTTCTATCGGGATGCAGAGGGAGCCCATGTATGCAGACTTCAGAGTTTTAGACCTATCTAGAGAACTGCATATCCAATTCTTTAGCATTATTGGGAGCATCTGAATGTGCATAAGCAGGTGCTTGTATGTATGTCTGTCTATGTATAGGAATATGTCACGTTTACAGTCTATCTAGACAACCGCTTGTCCAATCTTTAACTACCTGAGTATCAGAATCTGGGTGTTTATGATGGAACCTGTCTGTAAGTATGTATTCTTAACATATATACGGATGGCATGTTGATATTTTTCATGCTACTGATGCTATAATGTTTTATTGCCAGCAGTGGTGGGGTTTTTTTTTGTTGCTATCATGCTAAAATACATGCATGGCAGAAAATGAATAAAAGATCACGTGCAAACGACCATCGATGCTCTTCCGGTTCCTATCAACTGATTGACCTCAAAGCAGAGCCTCAAAGAATTCCACTGATTTCAGCATCAACAACGTGGCAGCTGTAGGTAATGCACTCCATACCCTCAGCACTCTCTGTGTAAGAAGTGTCTCCACTGAAAACTAAATCCAGCATTTCCAATAAAGCACACGTATCACCTGTCATCAAGCCCCCTGGCAGGGGAAAGGAAACCGGTTCGCTTTCCATGTGCAAACACTCACAGCACAACATTGTATTACACTAGATTAGGTGTAGATATTTACCAGCCAGACAAAAGACACTGCATTCGTCAAGAGAGGTGTCAGTAATGAACAGTTGGTACTTACATGCTGCCTCTCCTTGGAAGACTCAACTCCTTCTGTGAATTGAAAGAAACGAAATGCGAGGCATTAACAGTCAATAAATGAACGTGTACTTGTGTACTATTGCAGCATTCTGGATAGGTGTTTTAAATTAACGGGACTGTAACTGGCAACAGAATTCCATAAATCTTGTCATGCACTTCCATGTGTTTATCTGGATCTCAGATGTGCAGTGCTGAAAGAAACATATGTAACAGTAAGCTGGATTTCCATTTGAAGCATGCTGTCAGGCTGTGCTTGCTGCGTCACCTGGAGGATGAAATTCTTTCCAGCGGTTCATGTTTTGTTGTCATATGAGTAATAATACTATTTAATTAGTTTTGATAATGTATTGAAAAAAACAAATGTTGACTGATCAGCAATACAAATGTTAGTCTACATATGGTAGGTTGTTTTTTTTGTTTTGTTTTGGTTTTTGTAATGGTTATTGCCCATTGGTAGAAAATGTTATTTGGGATTCAAATTTAGCTGACGTTTTGGTCCACAGTAAACAAACAGATCAGCCACATTAAAGGGCATTAAAACCTTTAAGAGCACATGTCAAATATATGCAAATATATTTGTAAAGGTAAAATGAAAATCACAAATAGTGAAAATAAACACAATATTAATAAACCTGTCCTGCAAAACTAGCAACCTTGTTTATGGTATATTTTGCCAAACATTTTAAATAAAATATGTAGGACAGGCAGGTACAGCATTATATAAACAAATACAGAATCCCCTCCCAAACCCAAGAAATAAAGTAAATGAACCAATAATAGTTCAACACTTCATAAAAAATGTGCTTAACATGAATGACCTACACTTTGTAGTTTTAGAAGAAAGTTAGATAAATGTATAGTACAGAAGAATAAAGGAAAATAAATGGATAAATAGACTCAATACCATGATGCCTGTTAAATAAAGGAATAGTAGATCGTTACATCATTAACTATGTAGTAAATGACATCACAAGCACATTAATAACAGATTTAAACAGAAAGAAGTGAGTGGAGTTACCATGGCATCAGAATCCTGTAAGTACCTCCTGTTTGTTTTCAAACACACTTTCCCTTGACAAAGGCAGGTTAAGCACACCAAAATGTTGGGAAGGTGGTTCTTTTTAATCAAACAACTTTATATAATCGTGATTTTTAAAATTGTATTTATTTATCAAGAAGTCGCGTCCACTGTGTATTAAAGTTGCGGTTTCGGCGCGGTCATAAGTAAACTGTTTGCACGCATGTATAATTGCTTTCAAGATGGATTTTTGTTCATATCTTCAAAAACAACACTAAGAAAAAAACATACAAACAGATAATAACCAGAACATAAGTTCTTAAGACTCCCTCTTTATCACCATTTGAAAGAACACGTTTTATGTTTCATTACAAGTGAAGAGTTGCAGCTAACAATAATGACGCATAACATACAGTACCTGCATAACAGTAAAAACTCACTCATAAAAATGAACAGCCACTACAGTATCTGCAAAACGCCAATAAACCTTCAGTCACAAAATTTAACAGTAACTAAGTTACAGTACTTGCATCACGGCTCACAATCTTCCTTCCCGTTCCTAACCATAGCAACGGGAAAGAAGATCACTGATTGGCTAGAGAGGATGAAGGCATACCAATCCACCACTAGCAAAAGACAATGTGAGTGACGTTTCCTTTTCTGTTTCAGTTTACGTTTCAGCATTATTTTGTAACGAAATTACATATAAATAATAGAACCATTGTAGTCACATTAAAAGTTGCAGCAACTATATAAAAAATGAGTTTTCCGCAACAAAGGCCCGCGCTTTTCCTACACCCTTATATATAAACAAATAAAAACAAGCTGTTGAAGGAGGAGACGATTTCAAATCCAGGTGAAATGAGGAAAGAGGTACAAAACATATTTATGAAATCATTTTACTAGCTGCCACAGAAAAGGCAGGTGTAATTGTCTTCAGCGTGGTGCCAAATCAATTAGGAGCTGTGAATAAACACAGGCTGCCAACACTTTGACACAATGCATACAGATTCCTCCTATGTGACAGTAATTACTTTCTTAGGAAATGTGTTCCATGCTGGGCCCCGCAGTTCACAGTGGGCCCTGCTCGACAGGATAATCAATAACATTAATTTGGACCTTTTTATACTCCTTGTCAGGTAGTTATGAAAAGGCTTCACTGGAATCCTCTTATACACTTGTAAATTGTAAAATTAAGGTGACAGTCTGAACCAGCAGCCACTGCATTCAGATATGAAAAGACTTTACCTGAAGCCGTCTTCTTCGTAGAAATTTCATGATGAGAGTTTCTAATATAACACCTGTGTCTTCAATATGATTTCCAAACCTGGTCAATGTTTCACCGTTACAGAGAACACCTCTTATTCTGACTGCTTCGATGGTGCGAGACTAAGTCAGTGACCTGTTTAACATAGATTTAGCTGCAATGACATGAGCTCCTTCAATCATTAACCGTCTGCAGAATGACCCGTCGAAACCTGAACTAGCTAGTGTGTCTCTTTCATAACTTTAGAAAGCTAATCTTGATTAGTGAAATGCTAAACCTTGAAGCTGTTATTCATTTATGCTGGAAGGCATCCTCTTCCTTTTTCAAAACAGAGGCACTTTATGAAGCGTGCTTTTCAGAATGACGTGGTGGCTTTTATTATTGTATTTACTGGGCTAGCTCCTGTAACTAAGCTAGTCAGCCACCTGGAATCATTTTTTGTTTACTGTTTCTGCACTCATGGGTATTTGGCATGTTTAAAAACGTCACCTGCACATTTGTCTCTGAACAGGCCTGGGAAAGTGGAATTGTTTTTCCTGAGTCTAGTATATACATGACCTCTAGAGATGCACTAGTAACTTCTTACCTCTGGAACAGTTGTATATTTTCCATTGCAAATCTTTATATTTAGAAAATTCTTCAGAGTAATCGTAGCTAGCAAAACTGTTCTATAAAAGGTCTCCACCATGCACATCTATTCACTGTATAGGCCTCAAATGTGTAGTTCTGAATGAGACATTTTAGCAAACGTGTATCATTTCATAACATGATGGGCACATTCACTAAACCTTCTTAAGTAGAAACAAGGTGTGTCTTAACACAATCCCTTAACATACACCTTATTTCTACAACTGAGGTGGTATTAACTAGGGTGACGCGCCATGGCGAGTGTTATGGAATTCATTAGCACACCATAGCGCGTGCCCACGACCTATTAAGCAAGGAGCTGAGCTGGAGGATGTGTGGAGGAGAAGAGAGGCTCTAGAAAAAACTTGTGCTGAAAGGCAGCTTTTTATAAGACGGGTCTGTGACAGCGAGCGAATGAATCCTAGTCAACAATCTCCCTCCCGACCTGTGAGGGCGCTGTCTAACAGGAACTGGGTGCCCCGGACTGGATGGTTTGGCAGTTCATTCCAGGGTCAGTTGGAAGTCGGCCATACAGAAAGGAGGCGGAGTCACAATACCAGAAGTCATCGCCTTAATGCGGTCGGTGATGTGTCAGTCATGGATTGGAGGACACGTGATTGCACTTGCTACAGAAGGGGGTGTGGCTGAGGGTATATCAGGGGATGTGGCAAAGCAATCTGTTCCCTACAAAAGGACCTATAAAGGGTGCAGCGAAAATATAACCGTGAGTGTTTTCTGTTTACTCCGTGGTTTACCTGTGTGATACACATTGTTGTGTAGAGCCAGGTATTATTATTTCAGGCTGCAAAACAAGCAACCCGGCTGAATAAAGAGCTGTTTTGACCGTGAACTGTATTTGTGTCAATCATTCCTGAGCACCGCATCACCACCACACCTGAGCACAGCATCACCACTACACCTGAGCACTGCAAACCACTTTGCCACAGGGTCTCGGCTCATAACACCTGCTTTCCATCCGTGTTACTAAGCACGGGATTTAAGGTGCACCTAATGGTCAGCACGGTTTAGTGAACACCATGTGCATACCATTCCCCTCGTTAATGCTATCTTTCCACATCATTTGAATACATTACAATGCATTAGGCATATTCAGCAGACCCTAATCAACTCAACACCTTATTTTTAAGGTGTGTGTGTTAACATGCACCTTATTTGTTAAAGTGCACCATATCTAGGTTGATGAATAAAGTTTTTAATAGCACACACCTTATCCTAGGATAACCCATAAGAGTCTTTTGTGAATGAGTTCCCATATCTGGCGCTACATTAGGGTCAAGAAAACTGTTTGGAAGCCATGCTTTTTTGACTGTCTAGTACTTCCTGGGTCACTTCACACAGAGAGTGAAATTGTCCCCACCCCTTCACTGACTTCTTTCCTGTCAATAACCAATCAGCTGCTTCCTCTATTGACTGACATGCTTTCAGCCAGTAATATGACCCAGAAGACACTGCTGAGGTGAAATGACATGGGGAGTACAAGTACAAACAGATAACCCAAGAATAAGGCACAGGAACTGAGCTTCCTTTAACCTGAAGTAGGACCAGATTTCATGTTTTAAAATCCATGTGTGCTATAACATGTGTTTCTTTCAAAACTGCACATTTGAGACTGCAACTAAACATGTGTGGTATACAAGTGCCTTTTTTCCTGCTTTTTGTCAAAAGCTGATGAAGTGCAAAATGTAAGCTGTAATTACGTTTAAATGTCTAGTTTCTTATGTTATCATTCTTGCTCATCAAGTAAACCAAATGAATAAAAACATAAAAATGCACTTTATCCGGTGCCTCTCTTTTATATATATATAAATTATATCTGTGTTTTGTTTTTTGGGTATGGCTTGCTTTAGCGAAATAGACTGGTAATTAAGCACACTTCCTGTGTGGTTGTTCAAGACACTAACTGACCTGCGCTAAGTCCTGTGGAATCTGCATCAGCAGCTCGAGCTTGACTTACAGAGATATCGCCACAGCAACAGATGATGCAATCAATCCCTGTTGGTGACGATGACAACTGCGTCCTCAAACAGGTTGCTTTGGAAACAGTGGTACCAAATAATACCCAGACAGTGACCCTGAAGAAGGTTCAGTGGTAGATCATACTAGCGCACTTAGTTCCAGCTAAATGTGTGTGTTTTTTTTCTTTCTACAAAACAATAGTTCTTTTGTATGCAAATGTTTACATTGCTATAAAAACAATAATAAACATATTAATATGCGTCAGTGATAAGACATGATCATCTTTAGTTGATAATTATCTGTAAATCACATAGCACACAAAGGTGCTTCATCTTTTAATGGACAAATAATGCTTCTGTAGGATTTGAATCCAATCAGTTTGCGCTCAGCCCCATTCACTAGATCATATAGTTTTTTCATATCGGTTCTTACTCTAGACGTGCCATTTATTATTATTATTATTATTATTATTATTATTATTATTATTATTATTATTACATATGCCTAATGCATTGTTAAACCTCCCTTTTACAGTATTGTAAAAATCAAACCAATACACGACCATTACCTTTAGTGCAATGACTTCATAGGGCTTCAATGAGCTCTAAATCATAAGGCAAAGTAATGCAACATTGTATCAGCATTGTCAACATCATTATTGATACCATTGTATCAGCATTATCAACATCATTATTGATACCATTGTATCAGCATTATCAACATTATTATTGATATCATTGTTGCAAATCCATGGTATTATGTAGCCGAGTACATAAAAAAAACGGAAACGCTTAATTAAAAAAACACAACTTCCAATTACAGTACCGGTATTTGTTTTGCATGTTACCTGTAGCCCGCGGCGTCTCAAAATGTTTGGCTCGTCCATGGTCCGGCTGGGGGACGCTGCCGGCAGTGCTGCTTGTTTCTCTCAGTTCATCCTTGCACTATTTCTCAATGAACGAGCTCACCGCTGCCCTTGGATACTCAACATTCAGCTCTGTTGTGTTGCCATTGAACAGGACTGTGGTCAGCTGACCACACACCAGCGATGAATGAACACAGACTCCCGTAGCCATCCTTCCTCTCTCAAAATCTCTACACGGAATATATAATGACCGAGGATATTTAACCCTAGTGAATCCGACTGGCCGAGGGGTTAGGAATTAGTGCGTACTATTTTGACTCGATTTTTTTGCTTGGGCCCGTAAATCCAGTTAGATAATTGATTGACTTTATACGATGTTATCTGCGGGAAATATTGTTCATATGAAATTATGGCTGGATTTTAAGATTCTCATTTTAATTTGTTTAAGGCAAAAGTACATTTTTCGTTGCGTTTCTACTGATGTTGCCGGGCTACGCGAATTACCTCAAAACAAGCCTGGCTCACCATGTTATAACAACTGCCTGAGTCAGACCCGTGAGGAATGCGAGAGAGACGTTATGGGATGTGAGAGATGTGTTACTCTCATTCCATACTTCATTACACCTCATTGTAAAAATATCAAACATCTATTTATTTAATTTAGTTTTTCATATTTCATAACTTGTTTAGATTTCAAAGTGACAAGGAGACAAAACAGCCTCATGTTTGTGACTATCGTTCAGGAAAGAAAACAAACCGGACATCAAAGTCTGGTTTCTGGTAAAATAAGGTTCATGCAAGAGTAAACAGTCATACAGTAATGATACATTTCTCTAAATAAAATGATTAAAATAAAAAAAGAAACGGCAGGGGTGAAATTCTCAACAAACACGTGCAGGTACTCATATGCACAGGCCGGTCTAAACATTTTAAAAAAATGGAGACAATCGGTTTGCCAATGAATAAATACTTTTAAAATGTACACAATACATTTATAAATACAAAATATAACTGATCAATTATAACCAATTCACTGTAAACAAGGAAGCTGAAAATCCTGAAAGCGTTGTATCCTCTGCTTGTATCACTCAGTCATGCACTGTAATATAACACTGAAGCTAAACCTTAAATGACAAGCATTAAGAAATATTACACTATGCAGTAACTGCTGTAGAGAGGGAGTTTTGTTTCAAGATATCCTAAAAAGGGATGATGTTATAAAAAATGGTATGAAAAAAATGTGCTATGAAAAAATGATACAAAAAGGTCTAAGTCAAACCATGCACAATAGGGGCTAAAATACCCCTCAAATGTTTTATGTAACAGGCACTACTAGTACTAATGATGTACCGGTACTTGACTTGGCCATTGTAATCTCCAGAGTATTCTCTGAAATCATCCCCTTACTTTCCAGACCCTGGGTACTCACCTACAACAGGACCTGGTCATGCTACAATAATAGCCTTTTGCTTTATTACTTTACCAGCAATAATATATTCTGTGTGTTGCTTTGTTGTGTTTCTGTGTAGATTAATTACCATGCTCTATTCCATATAAAGATTTTCCAGGTAAAAACAGTATAAAAGTTGACTTAAAAAAATAAATGAATGTATCCCTGGTATTATGGTTTCTGCACAATAAACAAAGTGGCAAAAGACACGTTTTCATAAAGTAACATCATTACTGTGGTTACTGATGCCTTTGTTGTTTTTAGATGTACACACAAGTGAAAACTCATGTTTAATTTAAATCAGCTCTTCAAAATGTTTTTGAAAAGGGGGCATTGTACAAAGAAAAACACCTCAAGTCTCCATGCCTCAAGCCTGCCCTGGACTGGAGGGAACACCCTTTCTCTTAGGGGGTGAGGGAGGGAGCAGTTCAGTCTCCATGCTTCAAGCCTGCCCTGGACTGGAGGGAGCACCCTTTCTCTTAGGGGGTGAGGGAGGGAGCAGTTCAGTCTCCATGCTTCAAGCCTGCCCTGGACTGGAGGGAGCACCCTTTCTCTTAGGGGGTGAGGGAGGGAGCAGTTCAGTCTCCATGCTTCAAGCCTGCCCTGGACTGGAGGGAACACCCTTTCTCTTAGGGGGTGAGGGAGGGAGCAGTTCAGTCTCCATGCTTCAAGCCTGCCCTGGACTGGAGGAAGCACCCTTTCTCTTAGGGGGTGAGGGAGGGAGCAGTTCAGTCTCCATGCTTCAAGCCTGCCCTGGACTAGAGGGAGCACCCTTTCTCTTAGGGGGTGAGGGAGCAGTTCAATCTTCCTTGTGAAAAATCCAAGTGAAAAAATAATGCTTTAACCTCCTTCTGTTTTTCAATATACCAACAAATACATTTCTTCAGTTTTATGGATATATGTAAGGACTGAAATCTACTAAATGAACGGGGTCTATCCATTGTACATGTGCAGATAAACAGCTACTGTCTTGGAGGCCTCCTGCAGAAGCTTGATTAATTGCTATGCTTCTCAATGCTCATCTGTCTGTTGTGCCACACAGCTCTTTGGCTGTCGTCATCTGGAAATGCTGCTGTTATTGCCAGACTCAAAGTGGCACAGGATTTTCACACAAAGCCTGTCTCTCATGTCAGACAAGGCGCTCCATTATCTGTGCCCAATAGCATCAACACCCTTTTGTTCCGGCTCTCTGGTGGTGAATAGCTGTGCTACATGATCAGATGAGGACAGCAGACTGAGTCTGTTCTCCCAGAAGCGTTGCTTCATTTCTTAAAGGTGCAGTGTCACAATTCACACATTTCTACCTGTATCTGCAGGTACAGACGTGCTCAAATTTGTTGGTACCCCTCCACAAAAAACGAAGAATGCACAATTTTCTCTGAAATAACTTGAAACTGACAAAAGTAATTTGCATCCACCATTGTTTATTCCATATTTAATAGAAATCAGACTTTGCTTTTGATTTTTTATTCAACATAATATTGTAAATAATAAAACAAATGAAAATGGCATGGACAAAAATGATGGGACCCCTAACCTAATATTTTGTTGCACAACCTTTAGAGGCAATCACTGCAATCAAACATTTTCTGTAGCTCTCAATGAGACTTCTGCACCTGTTAACAGGTAGTTTGGCCCACTCTTCCTGAGCAAACTGCTCCAGCTGTCTCAGGTTTGATGGGTGCCTTCTCCAGACTGCAAGTTTCAGCTCTTTCCATAGATGTTCGATAGGATTCAGATCAGGACTCATAGAAGGCCACTTCAGAATAGTCCAATGTTTTGTTCTTATCCATTCTTGGGTGCTTTTAGCTGTGTGTTTTGGGTCATTATCCTGTTGGAGGACCCATGACCTGCGACTGAGACAGAGCTTTCTGACACTGGGCAGTACGTTTCGCTCCAGAATGCCTTGATAGTCTTGAGATTTCATTGTGCCCTGCACAGATTCAAGGCACCCTGTGCCAGGTGCAGCAAAGCAGCCCCAAAACATAACCGAGCCTCCTCCATGTTTCAATGTAGGTATGGTGTTCTTTTCTTTGAAAGCTTCATTTTTTCGTCTGTGAACATAGAGCTGATGTGACTTGCCAAAAAGCTCCAGTTTTGACTCATCTGTCCAAAGAACATTCTCCCAGAAGGATTGTGGCTTGTCAATATGCATTTTAGCAAATTCCAGTCTGGCTTTTTTATGTTTTTCTGTCAAAAGTGGAGTCCTCCTGGGTCTTCTTCCATGGAGCCCACTTTCGCTCAAAAAGCAACGGATGGTGCGATCAGAAACTGACGTACCTTCACCTTGGAGTTCAGCTTGTATCTCTTTGGCAGTTATCCTTGGTTCTTTTTCTACCATTCACACTATCCTTCTGTTCAATCTGGGGTCGATTTTCCTCTTGCGGCCGCGCCCAGGGAGTTTGGCTACAGTTCCATGGACCTTAAACTTCTTAATAATATTTGCAACTGTTGTCACAGGAACATCAAGCTGCTTGGAGATGGTCTTGTAGCCTTTACCTTTACCATGCTTGTCTATCATTTTCTTTCTGATCTCCTCAGACAACTCTCTCCTTTGCTTTCTCTGGTCCATGTTCAGTGTGGTGCACACAATGATACCAAACAGTACAGTGACTACTTTTCTCCATTTAAATAGGCTGAATGACTGATTACAAGATTGGAGACATGTGTGATACTAATTAAAGAAACTAATTAGTTTGAAATATCACTATAATCCAATTATTTATTATCTTTTCTAAGGGGTACCAACAAATGTGTCCAGGCCATTTTAGAATATCTTTGTAGAATAAGCAATAATTCATCTCTTTTCACAGCTTCTTTGCTTTATTCTATAACATACCAAAGGCATGCAAGTATACATGATAAAATAGCTTTTAATTTCATCACTTTTCAGGAGGAATGAAGCATTATTTCAATGAGCTGTAAGGGTACCAACAAATTTGAGCACGTCTGTATATATCAGATTCTGGAGATAGGGGGTCCTTTCATCTATCCCTCTGGAAATGTTTGCATTAATCTGGAGCATTGTGATTTCATTGCTAATTCTTTCATTGCGAATTCTATACTATGCTGTAATACTGTTGATGCAGATCTTGTTCATAAACTGCTTTTCCATCACACTGGAAGCTCGAACTTTGAATTTACAGCTGTGGCAGGAGATGTATGTTACGAACATGTCTAAAAATGTAAAAGCTTCAAATGTTATTTTATTTCAAGGACTGACCATCTGAATGTCAAATATCATTTTCTATTCAGAAATCAAATCCTGGTGAATTTTAAAAGTGGCCTCAATAAACCTCTCAGAATCATGTCAATCTGCAACACCAGCGTGTAACCATTAAACTGTTCCCCTGCAACACTTTCCCCCAAATGGATATAAGAAATTGTTGCAGGGGGACAGGTTAATGGTTACACTCTGGTGTACTGGCTGTAGTCAGAAGCCATGTTTAAGAGCTATACTGAGGCCACAGGTGGTCTTTAAACATTTTAAAAAGGCACTAGTATATGATAACTGAAACAGAAAATGATACAAAGTGAATCTAAAGACCATTCATTTGAATAGCTGTGTCAAAACTACAGCAAGTCACTATTTAAAGTTAGGATGACGGTTCAATTGGGATTAAAGGGTACGATTACTGTGGTTTATAAAAAGCACAGTGAAGTGTAATCGAGCACAGTGAGAGCTTGGTAAAGCATAGGGAAGCATTGTAAAGCACAGAGAGGTAAAGAGTGTGGCAAACCATGGTAAACACATAGCATAACCATGAGAAAACTGCTCATTTACTGTGGTGCTTCTGGAAAACACTGAGAGACTTCTAGTCAAACCATTTGTCATTGAACTTGAGGTTCTTTTATTATTATTATTATTATTATTATTATTATTATTATTATTATTATTATTATTATTATTTCTTTCTTAGCAGACACCCTTATCCAGGGCGACTTACAGTCGTAAACACAAATACATTTCAAGAATCACAGTACAAGTATTAATACAATTAAGAGCAAGATAAAATACAATGACTTCAGTTCTAGTAAGTACAAGTATATTACAAAATACGAATCAATATCAGAGCGGATAACAGTGTCAGTGATAGTTACATCATGATACGATTAAATGAAAAATACTACAGATTGAATAACACTTGTGGCAGATTACAGTACAGTACTCTGTAAAGTACAGGATTAAATGCAGTAAAATAGGGAGCAGATAAGTGCAAGTAAAGCGCATTAAGGAAGAGTGATAAAGTGTCCAGAGGGAAAAGAGGAGTTCTACAGGTGCTGTCTGAAGAGGTGAGTCTTGAGGAGGCGCTGGAAGGTGGTCAGGGACTGGGCAATCCTGACATCTGTAGGAAGGTCATTCCACCACTGCGGGGCGAGGATGGAGAAGGAGCAGGCTCTGGAGGCAGGGGATCGTAGAGGAGGTACAGCCAGTCTTCTAGTGCAGGCGGAGCGGAGAGGTTGAGTGGGGGTGTAGGGAGAGATGAGGGTCTGGAGGTAGCTGGGCGCAGTCTGGTCAAGGCATCTGTAGGCGAGTGGTGATCGGGAGCCAGTGGAGTAGCGTGGGAGAAGCGAGGCAGAGAGAACACCAGGCGAGCAGCGGATTTCTGGATGAGCTGGAGCGGACGGGTGGCGGACGCAGGGAGGCCAGCCAGGAGGGAATTGCAGTAGTCTAGGCGGGAGAGTACCAGGGCCTGGACAAGGAGCTGGGAGGCGTAGTTGGTGAGGAAGGGTCAGAGTCTTCGTATATTGCTCAGGAAAAATCGGCAAGTGCGTGCCAGAGTGGAGATGTGCTGGGAATATGAGAGGCAGGGGTCCAGGGTGACTCCGAGGTTCTTAGCTGAGGAGGAGGGAGAGTGTGGTAGATTCCAGAGGAATAGAGATAGAGAGATCAGAGGAGGGGGATGAGGAGGAGGGAAAGAAAAGGAGGTCAGATTTAGAGAGTATGTATACATCCAGCCGTACTGAGTGTTTGCTAGGCACGGATGATGGTGTGTAGTGTTTAGTATATCAGGAGATGCAATAATGACCAGTTTTATATGGTAACCTCACTCTTAAAATGCAATTTGTAATTATTTTTTTCCACTGCATAATTTCAGCTCCACACTGCCAGAAATTGTTCTGATCTTCGCATTGGGGGTGTATTTGAACCTCACTTCTGCAAAACATTGAATAAACCCTGTGACAATATCACCACTACTCCATAGAAAAGAATGCAATTATTGCTTTAGAAATACAAAAGCATTATTTGCCTTTACATCAGAATGAATCAATACATGAATAATAACACATTATATTAACTTGTTGTGTCCGCAATAATTCTGAGCGGTTCGTCTTACTCTAGAAGGTGTTATTTGACAGCTCTGTGTAAGGTGCCTTGACGGTGAGTTCAGGAGCTGCTCTTCAGTTCTATCAGCCTGCAATACACATATGTATCATACTGAAGGCTAAATGAAGTGTCTTTGTATTAGTGAGCTCCAGCACCATCTAGTGCACAGCAGAGTACTGCCAGAAAAACAAAAGGAAACTTGCTCCAAAGCGACAGATCACTAGATGGCGCTGGCTCTTACACTGGCTGCTCATCTTGCCCTCGTTACATGTCTATGGTGGGCAACTAGAACAGAAGAGCGTGTCCTGAACTCGTAGTCAAAGCACCTGGACACAGACTTATCAAAGGTGATAAATCACATATCAGAAATCAACCAATTACAGTGAAGTATTTGCCAAGATTCCAGTACCCCTTGCCCTGTGTACAGATGCCATCCCGTGCAGAGAGCACTGCACCTAATTCCAACGTAAAAAAAACACACACCTGGTACCTTTAAGAAACATTACCGAAATGCAGAGATAGACAAGCAAGAAATGAAATCGCTACAATCTGAACAAGGTAAAAGACGTTTACCTGTTGGCCTGCACGCATTATTCAAGGACTGTGCCAGATGATTCTAGACTGAACCATTTCCGAGGGGAGGATAAAAGTTATTTTAAAAAAGAATAAAATGTTAAAAGCTATTCCTGAGTTCAATCCTCAGCTTTGCCTTGCGGTCCTCTCGCCCAAACCGCATGAGATGACATCTCTTGTACAAGAGACACCATACGTACGTATTAACTTATTAAAAAAAAAAAAAAAAACCAAAACACAATATGTATGTAATAATATTACTATGAATGATTGTAGACATCATGAAAAAATAAGGGGACAGTAAAAAACATAAATTGTAATTTCACAACTTGTTCATTTTAGTCATCAATTTGTATTATTTACCCGTGCTTCTCAATGAGTATCCAGCAGAGGGGGCTATAGCTCTCAAATAGCACTCTCAGTCCCAGCTTTAAGCTTTACGTCGGCTTGGTACAGGTGTTTTTCTTATTTCGATTCACTTTGTAAATCAGTTTCTGTTTCACTCACACACACCAGTAAGAATTACCTCATAGCCATTATAATTTTTAAAATTGTAAGATTTATTTTAATGGAAATTAAAAAAAAAAAAGATTGCTTCTGATAAGAAAGTGCTGATAATGTGGAGTGTGGTTGAACGAGATAACATCAGGTTGTATAAACAGCCACATAATGTGGTTAAAAACAAGGTATCAAAACAAATGGTTTATTAAAACAGGTCACTGAGCCGATGTGTTAAACACAGAACTAAACACTAAGGTTTAAGCTTCTGGCCAGGGACTAAACTAGATCAGCCAGTGTTTTATACTCCTGAACTCGGTCACTTTAACAGACTTAATACAAAAACCACGACATCTGAGCAGGCCCCAATTGCACTTTGAAGCACTATAATTACAAACATAACAGAGAAAAAGTATAAACAAAAAACATTTCAAATGTCTTATTGAAGTGTTAACCTTGTCTGAGAAGCTGTGTTTATGATACCTATTGAGATGACTTCTATTATAAATGACTATTCATCTGACTCTTAAAGGTGCTTTCTAACTATTACAAAATCTAATGAGACTAACCTTTGCAACGTTTCCATTGATATTAATGTTCTTCTATCAGATTGTTTGTGAGACCTTTAAAAACGAGCAGAATAAAAACACCTTCAGATTTGGAATGCTGTGAATTATTGTGGAACATTTTAGTGTATAAACCCAATACTGTGACCTAAGATGCATGAATCTGTAAGTATGTATTACACTGAATGAAAATGATAGAATCCTGTATTGTGACAACAAACACACAAGCCCTACGGTGTCCCAAATAAACAGCACAGCACCTTGCATTCTAATGAATTGGTATCTCAGCCCTTTGAATTGAATGCAAATGCAAGGTCTGGATGGGAACCACAAAACAATGGGTTCAAAGAGGAGCGTCTTACCTGAAGAGCAAGCCCTGTAGTCTTACCATTCAACTAGAGAGCAGGCCCTGTAGTGTTACCAAATATAGTAAGTGTTAGCAAATATATTAAATGATTATATTTCACAGGTTTTTACAAAGGAGGACACGGACAACATGCCCCACATGTCGACCTGTTCCTATCCAGTTTTAAATAACTTTAGCATAACAGAGGCAGAAGTGTTAAAGGGACTAGGAGCTCTTAAAATAAACAAATCCCCTGGGCCGGATGAAATCGTCCCAATAGTACTCAAAGAAATGAAAGAAGTTATTTACAAACCGCTAACCAAGATCATGCAACAGTCTCTTGACACAGGGGTTGTACCAACAGACTGGAAAACAGCAAACGTAATACCGATCCACAAAAAGGGAGACAAAACCGAACCAGGTAACTACAGACCAATAAGCCTGACTTCTATTATATGTAAACTTATGGAAACTATAATAAGATCCAAAATGAAAAATTACCTATATGGTAACAATATCCTGGGAGACAGTCAGCATGGTTTTAGGAAAGGGAGATTGTGTCTAACTAACCTGCATGATGTTTTTGAGGATGCAACATCGACAATGGATAATTGCAAAGCATACGACATGGTTTATTTAGATTTCCAGAAAGTTTTTGACAAAGTCCCGCATAAAAGATTAATTCTCAAACTGAACGCAGTAGGGATTCAAGGAAATGCATGCACATGGATTAGGGAGTGGTTAACATGTAGAAAACAAAAAGTACTGATTAGAGGAAAAACCTCAAAATGGAGTGAAGTAACCAGTGGTGTACCACAAGGATCAATATTAGGTCCTCTGCTATTCCTAATCTACATTAATGATTTAGATTCTGGTATAGTAAGCAAACTTGTTTTTCAGACGACACAAAAGTAGGAGGAGTGGCAAACACTGTTTGCAGCAGCAAAGGTCATTCAAAATGATCTAGACCGCATTCAAAACTAATACAGACACATGACAAATGACATTTAATAGAGAAAAGTGTAAGGTATTGCACGCAGGCAATAAAAATGTGCATTATAAATATCATATGGGAGATACTGAAATTGAAAAAGGGATCTATGAAAAAGATCTTCTAGACAATGTGGGGAAGCTATGAAAAAGGCCAACAAGATACTCGGATATATTGTGAGAAGTGTTTAATTTAAATCAAGTGAAGTAATGTTAAAACTGTACAATGCATTAGTAAGACCTCACCTAGAATATTGTGTTCAGTTCTGGTCACCTCGTTACAAAAAGGATATTGCTGCTCTAGAAAGAGTGCAAAGAAGAGCAACCTGAATTATGCCTTTTAAATTATTATTTAAAAGGCATGTCGTATGCAGACAGGCTAAAATAATTGAATCTATTCAGTCTTGAACAAAGAAGATTACGCGGTGATCTGATACAAGCATTCAAAATCCTAAAAAGTATAGACAATGTCTACCCAGGGGACTTTTTTGACCTGAAAAAAGAAACAAGGACCAGGGGTCACAAATGGAGATTAGATAAAGGGAAATTCAGAATACAAAATAGGAGGCACTTTTTTACACAGAGAATTGTGAGGGTATGGAACCAACTCCCCAGTAAATTTGTTGAAGCTGACACCCTGGGATCCTTCAAGAAGCTGCTTGAAGAGATTCTGGGATCAATAAGCTACTAACAACCAAACGAGCAAGATGGGCTGAATGGCCTCCTCTCGTTTGTAAATTTTCTTATGTTCCTATTCAACTGTACAGCAGGCTCTATAGTCTTGCCATTGAACAAGAGAGTAGAGAGTGACATGAAGATGGGACTCCCGAGGGACCCACGGGATTCCCGCGGTACAGGAAAAAAAAGGTGTTAAATTTTGCGGGACGGGATGGTACAGGAGTGAAGCGGGCGGGACCGGGAAATAAAATAAATAAATAAACCTCTCAGGACGGGCAAGAACGGGATTTAAGATTCCAGGAATGGGAAGGAATGGGACTACTCTGCCACCAGCAGACAGGAAGAGTGTTTTTTTGAAAGTCGTAAAAGAGCCTATGACATGGAACTTGACTGCTACCATAAACATACAAAATAATATTAACATATAATCACATTAATTTTACCAAATTATGTTTAATCACGCTACAATTAATCAAATAATACCCTGAAATACTCAGAGGGCGATCTCCATTTCCTGGTGTGGGGCCAGGAGGCTGTGACCTCAGGCTCCTTGCATCTGCCAGTGTGGATTTTAACCGTATCAGACACCTCTTATGAATGTGAATTATGTAGTGATGGATGAGAGGTAGAGAGAGAAAACAAGGATTGTCTCCACCGGCTACCGGTGTAGCGTTTGAATTTTTATTGTTGTCAAGTCATTTTCATCAAGTCTCAAGTCAAGTCCCAAGTCAAGTCTCAAGTCCCAAAAGAAGTGACTTGAGTCGGACTTGAGTCCGAGTCACCAACTCGAGTCAACAACTCTGTTAAATAATAAGACTGACTCTCTGGCCTCTTTCCCTCTGACTTCAAACAAGCCTCTATCACCCTCCTCCTCAAAAAACCTACCCTCTAGCCCACCTCCCTCCAGAACTACTGTCCTGTCTCCCTCTTACCCTTCCCCTCTAAAACCCTCGAGCAGGCAGTACACCACCAGCTCTTTGCTTTCCTGTCTAACCATTCCCTGCTCAACCTTCTCCAAACTGGTTTCCACTCTGCTCACTCCACTGAAACTGCTTTCCTGTCTGTCACTAACTTGCTAAACACTGCCCGTGCTGCCTGTCTCTCCTCTATCCTAATTCTCCTCGAACTCTCTGCTGCCTTTGACACTGTCGATCACTCTATTCTCCTATCCTCTCTCGCTGACCTGGGAATCTCTGGCACTGCTCTGGCCTGGTTCTCCTCCTACCTCTCCGACTGCACCTACCACGTAATCTGGTGCGGCTCAACCTCCACACCTGACCTCCTCTCTATGTCCGTTCCTCTGGAATCTACAACGCTCTCTCCCTCCTCCTCAGCCAAGAACCTCGGAGTAACCCTGGACCCCTGCCTCCTACTCCCAGCACATCTCCACTCTAGCACGCACCTGCTGATTCTTCCTGAGCAACATACGACAAAATCTGGATTTGTTTGCAGTCAACAAACGACACAGTTATTGAAACACACAAAACACTCCTTCTCCCCCTCATAGCGGGCCTGCAGCCCTTGTATACTGACCTGCCCCCTCTCGCGTCTGAGAATCTGGTTGGCGGAGACCTCTTGGTAGCCTCCGCCTCTCGCCCACAACGCTCCAGTCACCTGTCCATCACACAGGTCCTCCGAGGATCTTATCACGATGTGTACACTTAAACATATTTAGGTCGTTATGGGCCCCTTCTGAGTGTGGGCCCGGCGCCATTGTAAACCCGGCCCTGACAAAGACGCATATACGACTCCTTGTACAGGCGTACATTTTCAATCCAGTCACTTGGAAATCACTCAAGTTGTTCCCACCAGCCTTCTGATTTGAAGATCGCCCGAATGTTTCGATCTACCCTCATGGTACTACAGATCGTCGCCACTGTATTTAGCAGGACAGAAAAATCAAAACGGCGTCTCCGCTGGTTTTCCAAAAAATTGGGTTTTTTTTTTACATTTGTGGCAATTTATTTATTCCAGTTCTCCTTAGTTATGTCAGACTTTAAATGAAGACTCTTGAAGGTTCCTGCCTTGAACTAGTAAATAACTACAAATATTGGGAGTATGGTTAGATAGGAATTTGAATTTTACAACAGGTATTGATATGCTCTCAAAAAAACTAAAATTGAAATTGGGTTGTTTTTATAGACATAAATCCTGTTTTTCAGAACAAACCAGAAAACAACTGACCTTGAGTACACTTTTGCCTCTGATTGACTATAGTGACATTATTTACAGAGTATCTACTACAACAGTCTAAGGAGAGCTGGATCATTTGTACCATTCTGTACTGATGTTTATAACAAACCTGGGTTATTCTGTTCATCATTGTGAATTATATAGATTAGCTGGTCTGACTTCTTTATCTTCATGAAGAGTGAAACACTGCTACATAATTGTTTATAAGGTTGTCCTTGGCAAAAACCCAGATTATTTCAATAAATTGTAATTGCCTCTAGTAGTACTTATAATCTTAAATCTCAGACTCTTCTAAGTTTTTCAGTTCCTAAAGTTCGTACAGAATTTGCCATTCCGTTTTCTTGCTCCATAGGCTTGGAATAAACTTCAGGAAGAACTGAAACTTACTGTCTTGATCCCTTTAAAGGAGTTCAAACTGAATGTGCTCCTATGCAGCCGAGCCTTGTTTCTGTTTTGGCCGGTGCTCCTGAATTGTTTCTTGTGATTTGATTGATTGTTTGTATTGGTTGTGCCGTTTGAATTTGTGCTTTTTTGTTTTGTATTAAATGCCACCTTCTTGACCAGGTCTCCCTTGAAAAAAGAGATTTAAATTTCAACTGGACTTTTCCAGTTAAATAAAAATTAAATAAATAAATACATAAATGTCATATTGCAAAGAAGCCTTCTGATGTGGTTCACCAGAACGGACCCCAGACACCTCCATACTTTCTACTGTCTTCTGATGTGGTTCACCAGTACGGACCCCAGACACCTCCTTACTTTCTACTGTCTGCTGATGTGGTTCACCAGAACGGACCCCAGACACCTCCATACTTTCTACTGTCTACTGATGTGGTTCACCAGAACGGACCCCAGACACCTCCATACTTTCTACTATCTGCTGTATATAGTCAAAACTTTTGATTAAGTATTGATGTTCGCAAACATGTACCTGAAGATGTAAAAGTTGGGGGAGGTGCCTCAACAGTTATCATGATGGTTGGTTCTCTACACAAGCTTTTTGCATAATTCTCATACATATTTTACCCAATGTGCCCAATTATTTTACCCCTGTTTTTTCAACCAATTTAGAATGTCCAGTTATGTTCCTTCACACAGCAATTCCCCTCAGCATCTCAGGAGAACAGAATTTCAGTGGGTGTCCTCCAATCCGCAAGCCAATTGCCTCTTTGCACCCAGAATCTCCACAGCAGATGGAGCTACCGCTCTCTGGAGGACAACGGCAGCCCTACAGGTGTGTGCTTGGAGCTCACCAGGCAGCTGGCCTGTAGGGGCCGCTGTAGCGTTTTGAGGGGAAACAGTCGTGCTAGTTTTGCCTCCCGGGAGCAGGAGAGCCAGAGGCAATGTGACATTCCCTCTGGAATCCTCGTGCGAATCACACAGCCAGGAACCTGCACTCACCCCTAACCCTAACCCTGCACTCACCCTGCACTCACCCCTAACCCTAACCCTAACCCTGCCCTCAACCCTAACCCTAACCCTGCACTCACCCCTAACCCTAACCCTAACCCTGCACTCACCCCTAACCCTAACCCTGCATTCACCCCTAACCCTAACCCTGCACTCACCCCTAACCCTAACCCTAACCCTGCCCTCAACCCTAACCCTAACCCTGCACTCACCCTGCACTCACCCCTAACCCTAACCCTAACCCTGCCCTCAACCCTAACCCTAACCCTGCACTCACCCCTAACCCTAACCCTAACCCTGCACTCACCCCTAACCCTAACCCTAACCCTGTCTCCCAGCAGTGAGCCGGGTTGAAATAAACAATAATTGGGCTTACCAAATTGGGGAGAAAATAAGAAAAATAATTGCAGATTCCAAATTTATAAATAAATAAACAAATAAATAAATAAATAATTAAGAGCCAGCGCCATCTAGTGACCTGACACTATGGATCAAGTTTACTTTTTTTCGTTTATTTTACTGCAGTATACTGCTGTGCACTAGATGGTGCTCGAGCTTACTAATATAAAGACACTTTGGCTGATCTAGCCTACAGAACATGTGTTTATGGCAGGCAATTTGAACTGCAGAGAAGCTCTTGAACTCATAGTAAAGCACCTCACTTATCAAATAATACAAAATACTTGTGCACATGCATTAGAGCAGGGGTTCCCAAACTGTGGTCTGCGGCCCAAAGGCGAGAGCAATGACAGTCTATGTATTTTTTTCTATTAATAGCGAAAAGCAGGCGCTGGCGGCAGCTGTAATTGTAGAAAAATAAAGTGTGGCATGAGAATATTGGCGGACTGTCAATCAAAACAGAAATTCACAAATCAGAGCTAACAGATTGGCGGGATGTAAAGCGAGAGCTCTGGCAATAAGAACCACATCATATAGTGAGGGAACAGTGAAGAAACTAAGACTGTGTTATTTGAAGCTACCGAGTCTCTAAGTGCTTGAGTTTTCAGTTTGGGAGGTTACGCACAATCGAGGAAGAACTGGATTTCATTTAACAGCAGGCTTACAGGTCTGGGGCTGCACAGCTGACAGGAAGCAGTCTAGCTGCGGATAGACTGCACACACACAAGATATACTGTGAGAGTGGCTGGAAAGACAGCCGACTGCAGGGAAGTAAAAGTGAACCGAGACTCGAGAAAGGGGAATTGAGAGCCTGTCTGGCACAAAGTGTGTGGAGAGTCAGATTCATCCAGACACAGAAAGATAACTAACCACTGGGTTTAGTTTAGTAGCCCAATTGCCTGCCAGAAGTGACGTTCAGTGTTGCACATTTTAAGGGGGCGTTTAAATATTACGTCGACACTGGGGGGGTGTTACCTTGACGACTGCTGCTGATTAATTTGAAAGGGCAAATTTCATTATTTACACTTAACTGAAGAAGAGACTTTTAAGGTCTTGAGAACTAGTGTTTTATCTGTTTATCTAATAAACTTTATCAGCTCTTCAAAATAATATAAGTATGAACATTTTAATAAAACTATCATCATTCTATTTTGAAACAAAACTACATTCATTTTGTGAATGACCATTTTGTCTAAGATTGATGTATTCTGAAGGGTACCTAATTTAAGTAAAATACTTCATTAACCTGTGGTGTACAGTCAGGGGAGCGCAGGGGTCCCCAAGGTCACCCCTGGTAAAGGCACGACTGTGTGGTGTGCAGAATGAATCATACAGTCAGGGGAGTGCAGTTACTGATCTTCGCTGGGGATTCTATAGGGAGCATTGACTGTGGCACTAGGTTAGGGGAAAAAAATCAGCAGGGATGTCGTCTCCTACAATGCCCCCTACTGGCCAGGCGCCTGGTGAGCTCAAGCGGACTCCTGAAGGGCTGGCCTTTGTCTTCCGAGGGGTAGTAGCTCACATCCGCTGTGGAGCTCCTAAGGGGTGACTGGCTTGGGGATCGGAGGATGCCCACTGGCCTTCAGCCTTCCTGAGCTGTGTGGGGAGTTGCTACAGTCAGGGAGCAAAAGAGAAAATTCGAACTGGGGTTAAAATGAGGGTAAGATAACTGGGCAATTGAATTAAAAAGCATGAATGCCTCAACTGGTATCACACTGACTGTCAGTTCAATTGTCTTCCTGGAATGATGAAGCCTCAACTGGTATCACACTGACTGTCCGTTCAATTGTCTTCCTGGAATGATGAAGCCTCAACTGGTATCACACTGACTGTCCGTTCAATTGTCTTCCTGGAATGATGAAGCCTCAACTGGTATCACACTGACTGTCCGTTCAATTGTCTTCCTGGAATGATGAAGCCTCAACTGGTATCACACTGACTGGCTGTTCAGCCTTTCCCAGCACTGGACATTTTTTTGAAAAGATTTGATGCTTTCCACATCATTAGCTATTTTCATAATCAGTCACCGACCCATTTTGAAATCGAAACCACTGCATCATATCCTCAGTGTGGTTACTCCCCCGCGCAAGTATTTCCTGGATTGAGGGTTTGCAGTTTGTAGGAAATACAATACTGAGGTTGGGGGACATCGCTTTGTATCTGCCCCTAGAAACCCTAACCCTTCTGTTCCGATTGGATACCAAGATAACTGTCCCAGGGTTCTTATCAGTACTATTTTAACCTGATACTGATAACTTGTAAAACAAAATGTAAAAGGCCTTTCGTTGCATTAAATTCCACTGTGCATTAATTCTATAAAATAGTAGTGAAGGTGACATGCTCAATTGTAAACACTTCATAATTTATATAGTTTATACTATGTAGTATAATGCATCCCTCCACCGACCCTGCATTTCAAGATGATAATGCACCCATCCACGACCCAGCATTTCAAGATGATAATGCACCCCTCCACCAACCCAGCATTTCAAGATGATAATGCACCCCTCCACCAACCCAGCATTTCAAGATGATAATGCACCCATCCACGACCCAGCATTTCAAGATGATAATGCACCCATCCATGACCCAGCATTTCAAGATGATAATGCACCCCTCCACCAACCCAGCATTTCAAGATGATAATGCACCCATCCACGACCCAGCATTTCAAGATGATAATGCACCCATCCACGACCCAGCATTTCAAGATGATAATGCACCCCTCCACCGACCCTGCATTTCAAGATGATAATGCACCCATCCACGACCCAGCATTTCAAGATGATAATGCACCCATCCACGACCCAGCATTTCAAGATGATAATGCACCCCTCCACCGACCCAGCATTTCAAGATGATAATGCACCCCTCCACTGACCCAGCATTTCAAGATGATAATGCACCCATCCACGACCCTGCATTTCAAGATGATAATGCACCCATCCACGACCCAGCATTTCAAGATGATAATGCACCCATCCACGACCCAGCATTTCAAGATGATAATGCACCCCTCCACCGACCCAGCATTTCAAGATGATAATGCATCCATCCACGACCCAGCATTTCAGGATGATAATGCACCCATCCACAACCCAGCATTTCAAGATGATAATGCACCCATCCACAACCCAGCATTTCAAGATGATAATGCACCCCTCCACGACCCAGCATTTCAAGATGATAATGCACCCATCCACGACCCAGCATTTCAAGATGATAATGCACCCATCCACAATCCAGCATTTCAAGATGATAATGCACCCATCCACGACCCAGCATTTCAAGATGATAATGCACCCATCCACGACCCAGCATTTTAAGATGATAATGCACCCCTCCACTGACCCAGCATTTCAAGATGATAATGCACCCCTCCACCGACCCAGCATTTCAAGGTTTTAGTTTAAGGAGTTCATTGCCACCACAATCCCTGGATCTCATTTCAATTGAGCAAATGTGGGATGAACTTGGAAGCATCTGTTTTCTCCATCCTCTGCCTACCTCTCCAATTGCGTGGAATAAAAAATGTCTGAATGGATTTGAGACACCTTCCAGCACCTTGGGAAGTTTATGCCACTTTGTGTCAAGGCTGTGATCATGGCAAACGGTAGCCCAACCCAATATTAGGAACAGGTCCTAATAAAGTGGCCAGGCAGTGTGTAATGTGAATGTATGAATATTTATAGATTTTGTTTTTCATAGCTATAATCAAGGTCATTCTAATTACACAACTGTATTTCACTCTTGGTCTCCCCTCCCCTCAGTAAGTGTGGTCTGTGGTTTTACTAAGTGTGAATACCTGCAGCCTATGCAAATGGCTTATGCACTTTGGAATATATGAGAACACAGTGACATTAGACACACGTCCCTTACCAGAAACACATGTGAAACACAGAGCACATAAGTTTTGTTTTCAGTTGTAGCAGCCAAGAAGAAGAATGACTCTTAAGAGATGAGTTCTAGACACAGCAAAATTGCTTCAAAAGCACTCGGACTCAGAAACAAGATGCTACTTCTTATCTTTATGCTGTTGTTTTCAGCGGAAGGTAAGGCCAGATAAGATTATCTAGTTGCTATGTGCTGAACACATTTTCATTTATAGCAGCCCTCTATCAGATAAAAATGTTAGTGTTATCTCGTGCTATCTGCCTTTAAACCATAACAATACCACATCAGCAAGTCACATAAAAGACTGAAAGTGGGGAGGTTTTTTGGAATATTATATATTTTTTATATAAATCATAGTTTGTAATAAAACCATTTAGAAATACTAGAAGAAACTTAAATTCAATGGCAAACTTTTTTGAAGACATTGAGAATTGATTAAGTTTGTTTTGATATTTCTAAATTCCGTACTATTGAGTGTTTAATAGTTATTGATGTAATAAAACTATGTTACAATTTATCAAACTTATCAGAGCTGCTGGTTTGCTGGTTATCAACTGGTTTTCAACTGGTTGTACGGGTTCAGGGGACTTGGTGCTGATCAGTCCAAGTAAAATAGTTCATGTAAATCAAATAAAATAGATGTCCATTTTTATGAATAAAATGAAGTTTGATAATTATGAAACCACCAATAGCCCAGAACAGTTTCTTACATATCAAACATAATTTTATTCATCAAACAGATCTAAAAACATCTATTTTATTTATTAATCTTTAAAAAAATACATTAAAATATAATTTCCTCTTAATATCCATAATAAAAGTTTACCACAGTAGACTGCATTACATCAGTCAGTTTTTTTTTCAAGCAGTGACCCAATTCAATGAAAGCACACTTTGAGCAGCAGAGTGGCAGTTGTCAGCTGCACAGGAAATGAAGGATATCCACTGGCTGTTGACAGCAATCACTTTAATCTCATGAAAACTAGGTGACCTCGATCCACAGGTCATGCACATGAGAGATGCAGCAAGTGGTCCTCCTCTCATGGCTTTCTAAATCGTTATTCTAATTTGGTATGACCTCGTTTGGAATTAACATTGCTCTTGGAGCACCTGTGCTCACATGTTTGAGGGATATACAGTATGGCATTTAAGTATGGGAGATATCTCAGTCGGAACCTGTAGTAATGTTATAAGTAGGCTTGCTCCTTTTTGATGGTTATTTTTCACAGAATATCACATGGACCCTGTTAATTGTACAGCAGGTTTCAACACTCAGTGCTGTGACGATCTCAAGCCCTGTGAAGATATCAATCACTGCACAAGTGGGCACCAGATACCGGCAAAGAAAACTACAGGTATTGTGTCTTTAGTTGTGTCTACATATTCTGTGTTTAAAGAGCATAAGAGTAGTGTGCACATGTATTAGAACACGCCACTGCTTCTGTAGTTTGGATTTGTTGTGCATATGAAATCAATCCACTGGAACTGAAAATCTGGGAAAACTGTAAAAATAGTCAACTTAGTGATTGTCTAATTTAAATGATGACTTTAATAGGCCACACATGCAGTTCATTTAAAATAGTAAGAGAAAAGGAACACAGAGCCACAAATGGTAAAATGCATGAAACTTTTTAGTTGCTTAAGATGCCTAATAAAGTATATTTCTATAACATGACTTGAAAAATGACAATAAAATGAAATGCTCACACCCAGTTTTCATGCTGGTAGGTAGATACAGTGTAAAGAATATAAGTGACACATCTTGAGGTGCTCTAATACATTTGCACATGACTGTATAGTAATTATAGATGCCCTGGATAAGGGCGTCTGCTAAGAAATAAATAATAAATAATTATCAGGTTGGAGATGTGAATCTGATAAAGGGAATGTTATTGAGTTGTAAAAAACTACATGATTACTGGACCAAAATATTCAGGCACATCCTTGAATGTCTGCTCCTTTAATACACATTCCTTTAGCCTTCGAACACGCAAAGTTACTGAACCACAGTACAAATTAATACTCACGTTATTTCTTATAGCTAATAAAATAAATTACTTTCTAGAAGGAATATGAATCCCCAAAATTAGCGCTTTGGAATATATCTGTTCTATAAATTATTAATTTGGATTATTGAGATAAATACTCTGAATTCACTGAAATATGGAATAGAACCTTCTCTTATTTTAGAGATGTGGAATTTGACTAAAATGTGTTGTTTCACATCAGTATTTAATTAATCTTTACCTGACCCTTTTATCTGGACCACTTGACTGATATCTGTGATTTGTTTATTGAACACTAGCAGATGAACTGATAATGTGAAAACAATCAAACATTAACACTGAAATACTATTACTACTACTACTAACAATAATGATGCTGTGGTCTTTCCAGAAGATTGCGAAGGCCTTTGTGGTTTAGAGTGCTATAAAAAGACAACAGACGACGACGATCCTCTCCTTTGTACCTGGAAGTCAGACACAGCCTCTCCCGAGGCTCAGTACACTCTCCACTACTGGTGAGGGAAAGAACCAGCCAGGGCAAGCATGCAACCTCGACCACTGCATTCTCCTCATTGCAACCTCGACCACTGCATTCTCCTCACTGCAACCTCGACCACTGCATTCTCCTCACTGCAACCTCGACCACTGCATTCTCCTCACTGCAACCTCGACCACTGCATTCTCCTCACTGCAACCTCAATCACTGCATTTTCCTAACTGCAACCTCCACCACTGCATTCTCCTCACTGCAACCTCAATCACTGCATTCTCCTCACTGCAACCTCGGCCACTGCATTCTCCTCACTGCAACCTCAACCACTGCATTCTCCTCACTGCAACCTCGACCACTGCATTCTCCTCACTGCAGCCTCAACCACTGCATTCTCCTCACTGCAACCTCGACCACTGCATTCTCCTCACTGCAACCTCAACCACTACATTATCCTCACTGCAACCTTGACCACTGCATTCTCCTCACTGCAACCTCGACCACTGCATTCTCCTCACTGCAACCTCGACCACTGCATTCTCCTCACTGCAACCTCGACCACTGCATTCTCCTCACTGCAACCTCGACCACTGCATTCTCCTCACTGCAACCTCGACCACTGCATTCTCCTCACTGCAACCTCGACCACTGCATTCTCCTCACTGCAACCTCGACCACTGCATTCTCCTCACTGCAACCTCGACCACTGCATTCTCCTCACTGCAACCCCGACCACTGCATTCTCCTCACTGCAACCTTGACCACTGCATTCTCCTCACTGCAACCTCGACCACTGCATTCTCCTCACTGCAACCCCGACCACTGCATTCTCCTTGCTGTTCAGATTCTATTTCTGTTTCATCACATCCTGGGGAGTTGTTAAAGCTCAAAAGTTTAAAGAACCTCAAGATATCTTTCAGAATCTCGAGCCGGTACACTCAGGTGCTTTGCTGCTTGTGCACTAGATTTAAAAACTGCTTGGAATTTTTTAAAACTATTTATTAATGTTCTAAAATAAAATCCCCATGCACCTCTGTCCATCTGAAACGGCATGCTTCACAAGGACCTCTCCACTGAGGTCAAAGGAGGGCTTCTGAAATGTAACCAGTCATGAATGAATGAAACAGAATGGTAATCTAAACAACAGGAATATATTAGTCAAGGTAATTTTGATGTTACTGACCCAGAGTTGCTTAGAAAAGTGTGACAGTCAGATTATTTGATTAGTCCATAGCAGACAGATACAATCAAAATACTCAACCAGAGAAAGCCCATTGCAAATTTGTGAAATAATCTATATATCATTGCTATGATAATTCAGATAATTAACCAATGCAACCTTATGGGAATGGTTTTAGGAATGACCACTAGGGGTGCACAACTGTAATTTCTGCAACTCTGTTGCAAAGGTATCCCTTTAATTTGACAAATAAAAATATGGAATAGACTTCTGTTAATATTCTAGTAATATATAAAAAAAAATATTAAAAATATTTAGTTTCTTAAGCAACCAAGTACCAAACAATCTGCCCTGCGGGGTCTTTTTCAAGTTGCCCTCTTCTGATGTTTTCTAGTGCTCAAGGTAAACACTGCCTTTCCTTTGATGCTGGGACCTCCACTTACTGCTGTATTAAACGAATTGACTTGCGGATGAGACTCAACATGACGTTCTGGGTTCAAGAGAGAGCAACCAATACAAACATCACATCCAGGAATATTACTGTTAATCTCACAAAAGCTGGTAAATTTCATTTCAAAAGTGTTTTTCAAACTCCACCCTTTAAAGATGGTTATCTTGGTCTGTAATAAATAAAGTACACAGTGCTAACAAAATGATCCCAGTAAATCCCACCTATATATTCTCATTTCTCATTTTGTCCTTTTTTAATGATCATTTATTTGAAGCTGTTAGAGAAAATATTTTCTGAACACTCCGTTTTCAATTCTACACTTCCGGAAAGACAGATCAGGGGGACCTTGATTGAACATTTTAAAGGAGTTGACAGTTCACTCTAACCAATACCTTAAGCGCAGTACAGAAACCAGGACCAGAGGACAGTTGGAAATTAAGTGGAGACAGACTTAGGACAGAGGGAAGGACACACAGGAGTGCTGAGGGGATGGAATGGGTTACCAAGCCATGTTGTTGATGTTAAATCACTAGGATCCTTTAAGACCTAACTTGAAAAAGTTTTAAAATGAATAATCTACTAGGAACCTTATAAGCTTAGGTGGGCCACCTGTCTGGTTCCTAACAGACCTCAGCATTGGTTCTGAAAAGATCCCAGCGATTCAGCATCAATAAGGTGGTTATGTAGCTGCTCTCTGTGTGCTGGTTACTTTTAAACAGTAATCGCTATAGTTACAACTTGAACAAAATTGTAACTAGTTACAGCTGCGATAGTCACTCCCCAGGTTTGGACTGCGCTGTTGAAGCACTTTCTGAGTTCAATGTTACACATTCGCTGTAGTCCCTAGAGGAACGTCAGTTTTTCACATAACATGTATTGCGTTACCACATTCCATTGTCATTGTCAGAAAAAGGAACCATTACACTTCCAAATGACTGAAAACCTGATAATAGCAATGCATGCAAACACTGATTTGTTCTCTTTTTTTGTGTTCATGTATATTGGCAGTGAAGCCTGACCCTCCGAAGGATTTGAAAATGAATAAATCTTCTGGAAACCTTCATCTGTCATGGAAGAAAGCAGCTAAAGAAATCGAGGGCTCCCTCAATGAGATTCACATCAGAAGATTGAATGACTCCCACTGGCACAATGTATGAAACCTGCAATCCACCCTATACAAGAATATTATATACAGCAAGACGAATGCAGAAGAGAAAGACATTGCAACATGCATCTGTACTTTAATACCATTCTATTTTGTAATCAATAGAAAAATGGTTCTGCAGAACATCCAATTTATTGGTGTGTTGCTAAACTGCACTCTGTAGAACTAGCTGGAAATGATTTCATTGAAATACTGTTATGTCATTTTAGGTAACATGTGAAACCTCAGGAAAAGAGACTCCAGGTAAGAGCACTGCAATTTCTCACAGCCAATATGTTTAAAGTGGTAAGTTCAAATTGTATCTTACCAAAAAGCTCCATTAAATGACTCTGTCATGCACATCCATTCGTTATATAGGTCTCAAATGTGCAGTTTTGAAAGAAACACATGTTATAGCAAACATGTATTTTCATTTTAAGATATATGGTACTACACTATGCTAAATAAATCTGTTTATAAGCCATGATTTTAGACTATCTTGTACTTTCTGGGTCATTGCACCTGGAGAGTCACAGTGTCCCCTTGTCTGGCTGCTTCCCCCATTCACTGACATGCTTTCAGTTAGTACCATGCTTTGACCCAGAAGACACTGCTGAGGTACAATGACCCAGGAAGTGCAAGTGAGACAGACTCCCCCTTTCCCTCTCCCTTCCAGAGCAGTGCAGTGTGCAGGTGGACAGTCAGCCAGCCTACAAGCTTCAAATTCGGACGATACTCAAGAAACATACAGAGCTGTGGGGTTTCTGGAGTGAATGGAGCAAAATTGTGTTTGTTCCTGCTGGTAAACCTTTTATTGCTGTTTTCTATAAAAAGCCTCATATTATAAATACATCACTTACATTCAAGAGCTTCTAATACAGTTTTTCTTAACAGTTTTGAATGTGTTCATTTTGTTATGGTATTCGCAATTGTTGCAAGTGTTGCCCCTCGATTTGTTATTGGACAGTGCTTTGAACTGTTTTAAGAGTTTCAAACACTGTCCTAGGTCATATGAATTTCTTTTATACAACTCAATATTTGACCATGGCACTCGGAATGGGGCTAGAATGGCTACTTATTTGCCAAAGTCGAATAGTCAAGGTAAGAAGACATTTCTTTACACAGAGAGTGGTGAGGGTATGGAATGGGTTGTCTAGCCATTCCTTACACAGAGAGTGGTGAGGGTATGGAATGGGTTGCCTAGCCATTCCTTACACAGAGAGTGGTGAGGGTATGGAATGGGTTGCCTAGCCATTCCTTACACAGAGAGTGGTGAGGGTATGGAATGGGTTGCTTAGCCATTCCTTACACAGAGAGTGGTGAGGGTATGGAATGGGTTGCCTAGCCATTCCTTACACAGAGAGTGGTGAGGGTATGGAATGGGTTGCCTAGCCATTCCTTACACAGAGAGTGGTGAGGGTATGGAATGGGTTGCCTAGCCATTCCTTACACAGAGAGTGGTGAGGGTATGGAATGGGTTGCCTAGCCATTCCTTACACAGAGAGTGGTGAGGGTATGGAATGGGTTGCCTAGCCACAACGTTGCAGCTGAATAATTGGGATCCTATAACCTGACTAGAGTTCTGTGATCAATCAGCTGCTAGGAACCGGACGAGCACTGATGGGCTGAACAGCCTCCTCTCATTCATAACTTTTCTTCTGCTCTTATTACAATCAGAGTTTCTGAACCTGTTGTGTGTTTTTCGTTCTCTTGTACAGAAATTCAAGAGCCTCCACAGTTGCAGTTTGTGTTAAGGAAACTGGAATCCAGTGGCACCCGATCATTGAATCTAAAATGGACGGTAACAAAAAAGATTGAAAATATAGTACTATTTTCTGTCCTGCTTAATTCTGCATTTACAACACATTCATTAAGGCTACTTAACGCTGGGTAACTACGAGCTAGAGCATGACTGGGACTCCTAGCGATGAACACATTTACTGTACCAATTGAGATCAAGTAGATCATATAATGTTGTAGCATTTAAGCAAAAAGGTTGGGGAGATGTCGTGGAGATTTTGTTTCCAGAGTTCATGAAATAAAAGAAAAGAAGTTAAAACTAAGAGTTGTAACTAACAAAATAATCCATAAATTTTACCTGTTCTTTACTTTCATTTGTTATTCACTGTCAAATGTTCAGTTTTGAAAGAAACACACGTTATAGCAAGCATGTATTATAAAACCTGATATCTGGTGCTACATTAGGTTAAAAAAAGGTTTCTATGTTGTATTACACTGTGTGGGTCATGTTACTGGCTGAGCAGTCCGTACGGGAGGTAATGACAGAAAAGAAGCCATTGAAAGGGTAGGGAAAATGTCTCCCTCCAGGTGGAGTTACCAAGCAAGTGCAACACTAAAAGCATGGCTTCCTAACAGGTACTTTACTTGTACTGTACTCTGACACGTGTTCCTTTCATTGGAACGGTGGACGGGTGATACTGATTATCATCTTCAAAGCAGCCACTGTCAGCAGGGTACAGCTGCAGCATTGTTGGGTGAATCTTGATGTTTAACTAAACTATTTGTTCAGCCTTTCCAGAATAATGAAGGGATTCTGACCATCTTTACATTGTCTTCTCCAGGCTCCTCACAATGCTATGGATTCTCTAGGGAAGATGAAGTATATCCTAACCATCAGTATGTTGCCTAAAGAATGCAGAACACCTCTGAAATTAAAAATAAACACAACAGAACATACCATGAACATCTTTAATGCAGGATACAGAGTGTCGCTGGTTGCGTTCAACAAAGTCGGACAATCCCCAAAGCAAACTGTTTTCATCTCCCCTGATCACACAGGTAAGAGCATGATTCTCATCTCCCCCGATCACACAGGTAAGAGCATGATTCTCATCTCTCCCGATCACACAGGTAAGAGCATGATTCTCATCTCCCCCGATCACACAGGTAAGAGCATGATTCTCATCTCCTCCGATCACACAGGTAAGAGCATGATTCTCATCTCCCCTGATCACACAGGTAAGAGCATGATTCTCATCTCTCCCGATCACACAGGTAAGAGCATGATTCTCATCTCCCCCGATCACACAGGTAAGAGCATGATTCTCATCTCCCCCGATCACACAGGTAAGAGCATGATTCTCATCTCCCCTGATCACACAGGTAAGAGCATGATTCTCATCTCCCCCGATCACACAGGTAAGAGCATGATTCTCATCTCCCTTGATCGCACAGGTAAGAGCATGATTCTCATCTCCCCTGATCGCACAGGTAAGAGCATGATTCTCATCTCCCCTGATTGCACAGGTAAGAGCATGATCTGTATACATGACAATGCTTGTAAGAGAAACCCTGTAAAAGTTGAGTATTTATTTCAATGTATTGCTGAAATGCAGACACCACACGACACTGCAAAAGTAAAATAATGAGTTTTGAGTTTCTTATAAACACTGTAGGGAGTTCTGTAACACAAATGTATAAAAAAAATAAAGACTGAAGTATAATATTTGACTAAGTGCAATAATAATAATAAACACTCAGCAAACATCAGAAAAAGGTAAGGGGACAGTAAAATAAAAACCTAGTCATTTGAAGGAAGAACGAATGTGAGTCAAATAAGTGAGTTAAAATAGAATAGGTCGACTAAATAAACTTAATAATAAATATTAATAAAACATGTGTTTGATAATGTCTGCTACTCTTTGTGAACATATTGTTTTGTAAGACTTTGCTGTTTAAAACTGTCCATCTGAAACCGCCCACGCTTCACAATCACTTCACAATCACGTGACATGTGATCAGTGGACTGCCAGTTTCTGACTGTCACGTTACTGTACCTTAGTAGTTGACTATTCGGTGCTACCCCTAACTTGAACTGCATCCAAAGCAGAATGCCATCTCTACACCCTTATGCTAATAGTTTCTTCTATTCTCCTTTTAAAAGAAGTGTGTCGAGCGAATCTCACCATGGTGATAGACAGGATCCGGCAGGAACAGCATTGCAAGAAAATATGCGTTCAGTGCCAAGATGTGCTGGAAACGCAGCCATCGGGATCCTGTGGCACTTACACTGGTAATAAAAGACACATCATGAAAGAGATCTTCGGTAAGGCTGGTACTGTACTCGGAAATGATCTGCTGTTTTGAATCATTATTGCCAACATAGTGAAACTTTCCTTTTAAGGCCAAAATACCAGTAATTACAGTAAATGTTATCTAATATATATTGCCATCATTCTGTAGGCCTCACATTTTCCTATACAGAACACCCACAAATTATAGTAAAGGTGCATTTGATTTTTGTTATGGTATCTGAGCCACAGTGTCTTTACTATTATATAATAAACACTATGGATATAGATGTACATTTTTGGGGCGGGTGTACACAAAAGGCTTGTGTACATTGCAGTTATACTGCCTTTCCTGATCAAATCTCTTGTATATTTTTAAATTATCTATTCAGGGACACCAAGATATTTAGTGAGCAAGTAGTCTGAGTGAAGTTATCTGGCAACAAACTCCCCATCCCCAGCTGTGCTGCTTTCCAAATAAAAGGAGAACATTTCAGGAGACCATTCTACTTGTGAGATGTCTTGCTCATTAAAATATTTAGCATATTTTTTAAATAGGAGACACTTATATATTCAGTCTATTTAGTGAGGAAAAATGGGCAATACAATCCTCACCCCTAATCTTGTTTTAAATCATACACACACACACACACACACACACACACACACAGGTGATTCATAATTTGCACAGTAGGGACTGTGAATACAGAGGAATTGCAGCATCCAGCCTCTTTTATACCTGAACACCCCTCTGTTGGGCAAACAGTGCACCACAGAGCATCTGTCAGACATTCTCCTTTGCATATCATCCTCCACGTACCCTGCAGTTTCCGCGATGCTCCCACAATGTTGCTCCAGTTATACATCACCCTGTATATATCTCTAACATTATTAAGATTAAACAACGCTTTGAAAAATGTAAATAAACTCCTTATTTTCTCTAAAACAGTTTTGAGAACTGCAAGCTTGATTGAATTAATCAAAATGGACCTTAACCACCCTTAAACCCTGTTTTGTGATTTTCTTCTGTTTTTTTTTTAGGTAATATGAAGAATCTCACACGATACCGAATCACAGTTCATTGTTTAAAGAAGCTTAAAACTCGAACATATGAAGTGTATTTAACAGAAGGAAGTACGTTGTACAAATCTTTTAAAGTCAATAATAAACACTACAAGGGGCCATTCAGTCCCTTATAAAAGTCTACCATAGTAAAAGAGTAGTAAAGGTTATAGCACAGTGAAAGCATGGCACAGCATAGGCAAGCCTTGCAAAGCACAGAGCGGTACGGTAAAGCATATTAAATAATCTTGACAAACCATGGTAAACTATGGTCAATGCACAGCAAAAGCAATTGGGGGTGGACTGCACAGATCTATTTTGCAATTTAGATCTAACAATGTTTAGATCATTTGAAAAGCCATGAAAAAGCCATAAAATGAGTTGACTAATTTGTTGATTTCTAACTGTTGGTTGGTTTCATAGCTCCCAAGAGTGGCCCGAGGAACATTTCCGTGCAGGCAACTCATAATTCAGTCCTGGTCACATGGCACCCAATTCCGATTGAAGCCTGCAAGGGGTTTCTGCTAAAATACCGCCTCTATTATTCTGCTGGGAATGAGAGGAACCAAACACAAGGTATACATTGAGCTCAGCTTTACAAGCATCGCAGATAAAGATACATTCCAGGGAATCTCCCCTGATATACATTACCATCACTTCATGGCTCTCAGATTTTGATATATGAAAAAGGCACACATTATGGCAAAGTGAAGACTATGTATGGAATACTTCCTACAGACACCTCAATGCTACACCGGTCACCTGTGTAAAGCGAAGGAAACAAAACAAAACCCAGACGTATCGTTACACAGATACCAAAAAAATAAAAACAACATTCCACAAGAGAGCGCTTTGCACTATCCATGCATTATTTGCTAAACATTTTTGACTGCATATACTGTATATTCATATACATATTATACACGAACATAGAGTCGCAGACAAAAGTATTGGCACCTAAGCTTCATATCATATTAAGGATAAGCATTTAGTAAACTTTAACCACTGTTTAATAAAACAAAAAGCAAAATAACACAATTTCTAGTAATTAAACAAATAATGTATTATGGTTTTCAGACATTTCTGATAATTCTTAACCAGTACAGTATGTTACATCTTGTTGGTGAAATCTGGGCCCATTCTGTCTTGCATATTTCCTTCAGCTCAGACAGATTGGATATACAATGCTTGGCTACAGCTTTTTTCAGATCAGTCCAAAGCATTTCTATTGGCTTGAGATCTGGTGATTGCAAAGGTCATTCTAGAACTTGTCTCTTCATTTTTTTCAAGAATTCCACAGTTGACTTAGCTGTATGCTTTGGGTCGTTGTCGTGTTGGAAGACAAACTCTCTGCCAATCAGCCTTTGAGCAGATGGAATCATTGTACTGTGTAGAATGTTTTGATACATGGCTGCGTTCATTCGATCTTCAATCACATGAATGTCTCCAGTCCCTGAACTGCTAAAACACCCCCATATCATGATCACACCACCTGCAAGGTTTTCTTCATTGAAGGCTTTCCCTTTTTTACTGTGGTCCATTTTTGGGGAAAAGTTCAATTTTAGTCTAATTGGACCAAAGAATTTTGTTGAAGAATGCTTCAGATTTTCTGTTTATATTTCTTGGCAAATTTTAGATGGTTTGTTTTATGAAAAGTGGTTTGCAGTGAGGTCTGCATGTATACAGCTCTTCTGTGTTCAGATACAGTGAGGTCTGTGTGTATACAGCTCTTCTGTGTTCAGATACAGTGAGGTCTGCCTGTATACAACTCTTCTGTGTTCAGATACAGTGAGGTCTGTGTGTATACAACTCTTCTGTGTTCAGATACAGTGAGGTCTGCATGTATACAGCTCTTCTGTGTTCAGATACAGTGAGGTCTGCCTGTATACAACTCTTCTGTGTTCAGGTACAGCGAGGTCTGTGTGTATACAACTCTTCTGTGTTCAGATACAGCGAGGTCTGCCTGTATACAACTCTTCTGTGTTCAGATACAGCGAGGTCTGCCTGTATACAACTCTTCTGTGTTCAGATACAGTGAGGTCTGCGTGTATACAACTCTTCTGTGTTCAGATACAGTGAGGTCTGTGTGTATACAACTCTTCTGTGTTCAGATACAGTGAGGTCTGCGTGTATACAACTCTTCTGTGTTCAGATACAGCGAGGTCTGTGTGTATACAACTCTTCTGTGTTCAGGTGCAGCAAGGTCTGCGTGTATACAACTCTTCTGTGTTCAGATACAGCGAGGTCTGTGTGTATACAACTCTTCTGTGTTCAGATACAGTGAGGTCTGCGTGTATACAACTCTTCTGTGTTCAGATACAGTGAGGTCTGCCTGTATACAACTCTTCTGTGTTCAGATACAGCGAGGTCTGCCTGTATACAACTCTTCTGTGTTCAGATACAGCGAGGTCTGTGTGTATACAACTCTTCTGTGTTCAGATACAGCGAGGTCTGCCTGTATACAACTCTTCTGTGTTCAGATACAGCGAGGTCTGCCTGTATACAACTCTTCTGTGTTCAGGTGCAGTGAGGTCTGCGTGTATACAACTCTTCTGTGTTCAGATACAGTGAGGTCTGTGTGTATACAACTCTTCTGTGTTCAGATACAGTGAGGTCTGCGTGTATACAACTCTTCTGTGTTCAGATACAGCGAGGTCTGTGTGTATACAACTCTTCTGTGTTCAGGTGCAGCGAGGTCTGCGTGTATACAACTCTTCTGTGTTCAGGTGCAGCGAGGTCTGCGTGTATACAACTCTTCTGTGTTCAGATACAGCGAGGTCTGTGTGTATACAACTCTTCTGTGTTCAGGTGCAGCGAGGTCTGCGTGTATACAACTCTTCTGTGTTCAGATACAGCGAGGTCTGCGTGTATACAACTCTTCTGTGTTCAGATACAGCGAGGTCTGTGTGTATACAACTCTTCTGTGTTCAGGTGCAGTGAGGTCTGTGTGTATACAACTCTTCTGTGTTCAGATACAGTGAGGTCTGTGTGTATACAACTCTTCTGTGTTCAGATACAGTGAGGTCTGCGTGTATACAACTCTTCTGTGTTCAGGTGCAGCGAGGTCTGCCTGTATACAACTCTTCTGTGTTCAGGTGCAGCGAGGTCTGTGTGTATACAACTCTTCTGTGTTCAGATACAGCGAGGTCTGCGTGTATACAACTCTTCTGTGTTCAGGTGCAGCGAGGTCTGTGTGTATACAACTCTTCTGTGTTCAGGTGCAGCGAGGTCTGTGTGTATACAACTCTTCTGTGTTCAGATACAGCGAGGTCTGCCTGTATACAACTCTTCTGTGTTCAGATACAGTGAGGTCTGCGTGTATACAACTCTTCTGTGTTCAGGTGCAGCGAGGTCTGTGTGTATACAACTCTTCTGTGTTCAGATACAGCGAGGTCTGTGTGTATACAACTCTTCTGTGTTCAGATACAGCGAGGTCTGTGTGTATAGAACTCTTCTGTGTTCAGGTGCAGCAAGGTCTGCGTGTATACAACTCTTCTGTGTTCAGATACAGTGAGGTCTGCCTGTATACAACTCTTCTGTGTTCAGATACAGCGAGGTCTGCCTGTATACAACTCTTCTGTGTTCAGATACAGCGAGGTCTGTGTGTATACAACTCTTCTGTGTTCAGATACAGTGAGGTCTGTGTGTATACAACTCTTCTGTGTTCAGATGCCTTGTGTAGTTCTTTCCTACACTGTTATGAATGATGCTTCTAAATTTTCCTTTAAGTCCTTAAGTTTTTATAAAGATTGTTTGTCAAAGTATCAAAAATTGTGCATTTTCGTCTTAGTCATATTAATTAGTGGTGAATGTTCAATAAATGCTTGTATTGCTTTCTTCAATGATCTTATATTAAGTGTAGGGTGTGTAACAGGGTGATGAGTTACGTGCATGGGTCGTCACTGAATAATAATGAGTCAGACACAGAGCAGTGGGTGTTGGCACACCGCACAGGCGCGCAGATTAATTAACACAGGCCCCGACGCAGTTTACCAACAGTGGTAATCCTAGCGAGGGATTTAATAAATAAAACAAAACAAAACAAAGCTAAAAATAAACAGTTGCCACACAAGGCGAGGGCTAGTCTCAATAAAAGAGGACTTCCAGGAACCTACTAGACTACAAAAACCCTCTCTATACACTGTTTGTGACCAACCTCCCCTAAACTAACCTACTGCTGTTGCTCCCGAAGTCCCGGCCTCCCAGCGACTCTGGGTCTTTACCACAGTCCTGGCTGAGCAGAGCCTTCACAGGCACCGTCTTGCAGGTGCAGGGTTCCGTTGTAGTTATCCGGCAGAGCGGACGCTCTCCTCCTTGATGTCCTCGAGCTGTGGAGCAGACGCTTCCTGAGCTCCACGAAGCCTCCTCGCGCACGCCCCCCAGCCAATCCGCACCTCCCGATCAGCTCAGCGCTGGGTGAGCCTAACTGCTCAATTGGTTGCTCATCAACGCGTCTCCTGTTCCACGTCCCAGCTGCACACATCTGCACTGGAACCAGCGACAGGGCTCTCCCTGTCACAGGTGCCAATACTTTTGTCATTACATGAGAGTAGCTGTTATCTACTAAATGCTAATATTTGACTCTGCTTTCTCTAAGATAAAATTAGATAGTCGTGGTGGGGACCAAACAAGACGTAGCCACACTGTAATATATGAGCTTTCAGTGCTTTTCCTATTGGCTGAAGTGTAATGCTGGCTCACGGGATCAGCCTATTTGCACCCCCCCCAGTGCATCAGCACACACAACGCCAGCGATGTTGGCTCCAGGGGTACAGCCTCCCTAGCGCCTCAGCATGGCAGCCGTGTGGAATGGGCTGGGTGGGGCACTTCTTAAGGGTCATCAGGTGGGCACCTCCCATCTTCAGTGTTACGTCGACTAGCCCACAACACCTCAGGAAAACTTGACATTGATCCACAGAATCCTCCCATGGCTTTAATGTCGGGTACGTTCCTTCAATGGGAACTTGCTAGAAACTTGTGAATGGAACGTTTTGAAATGACGCTAATGGGTTAAAATACATTGTAACTATATAGACCTGCTGTGTTTGTCATGGTTCTCTTCTCCATTACATCAGAACATTACACTGATATATCTCAGCTTTCCAAAAGAAGGTTTTGATTTTGACCCCAGTTTGTTGTGTTAATAAATAACTTGCTGTGCTCTTCCCCATGCTTGTCTGTCACCCAGTTGCTGAAGTAGATGGGGAGATGACAGAGTATGAAATCAAGAACCTGTCTTCAAATACTGTGTACAAGCTGGAGATAACAGGGACCACCGCTCAGGGGGAGGGAGTGCGTAGCACCAGACACTTTCAAACATTGTACAGAGGTATCAGCATTATTATTATTATTATTATTATTATTATTATTATTATTATTATTATTATTATTATTATTATTATTGTTGATTAGTAATTGGGATAGTCTACTGCATTCATTGTGCATGTCTTGCTTGATCCTAACAAGATCCTTGCATTTGTATTTGCATGTGTGACAGGGTAGCGTCATGGCCCAAGCTGTTACAGGCAGGAAAGAGACCCAGAGACAGATAGGAGACTCAGAGACAGAAAGAGACCCAGAGACAGAAAGAGACTCAGAGACAGAAAGAGACTCAGAGACAGAGACAGATAGGAGACTCAGAGACAGAAAGAGACCCAGAGACAGAAAGAGACTCAGAGACAGAGACAGATAGGAGACTCAGAGACAGAAAGAGACCCAGAGACAGATAGAGACTCAGAGACAGAGACAGATAGGAGACTCAGAGACAGAAAGAGACTCAGAGACAGAGACAGAAAGGAGACCCAGAGACAGATAGAGACTCAGAGACAGATAGGAGACTCAGAGACAGATAGAGACTCAGAGACAGAAAGAGACCCAGAGACAGATAGGAGACTCAGAGACAGATAGAGACTCAGAGACAGAGACAGAAAGAGACTCAGAGACAGATAGAGACTCAGAGACAGAAAGAGACCCAGAGACAGAGACAGATAGGAGACTCAGAGACAGAAAGAGACTCAGAGACAGAAAGAGACCCAGAGACAGATAGAGACTCAGAGACAGAAAGAGACTCAAAGACAGATAGAGACTCAGAGACAGAAAGAGACCCAGAGACAGAGACATATAGGAGACTCAGAGACAGAAAGAGACCCAGAGACAGATAGAGACTCAGAGACAGAAAGAGACCCAGAGACAGAGACAGATAGAGACTCAGAGACAGAAAGAGACCCAGAGACAGATAGAGACCCAGAGACAGATAGAGACTCAGAGACAGAAAGAGACTCGGAGACAGATAGAGACTCAGAGACAGAGACAGATAGGACACTCAGAGACAGAAAGAGACCCAGAGACAGATAGAGACCCAGAGACAGATAGAGACCCAGAGACAGAGACAGATAGGAGACTCAGAGACAGATAGGAGACTCAGATACAGATAGGAGACTCAGAGACAGAAAGAGACCCAGAGACAGATAGGAGACTCAGAGACAGAAAGAGACCCAGAGACAGAAAGAGACTCAAAGACAGATAGAGACTCAGAGACAGAAAGAGACCCAGAGACAGAGACAGATAGAGACTCAGAGACAGAAAGAGACCCAGAGACAGATAGAGACCCAGAGACAGATAGAGACTCAGAGACAGAAAGAGACTCGGAGACAGATAGAGACTCAGAGACAGAGACAGATAGGACACTCAGAGACAAAAAGAGACCCAGAGACAGATAGAGACCCAGAGACAGATAGAGACCCAGAGACAGAGACAGATAGGAGACTCAGAGACAGATAGGAGACTCAGAGACAGAAAGAGACCCAGAGACAGATAGGAGACTCAGAGACAGAAAGAGACCCAGAGACAGAAAGAGACTCAGAGACAGAGACAGAAAGGAGACTCAGAGACAGATAGGAGACCCAGAGACAGATAGGAGACTCAGAGACAGAAAGAGACCCAGAGACAGATAGAGACTCAGAGACAGAGACAGATAGGAGACTCAGAGACAGAAAGAGACTCAGAGACAGAGACAGAAAGGAGACCCAGAGACAGATAGAGACTCAGAGACAGAGACAGAAAGAGACTCAGAGACAGATAGAGACTCAGAGACAGAAAGAGACCCAGAGACAGAGACAGATAGGAGACTCAGAGACAGAAAGAGACTCAGAGACAGAAAGAGACCCAGAGACAGATAGAGACTCAGAGACAGAAAGAGACTCAAAGACAGATATAGACTCAGAGACAGAAAGAGACCCAGAGACAGAAAGAGACTCAGAGACAGAGACATATAGGAGACTCAGAGACAGAAAGAGACCCAGAGACAGATAGAGACTCAGAGACAGAAAGAGACCCAGAGACAGAGACAGATAGAGACTCAGAGACAGAAAGAGACCCAGAGACAGATAGAGACTCAGAGACAGAGACAGAAAGGAGACTCAGAGACGATAGGAGACTCAGATACAGATAGGAGACTCAGAGACAGAAAGAGACCCAGAGACAGATAGAGACTCAGAGACAGAAAGGAGACCCAGAGACAGATAGAGACTCAGAGACAGAAAGGAGACCCAGAGACAGATAGAGACTCAGAGACAGAGACAGAAAGGAGACTCAGAGACAGAAAGAGACTCGGAGACAGATAGAGACTCAGAGACAGAAAGAGACCCAGAGACAGATAGAGACCCAGAGACAGATAGAGACCCAGAGACAGAGACAGATAGGAGACTCAGAGACAGAAAGAGACCCAGAGACAGATAGAGACTCAGAGACAGAGACAGATAGGAGACTCAGAGACAGAAAGAGACTCGGAGACAGATAGAGACTCAGAGACAGAAGGAGACTCAGAGACAGAAAGAGACTCAGAGAGAGAAAGAGACAGAAACAGAAAGAGACTCAGGTTCCTTTTATACATGTGGCCACTCCCCAGTTAGCATCAATGACCTAACTGGGGAATGGCCACACCTGTGATTGCTGGCAGGGACAGATTTAACCCCATCCCTGCCAACCTGGCATTCCCACACACACACACTGTTTAGAGCAGCAGGGCTTCTGCCCTGTCACAGTATGAAAATAATGTTATCCAGAAACTAGTATACATCTTTAGATTCAGATTAAAAGAATAATTGTATACCCTGTAATAACGGTCAGTGTGTGTTTTGTATAATTCTCTATTGCTGTTTCTACTTACTAACTAATGTCATTTTGCTCTTTTGAAAAGTCAAAATCCTCTTACTATCACTTCTATAATCACTTCATATATTCATTTCTTGTATTTAATGGAAATCAAGTTTTACATACTGTAGCAGTAGTATTGGCTGTTTTAGATTGTGGTTGGAGCAGGTCAGTAATGGGACTTGGATTCATATAATACTACCATTGCATAGCAGGGGGATCTGTTCCAGGGTTTCTATTAGCCTTTGATACAGGTGAGAGGCATGGTTCACTGTGAGTCTTATTATCACCTCATTGAAATGTCCCAGACGCAATATAATGGGAGTCAGGGGGGACACGCTGCTGATAGGAAAATCACTCTGGTTATTATCACTCACTTGTATCAGTCATACAACTGATTTCTACCCCCACTTGATATCACTTAGGGAAATCATTGAAGATATACACAGAAGTGTGTTGCAGTACAGCACTGGACTGTTCTGCCTTAGAAAGTAAATGGACAAGTCGACAAGGCCTTTTATTTTCAATTTTTATTGCATGTAAAATTTCCTGGGAATGTATCAGGGTTTATTAAAAATGTATAAAACAGGTGAGGGAACATTCTAAATTAGAAGTAAACCCAAACATTCTAAATTAGAAGTAAACCCAAACATTCTAAATTAGAAGTAAACCCAAACATTCTAAATTAGAAGTAAAGATAACAACATGCCCCAACCACAGCCCAGCGTAAGAGATTAATAACATGGGGATAAATAACAAGACTGTTGAATTTGCAGACGACACAACACTTGGGGGAATGTGAAATCCTAAATGATTAAAACTACATACAGAACTGGGTAGAAACATGGCAAAAGAAATGTCATGTCATCAAGTGTAAAGTGTTACATGAGGAGACCCAGCTTGATGAAGTTCTGAGATCAGTCAGCTACTAGGAACCAGGTGAGCTGAGATGAAGTTTTGAGATCAGTCAGCTACTAGGAACCAGATGAGCTGAGATGAAGTTCTGAGATCAGTCAGCTACTAGGAGCCAGATGAGCGGAGATGAAGTTCTGAGATCAGTCAGCTGCTAGAAACCAGATGAGCTGAGATGTGCTGAATGGCCTCCTCTCGTTTGTGGATTGTCTTCTGTTCTTGTGTATTTGTGCTCATTTGGAATTTGTAAGGATGGGTTTGTTACCATGAATTCCTGCAATTTCTCCGGCAAATACATATCCCTTTGTAGTTGTAGGAAGCATCTTGCAGTGGACTATAGCAGCAATCAGTGTCTGCACACTGTCTCTCACAGGAGTCCTGGCCATCAAAAGGTAAGGCGCTGGGTTTGGAATCGACAAGCAGAGAATGAGCAGCAAGCTAACGTGTGTGAAATATTAAAGTAAATAATTACAGGTGTGGAAGTTTAACAAAAAGGAGCTTACCTTCATTTTTGTTTAACATTCCTGTTACTTTGAATAATTTCTTTAGGCTTGTATATGCAATTTTACCATGAACATTATTTTAAGCATCTCTCCTCAGAAACTGTAAACAAAATAACATCCCCATCAAGCACTTACTCTGATGGAATGTGTTCCTGACTGCAAGCAGAGCCACGTGCTCACGTGCAAATTAACCCCTTAGGGGTCAGGTGGGCATACACAAAACTCAGAGACCATAGAGATTATTGACAGACAGATAGGCTAAACAGCCCTTCAGTTCCTACAGTGCCTGTGTTTCTACAAAAGCCTGTATTTAATCTACTGTTAAATCTGTATATCACTGGATAAACAAAAACACAGCTCAGAGGCAAAAATAAAAGTTTAAACAAAAACAAATCTCGCTCACAGAATACCTCCACCCAAAACAAGTACCATGCTGGTCCTTCCAGCACACGTTCTTCTGCCCTGCTACAATCACGTTAATGTATTTTAACTTTTAATTGTTTGGGATGTGCAAATAATTAATTTGAGAACTTCTTGAATGAATGTTAACGTTAAGCAGCTTGCCTGTGTAGTAATTACAAGATGATGTCATGTTGTACTGTATAGTAATTACAAGATGATGTCATGTTGTACTGTATAGTAATTACAAGATGATGTCATGTTGTACTGTATAGTAATTATAAGATGATGTCATGCTTGCCCGTGTCATGTTGTACTGTGCTTGCCTACAACACATCAGGTATTTTTGGTTTCGTATAGAATATAAGTTAATTTACGAATACAAAAATATAAGAACAATAAATGTAGTGTCTTTGTGATACAAGGTGCCATCAATTCTCTTCATTAATTTGCTGGCCTATACATGTACAGCCAGTCGCTGAACATGTTTAAATCCGATTTCATGTAGTTCAAAGTTCTACCACACCGGTATATAATGTTGCAGAGCCACGACTCCAATTTGATGATGTATCATTAAAAACAAACAATATTCTGTAGATGGCTTTTTCAAAAACAGCCTGAAGAAATTATTCTAGGATTATACTAGGAGTATTAAACAAAAACAAAGGTACGCTCTGTTTTGTTAAACTTCCACACCAATAAATATTCAATTTAATGCATTTCTGTCTTGTTTAGACTCTTTTTGTATAATTTTCTCTTTCGGTCAGAAAATCCTGGTGACTTTTTAATAAAAGTTTGAAGCACCCCTGTGACCCCAGTAGAGCTCTCAGAATCATGTCTAACCTATAAGTACATCTGGTACACCAGAGTGTAACCATTAATCTGTTCCCCTGCAACACTTCTAATAGATGTTGAAGATGTGGAGTTTTTTTACTTCCATCCACTAGGGGCAGAGTGTTGCCAGGGGGCAGGGTAATGGTTACACTCTGGTGTAGCAGCTGTACTTTGAGAGCTCAGGGGTGTTTTAAGAAAAATGTCACCAGAATGGGATGCCTGAAACAGAACATTATACAAAGTGAATCTAAACTACATACATTATGTAACTTTAAATTCCACCCAGGTTATTAAAATCTTGACTTTTCTATGTGGCATTCTGTGTTTCTATCGCATATCACCATCATTTCACAACATCAGAGCTCAATTGCACAACATGAAACACAGAAGTTTGAACAGGTGGTTAGCTCGAACAAGATAGTTATAGTTAATGTTAAATTGAGACTTCCCCTTTATTTTCATTCAGGGTTTTTAAATGGCTTAAGAGTGACTATATTAGCTTTAAATATTACAATAAAATATACAATTCAGCATTATATAAAATGAACCCATTTTTTTCAGAATAAAGAAAGTATTGTTGTCTGCAATACCCAGTCCAGAATGCAGTTCTGCAATGAACTTCCCTGCACAGGTATGCTTTCTGCTTGATTGTTTAACAATACAAAGCCCTGAGGAACATGTCTGAAATATCAGTTATCGTGAGAAATATATTCGTCTTGTTGTTTAGGGTTAAGGTTGGGGTATTTTTTACATACAGGTCACAGGTTAAAGCTAACAAAATAGTCGTTGTTCCACCATGCACATCCAATCATCATATAGGTCTCAAATGTGCAGTTTTGAAAGAAACACATGTTTTATCAACATGCATAATTAATTGCTATAGTATTTTCAATACACATTCCAGGCTCCTATCCCTCTACAAGCACTGAAATGTGAAGAAGAGGATGAAGTGAAGGTGCTGGTAGTGCTGGAGAGAAGCGCTGGACCCCCCCCTGCCGAGGACACAGCCCTGACGAGGGCGGAGGAGAGCGGGGACAGCGACCACACGGACTCCTCGTCAGAGAGCGGGAGCCTGGCCGGCTTTGAAAGCAACTTCAATCCACATTATAAAACACAGGTGCTGACCCACCCTGAACTGGAGGGGGACGATTCACATGATGAAGCCCATTTATAGAAACAGACAAAAAACACTGAGTGTGGAGCAGCCTAAGGGATATGTTAAACAAGGCGATATTGTCAATCACAGCTGACAATAATAGATAGTACACACATTGCCTAGCGTAAATATACACTGGCAACCTTGCCAAAGAAGATCTGACTCATGGGTCTCAGAGTCTCTCCTGGTAAAGGCACGACCGCGTGGTGTGCAGGGTGAGTCGTACAGTCAGAGCAGTGGTGGTTATTGCTGTGTGAAGCTGCTGTTCTTCGCTGGGGATTCCACAGGAAGCTCTGGCAATCCAGTAAGATCGTCAGGGACTATCTCCAAATTGCTGGCCAATGCCTGGTGAGCTCAATCAGACACCTGCAGGACTGTCCTCCAGCGGCCGGCAGCTCACATCCGCTGTGGAGCTCCTGGGTGTAAAGAGGTGATTGGCTTGGGGATCGGAGGATGCCCACTGACCTTCAGTTCTCCTGGTGTTGTCGGGAGTTGCTGCTGTGAGGGGCTAAATTGACTTCTAAATTGGGGTGAAAACTAGAGAGGCAATTCCAAGATGTTATTGTATTTTTCAAGGTTAACAGATGTTATGGAGACTGTACACATACAGAATATTTCCATATTGACATGTCACACAATTCTTAACAGCTTGGCAAATATATATATACAGTATATATATATATATATATATATATATATATATATATATATATATATATATATATATATATATATATATATTTGTGTGTCTTTGTTACTGTAAATGTGTGTAGGCTTTCTCAGCTGTTTCTTGCACTTTTATCAATACAGTAGACCAGAGCTGTCTGACTTATCTAGCTCTCTAGCTTCTCTAGCTACTTCTAAAAATATCACACACAAAGAAAAAGGGTAGTTTACTGAAAAAATGTAACAGCAACTATACTCAGACACTACTGCGGTAGCTTTCTGCTCACAAGACATTTTCACTGCGTTTCCTCCATTCTTAATTCACTCCTATTTTTTGAAAGTAGAGAATCATGTTAGTGTGACAAAATGAAAAGCTTGAAATATGTCATGTAAGTTATTTGGTTCTTGTTTTGTAAAATGTACCTCTTTCAAAAAATAGGAGTTAAATGAAGACTCGAGTAAACTTTGAAAATTGGTCCTGCATGTTTAAACATCAGCATGCTGAATGTTGTCAGACTGTTACAGATTGTCCTTGCAGTCTTTTCAAACTCGTTAAAAACTTGAATTGTGTGCTTCTAAAGAGCCATATTGTATTTGCCATGCATGGAATAGAACAACTGATATGATATGTGTTGGCAACTTTTGCCTAGTGTGAAAAAACATCCCAAAGACCTCATCTCTTCAGTATAGAAACAGAAGTAGCAGAGGGAATTGACTTTATAAAATCCACTGCTTCAGATTTAGCATGGAGAGAAGGAAGAATGAGAGGGTGTAAATGGAAGTTTAGAACAAATGGTAGGAAGCAGTGTTTTACACTGAGTTCAAAATGAGTGGACTAGCACAGGGGTAGGCAACCCTGGTTCTGGAGTGTCACAATCCTGCAGGTTTTGTAGGTATCTCTTAACATCAATTGCTAAATACCTGGAACACATGGTCATTCTGACCAATTAAGCCAATCATTGAATCAATTAGGGCTTGGGCAAAACAAAAACCAGAAGTGCTGTGACACTCCAGGACTAGCCCACCAGGTGAAGCGTCTAAAACACTAAGAACATAAAAAAACTATTAGATTCTGTCCTAACAAATTCGATGCACTAGTCTGGGTGAATGGTGTCCTGGGACAGGATGAGCCTTGATGGCCTTTTTTGTTCCTAAACTTTTCTTATATTCTTCTTTAGCAAATTAATGTTTTTAAATCTAATAATTCATTCTATATCTCTCAAATTGAACAAAGAAGCAGACACTTAAGCTTGCAGTTTGTGGCAAGGATGATTATTACCTTCCGATGAAGGGACTAATAAGAAAAAGTGCATTTGCAGTAAAATGTACATCCTGTTGTGTGGCTTTTCTGTGTATTTCAGGCCAGCATCTTCACATGTTTGCTGGTTTTCAAAGAACATTCAGCCCACACTGTGTATTTTCCACATGCAAACCTCAAACAGCATTCAATGAAATGAAAAAAAGACTTCCATTTTACAACTTCTGGAAAGTTTGTTAAAGATCTGGGCTTTTCAAAAAACACTTTTTCAAGTCAAAGGAAATCATGAAAACTCAGTGTAATGGAACAGCAATTGCAAATATCACAAAGAGGTACAGCAATGTGAAACTGCTGAAGCTCCTTTCTCTTTAAAGTGCATACAACTAACACAATAATTCCAGTACATCTGATGTAATATGTATTGTCATAACATCGTAGATATCTCTTATTTGAAAGATGCACACATGATGTTAAATGTGCATTTCAGTTTTAATGGTATTTATTTCTTAGCTGTTAGTTAGGAGCGCAGTAGACGTGTGTTTCTTTTATTATCTATCTCTTTTTTTCTTCTTTTTTTAAATGTAGTCGTTGCCAATTATTTTTTTATTATTTTCTCCCCAATTTGGAAATGGCCAATTATTTTTAGGCTCAGCTCACCGCTACCAGCCCTGTGACAAACACACGCTGTCCTCCGAAGCGTGTGCTGTCAGCCGACCGCTTTTTTTCACACTGCGGACTCACCATGCACCTAAAAGTTACAGCGTCGGAGGACAATGCAGCTCTCGGGCAGCTTACAGGCAAGCCCACAGGCGCCCGGCCAGACTACAGGGGTGGTTGGTGCGCGGTGAGCCGAGGACATCCTAGCCGACCTAGCCCTCCTTCCCCTCAATTGGCCGAGCGCCGCCCCCTAGAAGCTCCCGTCCTCGGCCGGCAAAGGAATAGCCTGGACTCGAACTCGCGACGTCCAGACTATAGAGAGCATTCTGCCCTCCACGTGGAGCGCCTTTACTGGATGCGCCACTCGGGAGCCCCCTTATTATCTATTTCTTAAGGAAGATGTAAAGTCAATCAAAACATTCCACATTTCTGCTTTGTATGTTTTTATTAGAACTCAAACTCCAAGCAGCATCACACTTTGGCTCACTTTCCCAGCACCAACTGCTGCGTTTCCTGTTTTCAAAGATGACTGCGTTCCTTAATGCAACATAAGAAGATTCATAAGAACATTAGAAGATTTAAGAACAAATGGAGGGCTTTCAGCCCATCCGACCTCGTCTATTTCCTAGCAGATGATTGATCTGAGAACTTTGTCAGGTCAGGTCTTAAAGGATCCCAGTGATTCAGCCTCAATAACATTACTAGGTAGCCCATTCCATACCCTCCCCATTCACTGTGTAAAGAAGTGTATCCTTCCCTCTGTCCTAGTCTATATCCACTTAATTTCCAGCTGTGTCCACTGTTCCTGGTTTCTGTACTGCGCTTAAAGTACCATTAAAAAAACAAACTCACCTTATAGAAAAATGTGAGACCTGTGAAAATGTAAATACATATTAGATAAGATGTACTGGAATTATCTTCGCTAGGGATTCTGAAGGGAACGTCGTATTGGCTCTGGCACTCCTGTGGGTTAGGGAGGTGAAGAAACTGGCAGGGACTGTTTCTCCTCATCGCACTACAGCTGTGTGGGGAATTGCTGAGGTGAGGGGGAAAATGATTGGACATTTCAAAGCAGTTTTGAAGGCAGCTGGAACTGTTCCTATTGACCGAGATCTGCAGCTGCAGCCGTATTAACACCCTACACTTAATATAAGAAAAATAAGTAATTATTTCCACATTTGAGAAAAGCACTCGTAGCAAACAAAGGAAATGACTACAGAACAGTATCAAAGAAATCTGGAATACCAAAACCCACAATCAGAGCAATAATCAAGAAGTACCACAAAGGAAATTCAGCTGAAGCGCTTGAAAAAGAGGATGTCCAAAGAAAATGATGGGTACAGCAGGTAGGAGAATCATCCGACAGCTATCCACGATAAACAGCCAAGGACTTCAAGAAAGATTCAGAAGCATCAGGCATAATCGTGCACGAAGGAACTGCACAAGGCATCTGAACACAGAAGACTTACTGCAAACTTTTAAAGAAAATTCTTAAAACAAGCCATCTGAAATTTGCCAAGAAATATGAACAGGAAACTGAAGCATTTTTTTTCTGGTCCAATGAGACTAAAATAGAACTTTTCCATAAAAATGGACCACAGTATGTTTAGGGAACAAAATGAAAAGCTTTAAATGAAGAAAACCTAGTACACAGTTAAACAAGATGGTTCGATCGTGATATGGGGCAACAGTGCCGGAGCCTTTCTAAAAGTGGGGGGGGGGGGGGAAGGTGCCGGAGCCTTTCTAAAAGTGGGGGGCCAAAGTCCGGGGATAAAGGTGTAGTCGGGGTGGAGGGTTGCAACAGTTTTCATGAATAAATTAAAATACTATTTTGAGAATGCACTTTAATTTGAAATGGACTTTATTCCTTCATAGGTGAGTTTGCATTGATTTTCTATATGAAGGAGCTGCTCTTCAGTTGTAGTTGCTTGCCATAAATATAAACAGTAGTTCTTTGTAGAGAGCCATCTAGTGATCTGCCACCCAAGTTTCCTTTTATTTTGCTTGAAATACACTGCTATCCAGTAGATGGTGCTGGTGCTTAGTAATATATATTTTAAAAAAATGGCCTGTGTTATGTAACTAGAACTGAAGAGCAGCTCCGGAACACAAAGTTATAGCACTTTAACACAGACTGTGAGAGAGAGACGGAGTACACCTCAATCCTGACCTGAACACCCCCTGCACCCCAGTCAGTCCTGGTCCTCTCTCAGAAATGGTGCCGGATTATGTGCTGGCTTTATGATTATGTCCACCACTAAAGCCCACTTACCAAACTCATGTGTGAGCCGGGCGTCCCCACCAAGCTCTCTGTGAGCCAGACGTCCTCACCAAGCTATCTGTGAGCCAGACGTCCTCACCAAGCTCTCTGCGAGCCGGGCGTCCCCACCAAGATCTCTGCGAGCCGGGCGTCCCCACCAAGCTCTCTGCGAGCCGGGCGTCCCCACCAAGCTCTCTGTGAGCCAGACGTCCTCACCAAGCTCTCTACGAGCCGGGCGTCCCCACCAAGCTCTCTGCGAGCCGGGCGTCCCCACCAAGCTCTCTGCAAGCCGGGCGTCCCCACCAAGCTCTCTGTGAGCCGGGCGTCCCCACCAAGCTCTCTGTGAGCCAGACGTCCTCACCAAGCTCTCTGCGAGCCGGACGTCCCCACCAAGCTCTCTGCAAGCCGGGCGTCCCCACCAAGCTCTCTGCGAGACGGGCGTCCCCACCAAGCTCTCTGTGAGCCGGGCGTCCCCACCAAGCTCTCTGTGAGCCGGGCGTCCCCACCAAGCTCTCTGCGAGCCAGACGTCCCCACCAAGCTCTCTGCGAGCCGGGCGTCCCCACCAAGCTCACTGTGAGCCGGGCGTCCCCACCAAGCTCTCTGCGAGCCGGGCGTCCCCACCAAGCTCTCTGTGAGCCGGGCGTCCCCACCAAGCTCTCTGTGAGCCAGACGTCCTCACCAAGCTCTCTGCGAGCCGGGCGTCCTCACCAAGCTCTCTGCAAGCCGGGCGTCCCCACCAAGCTCTCTGCGAGACGGGCGTCCCCACCAAGCTCTCTGCGAGCCAGACGTCCTCACCAAGCTCTCTGCGAGCCGGGCGTCCCCACCAAGCTCACTGTGAGCCGGGCGTCCCCACCAAGCTCTCTGCGAGCCGGGCGTCCCCACCAAGCTCTCTGTGAGCCGGGCGTCCCCACCAAGCTCTCTGTGAGCCAGACGTCTTCACCAAGCTCTCTGCGAGCCGGGCGTCCCCACCAAGCTCTCTGCGAGCCGGGTGTCCCCACCAAGCTCACTGTGAGCCGGGCATCCCCACCAAGCTCTCTGCGAGCCGGGCGTCCCCACCAAGCTCTCTGTGAGCCGGGCATCCTCACCAAGCTCTCTGCGAGGCAGGTGTCCCCACCAAGTTCTCTGTAACAAGCACGTGCAGCGAGTCACTGCAGCAGCGGTGCAGTTTCCTCATTCGATAGCTTGTCTTTGAGGTTGTGGTTGTAGGTTTCTGTCTCAGCCTACTTTGCGTGGTTTGAAATCTGCCTCTTCACAGTGCTTTTATAACGGTTTGAAAAGTACATGGGAAGTTTTGCTGATAAACTGAAACTTACCACCTGTGTAGAAAAAATGTGCTTTGTCTGAAAAAGTAGGTAAGCTTCGGAAATGAACAACCTTAAATTTAGACTTAGTCAGATAAAAACAATCTCTTTCAAAGGTTTGTGGGGAGCTACACAATTAATCATATTTTTCTTTTGCTTTATGACACACATTTTGGAAAAGTGCACCACAATTTTACAAATTAAAGTAGCTAATTTTCCATACCTTTGATCAGATTTGCAATCATTTTGAGCAGTGCTGAGTGTCTTTGCCTAAATATTGAGTTCTATTTAATGTTTATATATACTGTATATATATATATATATATAATGGGAATTGATTTGTTTCTTAATACAAGGATGGTAAGACGCGACTGACATGCATCTAAGTGTCGTATATCCGAGTGCTGTCTCTAATACCCACTGGGTGGCACCAGATTTAGTACTGTGCGAACAGAACACATATGAAGGCTAAAACCAATGACTGTCCGTAGCTGACGTTTCAAATGGGGTCTTAAAGGATCCTAGTGATTCAGCATCAACAACATGGCTTGGTAACCCATTCCATCCCCTCAGCACTCTGTGTGGAGAAGTGCCTCCTTCTCTCTGCTCTAAGTATCTCCACTTACTTCCAACTGGATCCTCTGGTCCTGGTTTCAGTACTGAGTTTGGCTGGGGTTAACTCCTTGTAAGAGTTTACATACTTTGATTAAGTCTCTCCTAATCTTTTTCATGCTAGGCTTAATAGATTCAGTGTGCTCAACATTCTTAACTAATTCCTTTAAGCCCTGGGATTAGTCTGGTTGTTCTTCACTGGACTCTCTTTTTGTATTGCAGGGACTAGAACTGAACACAGTATTCTCAGGATACAGATAAAGATATGTGTGACATAATCACTACAAACAGACAGGTGCCTGTCTGCTCCAGATTCTGATGAACTCAACAACTTTTGCTATAGAATTCTCATTAAGTTGCATCACAATTGGATAACAATTCTCTAGCTGGAATGGTATCCCCGTAGCTAATAATAAACACAATTACCATGGCCATCTACAAAAAGGACTGAAATAACAATGTTTTTTGTGAATTGGTCAAATGCTGCCATCTGCTGGAGAACATAAAATGTTGCATGAGGTGAGGTGCTCACCTGAGCCGTTTAAGCTGTACTTAGGTTAGAAGTTCATACAACATACAATCTAAAAACGTCATAGATGCCTTAGAAACTATGGAAAATGTATCAATAAGACATGGACACGGGGTTCCATTGAAGTAATAGAACCCGAAAAAGAGGGCTTGAACCATCTGGTAAGGCCCGCCTCATGCCGGTAAATGCCTGAGCCGGTGAAGGCTTTTAACATAACTAGGACAGCAAAGCCGCCTTCTTTGGGTTACATTGCTATTGCATTATCAAAAGAGCGGCTCAGCCCCAAAGAAACACTTGGAATCTCAATTCATAACATTCACTTTGGGTGTCTTAGTCAAAGGAAAATCTGTAGTACGAAGAAATTCAAAAATGGCTGCGTTAAAAATATAACATTTTAAGTTTTTCTGCATGTTCGCGTATGTGTGTATTTTTTTTTTTTTTTTGTATTTACGTTAACGTTAGGTCCTAAATGTATTAGCAAAAGTAATATGCAATAATCTGTCTGCCGCTTAATGACAGCTTTTATTTTTAAAATTTCTGTGACGACGACACGCACACGAATACATTGCGCGCACGCAGCTGTACATTTCTGATTGTCGTCGTCATCATGGCTTCAAAACTTGTAGACCTTTCTATAGCCGATACAGTTTGGATTCTGGAAGCACTACGCTAAACAAGTACGGGTAGCAGAAAAGTTTGGCATCTCAAAATTTGTTGTATCCCGTATTTTGAAATTGGCTACGAAGCTGCACGCAAAATTGAGAGTGATTTACAGCTGGAGGTGGCGAATCGTAAAATAACAAACAACATTGGACCATTAATTTAAAGTGATGCTTCTGTATTAAATGTAAGTCCTGTATACCAAGTTTCTTGACTGTTTTTAAGGACAGTACTTTTTGTAGTACTGTGTGTATGTAGCGTGCACGGGGAAGGCAGCAGTAAGGCTGGTAGGTGACGTAATCACACAGAAAGACAGCGGTTTCGGCGCTGTGCTTTAGTGCGAGAGGTCCCGGGTTCGCGCCCGCCCTCCGCCTGTGTGTGGATTGCCTCGTCCTGAGTGATGCACCTGCCTGCGGGAATCGCTCCAATATTTTATTGACTTTTCAACAGCACTCACAAGACATTGATCTCCCGCAACAATACATCAACCAAAAGAGTTCATATTAAATAGAGCTATGCAATTCCATAACTATATGACCTAAATAAATAAACACATGAACATGTTCGTGCTCTCTAGTCAAAAGAGTGGAAGTAAACCATTACAGTATGCCAGAGACCAGAACATTCTGAACATTTATCCAAATAAAGACAGTGTATTTTTTCAAGTGAAGGTTCAGTGTCCTTCCAGATACAAAGGATAGCTTTTTTTTTTTTTTTTTTTTTAGCAAGAATTAAAAGATTAATAACTAGTCTTTGTTCTGGATAAGAAAGATATAGATCAGAAGTATCAAGTATAGCCAGATTGCGAGAGATATTTATATGAGTATTAAATATTTGATTTATATGAAAGAAAACATCTGACCGGAATGTAACTTTTGTGCAATACCAAATTAAATGTGGCAAGTCAGAATTTTCTTTGCTACATCTCCAGCATAAATAATTATTTATTAATGTACAATTTATAATTGATACTGGGGTAAAGTAAGCGCTGTGTACATTTCGGGACTGTCCCGCCCAATCACGGACGGGTGGTGCGCTGTATTATTACTGTTGCTATTGTGTACAATTTGACCTAAAACCAAAGTTCATGTTGACATTAGCCTGCCCACTCTCCTTCCACTGGCGCGCCTGGTATTCCTTACAGCAAGCACATATTTATTTGGATGTCTGGTACATTAAGTTAAAGAAGTTTCCATGTACTGCTGGCGCTCTTTATTGTGTCTTTGCTGTACTAAAACGAATTTCAAACAATGATAAATCGCTCAAAGAAGGATCCCAGCAATTGCACAGATTCCTTTTATAGTGCGAATGCCGCGGACTCGTGCCAGTGTGATTAGCCTGTAGTTAATGTGTTAGTCACGCGGGGAATGTAAGCTTGTGAAGTGTGCGCAGTATGGATCATACCTGTCCGACTCGCCCTGCTGCTGTAGTCAATTTGAAAAACATGTCGTTAACTTATCAGAATTGCATAACATAATAACGGTATCTTATCTGCAAGTAAAACTACTTATGATATTTATAAAGGGAATTAGTTGCGTCGACGCGTGCAGTATCATCGTGACTAATGTGTGTCATATCAGGTCGTTGTGTTCTCAATTGCAACGAAACCAAAGCAGGGGCGTCGTTTGAGAAACATTTAAAAATTGTATCTGAAAGTACAATTTTGAAAACTTGTAAGAACGTGTTTGGTAACATTTATGTATTAGCTAAATCTGGATTTGTTGTGGTTACATTTAGGGGGAAATACGCGATTTACATTAAAACAGGTGTTGTGAAATATCTGCATCCCGTGGACTCTTTGCAACCCCCGCCCGTGAGAATATACGAAAGGAGCAGTTGACGTCTTCAGAACTGGTTTCAGTGCAAAGTTAAAGCGGTTAGCAAATATCAAATAAAGGCGAATACACAAAATAACTATTAAAAAATGGCAAAATGAAGCTCTAAGCAGAGCAATATCCCAAACCATTTCGTGAAAGCGAAGGGCTTTAATGAGAAACCAACTTCAAATTAACCGAAGCCTTTTGTGCAGAAAATATACCCCTACCTACACCTGATAATGCAAAGCCTAAAGGGAGGGCGGTTTACAGTTCTGCAGAAGCATGAAACCCGATTTGCAGCTCTTGCAGTCGTTCCTCTGTGGTGCTTAACCGGTCAACAGTGTAAATGCAGAACGATGCATCTAATATTTTAATGTACATCCTGTAATACCAGCACCACAGGATATTGTACAATTCTCAATTTAACCAGAACATTTATTTAAAAATACTAAATGTCAGTGTTCAGATTGTTCTCAATTAATTAATTAATTAATTAATTAATTAATTAATTAATTAATTAACTTTACATAGGCAAGGTATAGGCCTACGTGTTAAAATTCAAAGGTAAGCATGTTCCTGCTACGGCTGTTTTTAAAAGTTAAGCCTGCTGTTAAAATAAAATCAATGTTTACTTTTGACTAAAAGCGCGTGGTATAAAGCACATTAAATACATTAAATCTATATTTGCTTATCAAATATTAGAGTATATTACATTAATACATATATTTAAGTTCAACTCTTTGTAGCCGTGAAATTGTCTAGTTTTAGCTGTGACTGTGCCGTGATTTTTACATATTTTTACCCTAGCCACGATTGCCAGGTGCCAGATGTACTGAGAAATGAAGCTTTTATAGGCAATGGCTGAAATATTCGCCTTTCTGATTCGATTCACACTTTTTATAGTCTACAGCACACCTTTGGTATACACGCATGCATTTGTTTTGTTTGTGAATTGAATAGTGAGGACTAATTAAGTTGTGTTTATCCTCTAACGCAGCTTCATTGATTTTGGTGGTGTTTTAGCAAAACGTGTTTATAGATGTGAATTTGGTTTAAGAAAATGGGAAAATATGTAAGTCAGCCTTAGTATTTAAATTCGAGCGTAAATACGTTTCCGTACATCATTTTCTTAAGTTCAAAAAATGAAAATTTAAAAAACAATAATAATTAAGATGTTAGGTCTCTCACAGCCTACACTTCAGTTAACATAATAATAATAATAATAATAATAATAATAATCATCATCATCATCATCATCATCTCCAGCCAAATTAGGAATTCCTGTAACCAGGGATTCCATTTCACGATAAGTGATGCGTGTGAAAAGGTGGAGTTTAAGCACACTATAAATGGGAGCAACCTCTGGAATTTCATTCATACATCTCAGCACAGACCATGCTGCTATTACAGAGAGCTGCATGCGTCAGGTACCTCGTGGCCTGTGCGGTTTTATTCTGTAGAACGCCGGGGGCGGAATTGAGACCCCGCCAGCAGGACCAAGCACGGGACACGCTCCTACTTGAAGCTGTCAAAAAGGGAATACTCGAATCTCTGGGAGCTGAGAGCCCGCCTGTTCCCCGCGAGACAGTGCCCACGCACGAGCTGGAGAGGGTGCGGAGCCTGTATGAGGAGAAACTGCGTGAACTCCGAAAAAACACGACGGGAGAAGACATCCATTCATCAGAGACGAGGACAATTCTACTTACAGCTAAGTGTGAGTAAAACACAAAAGCAAACAAGTTTGAGTTGCTGTTGTTATTATTATTATTATTATTATTATTATTATTATTATTATTATTATTATTATTATTATTATTATTATTATTATCTGGAATTATGAAAAGAGGTTTAGGTTTAGGACGTCATTGTAACCCAGTATTACTAATAATATAGCAGAATACTTTGTACCTTAGAAAAAGCCTAGCAATTAATGTGACAGAATATTATTATTATTATTATTTATTTCTTAGCAGACGCCCTTATCCAGGGCGACTTACAATCGAAAGCAAATACAAGTGTTACAATACAAGTAATACAATAAGAGCAAGAAATACAATAACTTTTGTTCAAGCAAAGTACAAGTGTGACAAACCACAATTCAATAATACAGCAGATAATAGTGATAGTTACATCAGGATATGATTAAATACAAAGTACTACAGGTTAAACACTTGGCAGATTACAGTATTCTGAAGTACAGGATTAAATGCAGTAAAATAGGGGGCAGATAAGAGCAAAATAAAGCACATTTAAATGAAGGGTGATAGTGTCCCAGGATACAAACAGAGGAGTTCTACAGGTGAGTCTTAAGGAGGCGCCGGAATGTGGTCAGGGACTGGGCAGTCCTGACATCTGTAGGAAGGTCGTTCCACCACTGCGGAGCAAGGGTGGAGAAGGAGCGGGCTATGGAGGCAGGGGAGCGTAGCAGAGGTAGAGCCAGTCTTCTAGTGCAGGCGGAGCGGAGAGGTCGAGTGGGGGTGTAGGGAGAGATGAGGGTCTGGAGGTAGCTGGGTGCAGTCTGGTCAAGGCATCTGTAGGCTAGTACAAGAGTCTTGAACTGGATGCGAGCGGTGATCGGCTCGAATAAAACACAAACAATACGTATGTAATATGAAATCAGTATGTATGAAGTTTCACAAATATCAGTTAATAGATACATAGACAAGCTGTGGCCAAGTGATCAAATTAAGAGGGTAAATTAATGTTCAAATAAATAAATAAATATAACCCCTTTGGTCATTATATAATTTAGAAATCTGAAAACAGTTTGTGTGAACTCTATGGAGTTCGAGAAGTTGCCCTGACAAAACTAAAAAAAAAAAAAAAACACATTATAAAACAGATACATAGATAGGAAACTTAACATGGTACAATTATATACACAGTCACTACTGATATGATGAAACTTAATCTGAAACATACATAATATGCCTTTTAATATCTTTAACTTCTGTGGTTGCTTGGTGGTTTACATTTAGGATATTATTATTACAATTATATATGTTTAGTAATGTCTGAACAGGTTAAAGAAAACTATTTATAATAACTTTCTTTATTTCTTCTACAGTAGAACCTTCTGTTGAAAGTATAGAACTACACAAAGGAGTTGCCAGCCAACACACTCAGAAGTTCAAAGCCGTGTTCCACAAGACCAACCTAATTACAAACAAACTCCACATCGTACGCGCTGAACTAAAGCTTTACAAACAACTACTAAATGCCCTTCCCCCCAGAAAGCATCCTTCTGGGATCACCCTTTACAAACTACAGAAGACTGCTCCGGACCGTGAACCGACTGCAAACCTCATTGCCTCAGATCTCTTGGCCTTCAAAAACGTTGATGTCAAAGCCGCCATTTCAGAATGGCAAGCGAGCTCAGAAATCACTTTGGAGCTGGGGATCGAATTTGTTCCACAAGCCAACGAAAGCCTCTTATCCTGGGCAGAACCTCAGCAACTCACGCTGCAGATCGAAACCAAGGAAGGAGAAGATAGACAGAGAAGGAAAAGATCTGTGGTGTCCGAGGAGGACTGTAAGAAAAATGAGAATGAGTGCTGCCGAAAATCGCTGAGGGTGTCCTTTAAGGACATTGGCTGGACTGACTGGGTGGTTGCCCCCGAATCCTACACCATGTATTTCTGTGATGGATCCTGCCCTCATAATTACAAGCCAGCCAGCATGCATGCACAGATCAAATCTAGAATGCACCATTTCTCTAAAGGAGCAACGCCTGCTCCCTGCTGCATCCCAGCCTCGTATGAACCCATGGTTCTAATGCACTATAACACTGAGGGGAAACTGACTTTGACTCCTTTCAATGATATGATTGTCAGCAAGTGTTATTGTGCTTAGGTTTATAGGAATGTAAGAATATAAGAAAAGAACATTCAGCCCATCAGTGCTCGTCTGGTTCCTTAATTAATCTCAAAACTTGAGTCTGATCTTAAAGGAGCCCAATGATTCAGCTTCAAAACTATGACTAGGTAACCCATTCCATACCCCCACTGTGTGAAGGTGTCTCCTACCCTAAGTCTATTTCCAACAGTGTCCTCTGGTCCTGGTTTCTGTACTGTACTTAAAGTATAGATTGGGGTTAACTTTGTCAGGTCATTTTACGATTTTAAAGACTCCCTCTAATGTGTGAGCCGGTAAATCAAAAGGGGGGAAAAGCAATGTGCAAAATAAACTAAAAACCGCCATACTATTTACAATGCAAACTGAAATTATTACAGCCATACAATCTGAAAATGTTGCAAAAGTGTGTATAAAAAAATATGTGAAATATATTGTTTGTTGTTTGACCAGCCTGCACGCTGTTAAGCCACAGCTCTGTGATTATCCTGAGGTTACCCCACAAAGTGCATTACGTGGATTCTAAAGGGCTCTAAAACATCCAAAATGAATGGTATATATTATAACTTCCACTGACTGTCAACAAAACGGTTTGCAGAAATTGTGCATAAAATTGCACATGATTGTGGAACACAGTAGTTTTCTTTTTTTAAATGCATTTGGTCTTTGTTTTTGTATCACAAATGAATTCTGCTATATTGCTGTTTTATCCCCATAGAAAGCCCAGGCTGCTTTCAGTTGAAGTTCAAGCTACACAGCCAGAAAAGGGTTTGGCTAAAATCAGCAGCTATCTTTGTTCAAAGTTCAAAGAAAGCATAATAAAGGGAACTTTCACTTACATGTGACGTAGCGCAGCACATTTCACAATTAGTTAACAATTTTCTAACACTGCCTTAGCAACTATATAATATTAGGGATTTTAATCAGATTTCTTTACTGTTTCTTATGTTTATGCTTATATTATTTATTATTTACACAGCTTCCCCAACTGGGTCGGCTTCTGAAAAAACTCCTACAAGCTGATGTGGTTTGAAAAATGACTACTAGCGTAGATATTACTGTTCCACACCCCTAGTGGTCACCTCACTTCAGAATTTTAGGAGTCTTTTCAGAAACAGACCCAGTGGTTGAAGAAAATATTAGTAAGCTTAGTAAATAATATAGCAACACAAAATTAGACATCAGACAGGTATAGTAATCCTGTACTTAATTGATCTTAGGTTTCTTAAGGTACTGTTTTTCAATATTTGAATGCATTATCACAAATATATTTCTGTATCCAAAAGAAATATGTTAAATGAAAACCTATTAAAAAAAGTTATTCTCAGGCACAATAATACAGTGTTGTGCAATATATTTAATATAAGTAAGTAAGAACAAATGTATTTATAAAGAAGCATATTTATTGTAACTTATTTACTATTTATAAGATGCCTACGTTGGTTTTGCAAAGATATTTAAAATGTTATTTTAAAAAATGTTTTATGAATTTGTAAAATTCCAGACTTGTTAAGCTTTATTTTTGATAATAAAATTATTTTTAAAGAACTCACTGATTTTGTTCTTGAGAGCGGACCCCTGCAGGACTGGTCTTTGTCCTCCAGGGGCCGTAGCTCACGTCCGCTCTCCAGTTCCTGGGTGTAAACAGGTTATTGGTGGGGATCAGAGGACGTCCACTGACCTTTAGTTCTCCCGAGCAGCAGTGTGGGTAATTACTGCAGCGAGGGAAGGTAATTGGACATTTTGAATTAGGGAGAAAATAATATACATATATACTGTATAATCAGACTTGTAGGACTCGAGTCATCAGGGTCAGAGTACGAGTCACTATCATTTGAGTCCAAGTCAGAGTCACAAGTGCTTGACTTCGAATATAAATACATAAGAACATAAGAAAGTTTACAAACAAGAGGAGGCCATTCGTCCCATCTTGCTCGTTTGGTTGTTAGTAGCTTATTGATCCCAGAATCTCTTCAAGCAGCTTCTTGAAGGATCCCAGGGTGTCAGCTTCAACAAATTTACTGGGGAGTTGGTTCCAGACCCTCACAATTCTCTCTGTAAAAAAGTGCCTCCTATTTTCTGTTCTGAATGCCCCTTTATCTAATCTCCATTTGTGACCCCTGGTCCTTGTTTCTTTTTTCAAGTCGAAAAAGTCCCCTGGGTCGACACTGTCAATACATTTTAGAATTTTGAATGCTTGAATCAGATCACCACGTAGTCTTCTTTGTTCAAGACTGAATAGATTCAATTCGTTGAGCCTTTCTGCATACGACATGCATTTTAAACCCGGGATAATTCTGGTCTTTCTAGAGCAGCAATATCCTTTTTGTAATGAGGTGACCAGAACTGAACACAATATTCTAGGTGAGGTCTTACTAATACATTGTAAAGTTTTAACATTACTTCCCTTGATTTAAATTCAACACTTTTCACAATATATCCGAGCATCTTGTTGGCCTTCTTTATAGGTTCCCCACATTGTCTAGATGAAGACATTTCAACATAAACTCCTAGGTCTTCATAAATTGCAGTATCTCCCATATGATATTTATAATGCATATTTTTATTGCCTGCGTGCAGTACCTTACACTTTTCTCTATTAAATGTCATTTGCCATGTGTCTGCACAGTTCTGAATGCTGTCTAGATCATTTTGAATGACCTTTGCTGCTGCAACAGTGTTTGCCACTCCTCCTATTTCAAGTTTGCTTACTATACTAGAATCTAAATCATTAATGTAGATTAGGAATAGGAGAGGACCTAATACTGATCCCTGTGGTACACCACTAATTACCTCGCTCCATTTTGAGGTTTTTCCTCTAATCAGTACTTTCTGTTTTCTACATGTTAACCACTCCCTAATCCATGTGCATGCATTTCCTTGAATCCCTACTGCGTTCAGTTTGAGGATTAATCTTTTATGCAGGACTTTGTCAAAAGCTTTCTGGAAATCAAAATAAACCATGTTGTATGCTTTGCAATTATCCATTGTCAATGTTGCATCCTCAAAAACATCAAGCAGGTTTGTTAGACACGATCTCCCTTTCCTAAAACCATACTGACTGTCTCCCAGGATACTGTCACCATATAGGTAATTTTCCATTTTGGATCTTATTATAGTTTCCACAAGTTTACACATAATAGAAGTCATGCTTATTGGTCTGTAGTTACCTGGTTTGGTTTTGTCTCCCTTTCTGTGGATCGGTATTACGTTTGCAATTTTCCAGTCTGTCGGTACAACCCGTGTCTGTTGCATGATCTTGGTTAGTGGTTTGTAAATAACTTCTTTCATTTCTTTGAGTACTATTGGGAGGATCTCATCCGGCCCAGGGGATTTGTTTATTTTAAGAGCTCCTAGTCCCTTTAACACTTCTCCTCTGTTATGCTAAAGTTATTTAAAACTGGATAGGAACAGGTCGACATGTGGGGCATGTTGTCCGTATACTCCCTTGTAAAAACTTGTGAAAAATAATCATTTAATATATTTGCTATTTTTTTTTCTTTGTCTATGATTTTGCCATTTGTGTCTCTTAGACATTTAAACTCCTCTTTGAATGTTCTCTTGCTGTTATAGTATTGGAAAAACATTTTGGAATTGGTTTTAGCCCCGTTAGCAATGTTCATTTCACTCTCTCTTGGCCTTTCTAACATCCTTTTTGACTTGCGTTTGCAGTTCCAAGTACTCCTTCTGTGTACTTTGTTTTTGGTCCCTTTTAAACGCTCTGTAAAGTGCCTTTTTTCACTGAATATTTTTTTTTTAATTGATCTATTAAACCATTTTGGCCATTTTGTTTTAGATTTAGATTTGTCTACTTTTGGGATGTAATTGTTTTGTGCCTCTAGTACTACATTTTTAAAAAACTGCCATCCTTTTTCTGTGGACGTTTTCTCTATTTTACTCCAATCTACTTCTGTTAGTCTCTGTTTCATACCTTCATAGTTTGCTTTTCTAAAATTGTAAACCTTATCTTTAGTCATTACTTTTGGGGTTTTAAAAATCACTTCAAATAAGACCATGTTGTGGTCTGAGTTTGCCAATGGTCCTGACCTCTGTTTTAGTTATTCTGTCTTCGTTATTTGAAAAGACTAAATCAAGGCATGCCTCCCCTCTAGTCGGTGCCTTGACAAATTGCGTTAAGAAGCAGTCATTTGTCATTTCCACCATTTCAATTTCGTCCGTTGTGTTCCCCACCGGGTTCTTCCCCCATTAGTATGGCTTCTCCTTTGCTACACTCATTTCGAATGTCATTGTATAACACATTATTTTGCTCAGCGTCTGAATTTGGTGGTCTATAGCATGCTCCTATTATTATGCCCTTTGAATTTTTGTCCATTATTCTGACCCATATTGATTCGGTGTTGTTTTTTTTGTCCAGATTTAACACCTGGGCTTCAAGACTATTTCTTATGTATAGCGCTACCCCTCCGCCTCTTCTGTCCTGCCTGTCTTTCCTATACAGTATATACCTACTAATATTATATTTGTCTCCATCACTCTCAGACAACCAAGTTTCTGTAACACCTATCACATCGTAGTTACTTGTTAGTGCAGTAGCTTCAAGTTCTAACATTTTGTTTCTGAGACTTCTACCATTTAGATACATACATTTAATGGCTGTCTTACCTGAGTTGTTGCCCTTGTTTTGATGTAGTCTCCCTTCTGTTTTTTTGTTTTCTTCCCCCTTCCTTTCTAGTTTAAATGTTTCTGAACCTCCTCAAGGATCCTTTCTCCGAGTAGATCGGTTCCCTTTTTGTTTAAGTGCAGCCCGTCCCACCTGTATAGATAGTCCTTGTTGTAGAATGTGGTCCAATGTTCAAGAAAGGTGAAGCCTTCCTGTGTGCACCACGATTTCAGCCATGCATTTTGATTATGTATTTCCAGCTGTCCGTATGGTCATTTGCAAGGTGCCGGCTGTATCCCAGAAAATACCACAGTTTTGGTCTTGTCTTTTAATTTCCTTCCTAGCTCTCTGAATTTGTTTTGCAGGGATCTTGGCCTGTATATACAGTGCCTTGCAAACGTATTCAGACCCCTGACCAATTCTCTCATATTACTGAATTACAAATGGTACATTGAAATTTCTGTTTGATATTTTATTTTAAAACACTGAAACTCAAAATCAATTATTGTAAAGTGACATTGGTTTTATGGTGGGAAATATTTTTAAGAAAAATAAAAAACTGAAATATTCAGTAATATGAGAGAATTGGTCAGGGGTCTGAATACTTTTGCAAGGCACTGTATATATATATATATATATATATATATATATATATATATATATATATATATATACATATATATATATCACTAAAAAAAGCTGTCTGAATAATAGAAACTATACTCAGACACCGCTTCACTAGTTTTCTGCTCAATGAACATATTTAAACACAGGTTGCATTTTGACTGTACTAGCATCTATTAAAAGCAACAGATTATGGGATACTTCAAAAGAGCCATATTGATGAGCTAGGCCAGTGACTCAAGAGCCACCTGTCAGACAGCCCTGTTTTACACAATAGTTCCTGTACGTAGATTACATTATTTTCATGCCCCCTTCACTGAGCTTATATATTTAATCGTCAATGAAGTGACAATTTCAACACAGTTTACTAAAGGATTGGTGTAAACCCTTGTCCTTGTAAAAACCAGGGTGGACCGCAAGCTCGTGTCTCAACTACAGCAATAAAATGGTTCTTCTTGCTGAGATATTGGATTGTATAACAATATAAGGACACTGTAAAAAAAAAAAAAATTCCTCAAACAACTGCCACCAAATTGTATTTTTATTTTTCTGGAGAAATAAACAACTATGGCTAAAAGTTTTTCATTACGTAGAGTTTTAGGATTAAGACTAAATGAACATAATTGTGATATTTTATTTAACATCATGTAATCAAAGAAACTACAAAATGATATTCCAAAAGTCTACCAGAAGCCATACTAGTAGTACAGTATTTCATGTTAGATTTCAAAATGTCAAATTTTTACATTTTTGTCAGTTTTTCATTAAGTATATGGAAAACTATAAAGCGGTGTGTAATTCAATACGTTAACACAACATTATTCAGCAGGTTTCATTCAACTTTATGAAGCTAAATTAGTTAATTCTATAGGATGATGCCAAACATTTTTGGCCATAGCTGTAACATAGCAGGTATTTATCAATAAATAATCCCTATGGTCAATTATTATATTAGTTTGGTCCATTAATTCGATTTATGTCCACTGTTTAACAAATGAGAAATGAATGTTATTCCTCCATCCAGTATTTTATATACAAAGCTTATTGTTAGATAATATGAGTTGATTATTCCAGTGAAGATATACTGTAATTATGTCAGTTATTTAACAAGTGTTTACTGTTTAATCTTTTATGACGTTAGTCATGACATTGCTCGCTGGTTGAGAAACAATTGAAAAATGTGGTTACGGCATTTGGCCTAGAGCTGTGTGTAATTTAACAGTGAAGGCAGGAGAAACTAGTTTGGCATGTTTACCTTAGTGGCAGCGTTACCACATTCTGGGTATTTGTGCTGTGGCCGAGCTAGCCACATCATAGTCTTTGAAGATTACTCACCACAGTATTGTGAAATATTTCAATAAAATAATGTAAGGCTTATAAAAGCTTGTCATGGTAAAATCAACTAAACACATCGTTTATTTATTTCCTTCTGTGCCAGCAATGATTTTCCAGACTTACCTTTAAGTTTTAACATCTGTAGCTGTAATTATTGTCCCCTGCTGTGGATGAAATCCTCTGTGAAAGGGATATAGTGAAGGCAGTCGTATCTGTGAACATCCATTTCTATAGCCCCCTTCACATTACATTTAACCATCTATCTGGACAAACACTTATCTAATTGTCATGAAACTTGGTCCTAATATTTTCATGTTATTGAAAATCTTATATTATGGGGGTATATGGAGATCTGTCCGTTCATCCATCTGTCGCTATGTAACACTGTTTTTAACATGTTAGCTTATACCTGGAGAAACGCTTATGAAATTGTGATGAAATATTTCATCCCCATTTCTTATACTATGCTGTACTTTTGATAACATCAGGTCATCAACTTTTTCATCATTACAAATTCAGCCACCCAGGAAATCCAAAAGGATTTAGACCACATAAGGCCGAAACTCATGAGTGAAAAAAAACTCTGCATTCTATGAACGTTCATGGAGTATTCTGTTTATATAATAACTCCCTTTTTAGTATTTGACTGGGGCAGAGATATCCATTCTACAATAGGGAAGCGTCGGGTATGATTGACACCCGTTTCATTTGATTTTCCTCAGGTTGGCTATCCCAGCCGCATTTGGTCAGCCGCTGCACGAAGCAGGGAATACATTGAAAATGATCGCACTGAGAGCAGCAAAGCTCCTGCAACCTGGTGCACAATTAACAGGATTTTGCAGTGTTGCAGAAATGAGTGCAATGTTACAGTATTTTGCGAGCCCCTGAAAAATAAACATTGGAAAAGAGCAGCATAGCCCCAACTGCAGGGCGACACATATTTGTATAAACATTCGAACAATCAGTTGGAACAAAGCGGGCCAATGTCCAGTAGTAGACAACATCACAGGTGGGGTGAGTGTTATGATGTACTGTTTAAACAGCATGGACACTCCCTTTTCAGACCCCCCAAGTGCAGCAAGCAGGCATGGTTTGGGAAACTGCTCTTCATCAGTGCCATCAGGGAACAGGTAGTCACCTCCACGATAGGCAGGTTCAAAGGGCAGGGTAAGTCACCTATATGTATTCCAGCAGGTATGATGGTGTGGGTCCCTGTGACCTGCCCTCAAGGGAGGGTGGCTGAACCTTTAGCAGTGCTCCTGGACCCTCAAGGGCTGGAGGAGGGTAGCTTACCAGCAGGGCTTTTAGTCTCTCCAGAGCTGGTGACCATCGAGCGGGGAATACCATACATACCTGTAGTTAATGTGGGCATCAGTGAGGCTTGGCTGAGGCCTAGAGAGGTTCTTGGGATCATGCATTACACAGAACCCATGGCTTCTAGGAAAAAGGTTAGTTTTGAGGTGGAGGTTACTGCCCACAGGCATGTTGCTCACATTCTATCACAGGGTGCGAGTGTTGCGTTTAGTGACATGAACTCACAGCTGCCTGCGACATGTCTGTCTGGCAGCCGATTAATTATGAACAGAGTTGCTGTCGACCATTCAAATATTAAAAACCCAGTGCAGAAGGAGACCGTCTCCAGATTAATGGATTAATTTATTGTTAATTTGGAGTCACCGATATAAAAACCAGCAGCTTTTGCTGGTTGGTGTGGGTGTTCTGAGGAGGAGTGTGTACGAGAGATGAGAGACGAGAGATGAGAGACGGGAGACAAAGTGAGTTAAAACGAAAGTAAAGGTATAGGACCAGTGAAGACGACTGCCTAGCCTGACCTAGATTTTGTGTTTTGTCCATGATTTGTTTTTGTTTAAACCTTTTATTTCGCTCTGTGAGCAGTTGTTTTGTTTCAATATTTATTCAATAATGTTTCTCAATAAAAACACGCCGCAGCGCCTTCACCCTACCTGCCTGTGTGTCTCTGTCAGCTGTCTGCTCTGGGAACATCACTACTCGGCCAACCTGTCACATGAACGTATTTAATTCAGTGAGGGAGCCACATTCCTTCATTCTTTCCATCTCGCTGTTTTAAACAGACCATAATATTTTGAAGGAATGGTTTATCTACAGTTTAATATCATACCTGTTTAATATCCTGTTAAATGTTTTGCATAACTCTGTATTGCTGCGTCTGATTAAATCATACTTTCCAGTGCTTGCCTGATGCTAATGATAAACAGAAGTAATGTGAATGCAAAGAAAACAGCCAGTCCTTTATTCAATGCACAATTAATCATCAGGTGAAAATTGGTTGATATTCCAACATGCAACAAGTTACTTGTAATCAAATTATTTATTTTGAGTAATTTATATTGAGTTTTTGTTTTTAAATGTAATCAGACTGCTTTTCAGGGACACAATTGCCAGATATTACACTTCATGAATAGGTAATTGTGCAGAATCTGCAGTTGCTAATACAGAATTTGAATTTAATTTAAAGATTAAAAGTATACTTTGTGTCGTCGTCTTCTTCTTCTTCTTCTTCATTGATTAAAATATTCATTATTAATCAATATTTTTCTTATTTTCAAAAGTAATACATAAGTAATCAATAATATATTAGTTTTAAAATATAGTAATCAGTAATAAGAAATTAAATTTATATTACAATCACTAATCCAAATAATTAGTGTCTACCTGTGAAAAACTCAAGGACTCTAATCAATGCTCAACTGCCAAAAGAATATGCATTTGTTGATCAGCAAAGTTCAGGAGCTTCTAATAGTGTGCTGGAGCATTGATTCAGCTGGAAGAGAGAGCCCACTACTGAGCCATCAACACCACCTCCCTCACTGCATGTTTCCTTAAAGGCTGACGAGGTCTCGTCTTGCCGTGCTGTCCCACTGCTGTAAAATGCTCTTTAAAATCCAGCTGTAGCTTTTCACTGAAACGTGTTTACCAATGTACCATCTGACAGCCTTCCTTCTCTACCTCCCACACACATACACAACCATTAGTTATTATTTATTTATGTATTTATTTATTTGACAGATGTTCATTCCCATGTCCTGTGTGCTGCTTCGTGACTCTGAAACCCATCAAAAACAAGGAAGAGTTTTTTCAGTATATGTAGAGCAGATTATATATAAAACCACATGGTTCCTGCAGTTCACACGTAACCTGGAAAAAATGCAGTTTTAACAACATAAAAACCTTGTGAACCAGAGGAGGCCCATCAGCGGCCATCCAGTTCTGAGCAGCTGATTGATCTCAAAACTGTGTCAAGTCAGGTCATAAATGATTATGAATTATTATTTGTTTATTTAGCAGATGCCTTTATCCAAGGCAACTTACAGAGACTAGGCTATGTGAACTATCATCAGCTGCAGAGTCACTTACAACTACGTCTCACCCGAAAGACAGAGCACCAGGAGGTTTTTAATGACTTGCTCAGGGTCACACAGTGAGTCAGTGAGTGAGCCGGGATTTGGTCCAGGGACTTGCTGGTTACAAGCAATTTTCTTTAACCACTGGACCACTCAACCTCCTATAAAAGGATCCCAATGATTCAGCATCACTGGGTATCTCATTCCATCCCCTCACACTGTCTGTCTCCTACCCTCTAAGTCTATATCTACTTCTTTTCCAATTCTGTCCAGTCACTGTACTGGACTTAAATTATTAGCTAAGGTTTGTCAACACCTTATAGACCTTAAAGACTGCAATGAACGTTCTCCCAACCTTTCTTTGTTCTAGGCTGGATAGATGTAGTGAGGGAGCCTCTCTTCCAATGTAATACTTTTTAATTATAATTATGGAAAGTAGAGAAGAAACACTTTTTTACATCATAACAACGTAAGGAAAGTTGAGCTAAAGTTAATCCATATGAACAATTCCAAAAAATATCCAAATCTTTTCTATAGGAAGTGTGTTATTTCTATGACTAACAACCTACAGAGTTACCTGAACCCTAAAGCTTTGTGCAATTAGGCTCTACTTTAAAAACCACGGTTCAAGTGAGAAGAAATACTTTACAACTGCACATCTGAAAGAGACCTCTGTGGATAGTAGACTTTGCAAAATATATAAATAGAAATTGGATATAGTTTAAAATATGCATATTCATATATTGTAATATATTTGTAAATATATTAGAGTCAATTATCCGAACTAATTGGGTCCGATACTAGTTTGCATAATTGATTTGTATGGATAATCGAACAGGTATTAATAACAATTACTGTACCTTTTAATAATGTTTAGAATAAAGTTAACAAACACAAGTACTTTGTGCACAAGTACCCACTGATGATGATATATAGCATTCTGTCACATTAAACACACACAATTACACAGCTTTACAAATCATTAAATTAATGCAATTCAGTAAAGAGAACACCTACAGTTAAGGTGATGAAATACTGTAATTAAATGTACTATATACCTTTTAAAACTTTGAAAATCAACAAATAATACAATTCAGTACAACTTTGACACATTACAGAACTTCAGGAATCATTAAACTTCAAAAATTCAGTAAAATGTTTCTATACTTTGATACTTGCTGTTAAGGCATTGTAATAACGTGCAATTGAAATGAATAAAATAAAAGTTCTTAGCTGCTCAATAACATAGACAGGATCTCCAGCCCTTACTGACAAAATACAAGAAAAACGAGGTGACTGTTTATTTTAATTTGGTTAACTGCAACAGTTTAAAGCACACAATGCTTCATCTAAGGTTTTGGTGGTCTGCATAATTCTGTGACTTTCATTTGCCTCAGTCTACGCTGGTCCTTTTTTTGGCAGCTAAATCTCGTAGGCGTTTTAGCAGCAGAAGCTGTGTGTGTAATACACCACACGTAATTCATCATGTGATTACAGGTGCGTTCGGTTGATTAGACAGTAGTGACTCTACTGTATATTATTTTTTCAGTTTAATATGACTTTCATAAATCAATTATTGTAAGGAAGTGGTAAATTACGCAAGGGATAAACACAATGGTTCTCTGTGGGTAACTGTGGCAAAGTGCCCGCCCCTGTGTGTATTTTGTGTGTTGTGTGGTGTATGTTGCGTGTGTTAATGTTGGTGTATAGATTGGTACACGGGATATAAACGGGTCTGTGTTTCACGTGTATTTAAAAAGTGTAGAGTTATATTTAGGCACGAGGATGGCACATCACTTCACGTGCAGAAAAATGTGTATAAGGTGTGGCACGGGGTTGCACGGAATTAATTCACGTGCTGGGATTCAAGTGAATAATTAATTAGTAATTGAATCCCAGCACAACAGTATAAATAGGCACATTTTTAGTCACTCGGGGTTAGGTGTTCAGAGAGTGGAGAACGGGAGAGAGAGAGAGAGAGAGAGAGAGAGAGAGAGAGAGAGAGAGAGAGAGAGAGAGAGAGAGAGAGAGAGAGAGAGAGAGAGAGAGAGAGAGAGAGAGAGAGAGAGAGAGAGAGAGAGAGAGAGAGAGAGAGAGAGAGAAAAAAATCATTAAGAGTAAAGATAAGTGTGTGTACTCACCGTGTTTGTTTGTCTCCGTGCACCGTTTGTGTTTAGTGCGTTTTTGTATGTCTGTTTATTTTGGCGTCAAGTGCCGTGTCCTGTTTTTGTGCTGTTTCAACCCTTTTATTTGTTAATAAACGCTGAGTGCAGCCATTGCACTCAGCTCATCACAACCACCGTGTCTGTGTTTGAATTCCTTTCTGGTCTGACGCAACCCACTCTGGCCGTCTTTGTGACAGTAACACATAAATAATTATCAGTTAAGACATAAACAGCTTGAGACTGTATCTACCAGTGTTTATGTCTTCCCTCACTCATCAGTGCCTTTCCCCCTTAGTCATCGTGAATCCTCTGTTTAAAGCACTTCTCAGATTCCCCGTTCTGAGCGGGGTAATGTAATCACAAAGCTTATTGAGGAGTGTTGTTTAAATACATCTCAAAATCAAGAGTGCAAAGAAGAGCAACCAGAATTATCCCGGGTTTAAAAGGCATGTTGTATGCAGACAGGCTAAAAGAATTGAATCTATTCAGTCTTGAACAAAGAAGACTACGCGGGGATCTGATTCAAGCATTCAAAATCCTAAAAGGTATAGACAATGTCGACCCAGGGGACTTTTTTGACCTGAAAAAAGAAACAAGGACCAGGGGTCACAAATGGAGATTAGATAAAGGGGCATTCAGAACAGAAAATAGGAGGCACTTTTTTACAGAGAGGATTGTGAGGGTCTGGAACCAACTCCCCAGTAATGTTGTTGATGCTGACACCCTGCGATCCTTCAAGAAGCTGCTTGATGAGATTCTGGGATCAATAAGCTACTAACAACCAATGAGCAAGATGGGCTGAATGGCCTCCTCTTGTTTGTAAACTTTCTTATGGTCATATGTTCTTAAGGGCCAGCTTAGTCAGTACTATGAGTGATGTATGAGCTCTCCTGTGTATTTAGCTAACAGCTTTGTTTTATAAGTCAATACATGATGTGCTGTGGAAGAAATCTCCTGCGAAGGGCATATAGTGGAGGCATACTATATATCTGGAGAACCACTTGTCTTGAAACTGGGTTTTACAGACGTTATTGAAAATATCAGATTGTGGCTCGATAGGGGAGTGTCTGTCTATCCGCACCTCCATCCATCTGTATGTCACACTGACATGTTTGCATAGAGCTGGAGAACTGTTTCTCAAACTGTGATTAAACATTTCATTACCAATTGTTATTCTATACTACTGTTGATGCATGTCATGGTCATCAACTTTTTTCATGTATATTGATAGCTCTAATTTTGAATTTACAGTGGCGGGATGGATGTAACTGACTGACAGAAATACAACGATTCTTGGTTGTAAATTACCCTCGTGAGGGTGCTAAGCAGCGAGAACAGAGTTCTTTGGACTGGCTGGTCTTTCTTTCCCAGGGTCGGAAAGTCGGACAGTCTGGATGAAGACGAGACTCTGTTGCAAGAACGCATTGACCTGGAAGAGAAACGATGTGGCAGCCACAGATTGGAGAGGTGGTTGCACTCGTTTACCAAGGGGTCAATGTGTGACGGCATAAAAGGGGACAGAGAATCGCAATCCGTTCCTTCGTGTTGGTTTTGTACTTTAACCTAGAAGGACTGTGAGAGACCCCAGAGAACGCTGCAGTTTCATGAGTGTTTTGTTTGTTTTGTTCAGTCTGTTAGTTGTCTTGTTTGTGAATCACCAGACGGCTATCACGTTTCCGGAACTGTCGCCTTGGGCCAGCACAAAGCCGGAACAGCACTTCACCACTGTCACGAAATAAACTTGTATCACCCACCACGAGCACTACAGCACGCACTCAGGACTGGTGACCGTGTTTGTATTATTGAGGGGCGGATATTATTGTTTATTATTTGGGACTGCAATCCTATTGTTATTTACCCCGTGCAGTTTATAATCATCTCTGTCTGTTTCATTCTCGCACTGCATCACTCCTGCACCTGTACACTGACATACTTGTTTTTGTACATTATCAGATGTCTTAATAGTTTCGTTTTGTAATTCTTCGAAAAAGTTAAAGGATAAAAACCAACCCTGGAACAAAAAAGACGTACATTCATAGGTAACAGAATACAAGAATCACATGGTTTGTCATTTATTTAAAGAAGGGGAGGTTGTGGTGTTCTGACAACAGAAGAAAAGGCATCTGTTTATTTAACTCTGTTTTCTTGGCTGTTATATTTGTATCACTTAAACAGAAGAAAGCCAGCGGAGTGACTGTTCTGTTTACATTTTCAGTGTGTTACTCACTTCAAAACTCCTGAAAGCTCAGCGCTTCAGCCTTTCCATTTACCATCAAGAAGCGTAATTAAAAGATGTGAGTCGCTGCTATTGGAATGTATAAATCTACTTCTGTGAGTCAAGAAGGGTTAATCAATGTGGGAATAGAAAGCAGCGAAGCTGTGATTAATTCATGAATGTACCCCACTTACCTTGTAAGTAAGCCAGCAGCAACTGGATCTTATTGATCTGATCTTATCTCTCCAATCCTGTTCTTTCACCTGAGTTCAGGAGCTGCTCTCCAGGTCCAGTTTCTGCCCCTCTATTCTATTAGATTCTGTATGTGACATGGGGTTGGCCACCGTTTACCCTGATCCCAGCATTACAGTGGCATCGAGTCCACAGGGCGCTGTCTCGAGGGATGTCAATCCATTTACTCATTCATATATCACACAATTGGTATGTTTTGTCTTTCTTGGGTATTCCCTGTTCTGCTTTTCTGAATTCTAAAGCACCTGTTGAAGTTTTTATTTTGTATGTTACTGTCCTGGCCTGCAAGTCTGGCTACAAATGTGGCATCAGTGGGCAGGGCAGCAATGGGCAGCAGTGTGGAGTAGTGATTAGGGCTCTGGACTCTTGACCGGAGGGTTGTGGGTTCAATCCCCAGTGGGGGACACTGCTGTTGTACCCTTGAGCAAGGTACTTTACCTAGATTGCTCCAGTAATAACCCAACTGTATAAATGGGTAATTGTATGTAAAAATAATGTGATATCTGTAAAAAAAAAAAAGTGAAATAATGTATCATGTGATATGTTGTAACAATTGTAAGTCGCCCTGGATAAGGGCGTCTGCTAAGAAATAAAAATAAATAATAATGTAAAGAGAACCATTTGGGTAAATTGGGGCACTGTGGTGCTGTTACAGAAACACACAGCTTTTTATTTGTGGGGATGTAATTAAAGCACATTCATTTATTCAGTTTCCGATTGGAAGTTAAAGCCAGCCATGACCTGACAGCGCTTATAATTCCCCAGGGGCAGTTTTGCAACATACGGATGGCATTTTTGCTTACCCAGCAGCACCGCATAAATTAATCTGCAATGAATCCATTCATATGCTGTGGAAGGGTAGTGTTACAGTCAAGGCTAGCAGCTGGAATAGCAGAGGCAGGAGACAGGAGATTGTAGGGATGGAGATATACCACGTGGTCAGGTCTAACTTGCAATCTATCCAGTAGAACCTGGCCACATTCTTTGCAGCGATGGCATTTGAACTCCTCTACAGACAAGCTGCATTTTTCCTTGGACCCCAAGGATCATTAAGCCATGGCATCCCTGTTGTTGACTTCTGGAACAATCCTCTCAGGATTTACTCTGATCAGCACGATTTTACCCTGGAGTTTAAACTGGGTTGGCAGAAGCAGGTGGAACGAGCCCAGTGAACAGAGCTTAAAGTAGAGAATGACTTTGTGATTAAGTTCTGCAGTGAGCCTGCAGAATTGGAGGAAAGGTTCATTCAGGAAGCATTACTGCTGGAGCTGCTGCACTCCAAGAGACTGGCTTCACACAGCCCAGCAAGCATTACTGCTGGAGCTGCTAAGAGACTGGCTTCACACAGCCAGAGCGATCGGAAAGCTCTGGAAGAAGGACCCACTGGGGGCATGTGACTGTGTTTCAAATAAAAAGTAACCACAAGTTAATATCACTAACATGTTTAGCAGGATTATATACACTAGCTGACATTTAAGAACTTTTAAACTTTCTGAAAACATCTTTAAAATCGTAGTCTTGCAGATAAAAGTGAAGCCTCTTTATATACAAATAAGGGGACCAGTTGCTAAAAGGTGAGAACACGTATTATAAAGCCTTGTTTTTAATATATAACGATTATATTAAATACTGGTTTTATTATACATAAAACAAAGAATAATTATAGGGAACTTCGATGTTTTTAAAAACTGGAATTGACATAGTTAGCCCAAACCAATACTAAGGCAGCACAGAAACCAGGCCCAGAGGACACTGTTGGAAACTAAGTGGACAGAGACTTTGGGCAGAGGGTGGAGACATGTCTTCTCCACACAGAGAGTGCTGAGGGGATGGAATGGGTTAGTGTGCCATGTTGTTGATGCTGAATCAATAGGATCCTATAAGACCCGACTTGACAAAGTTTTATAATCAGTCATTGAGATCAATCAGCTACTCTGAACTGGACAAGCACTGATGAGCTGAACAGCACCTTCGCGTTTCTACATTTTCTTCTGTTCTTAATGTTTGCACTCTGGTACACCAACTGAGCTCTGAGAGAAGACATGTTTGAGAGCTCTGTGAAGGCAGAGACCTGGATTCAATCTAATTCATGGTGGTGCTGTGCTTTACAATGGCTATGGCATCACATTGATATAGGAGGCTGTGTGGTCCAGTGGTTAAAGAAAAGGGCTTGTAACCAGGAGATCCCAGTTCAAATCCCGGCTCCCTAACTGACTCACTGTGTCACCTTGAGCAAGTCACTTCACCTCCTTGTGCTCTGTCTTTCGAGTGAGACGTAGTTGTAAGTGACTCTGCAGCTGATGCATAGTTCACACACCCTAGTCTCTGTAAGTTTCCTTGGATAAAAGCAGCTGCTCAAATAATAAAATATAATCTACTGCAGATCCTGGTGGGGAAATTCTTAAAAACCTTTACTCCAAAATGTCAAAACTAGAACTGAATCATCTCTAAGAGACGTCACAGAAATAATAATGTGAATTACACTGTGGAATAAATGGTCCATTTCAAGTTTTTGCTGGAAAAAAAGCACTTTAGGAAAATAACCCCAGAGTTAATGAGACACAACATTTACTGTGATTAGATCGACCATCGCTGAGAAATCACAACATTGTGTATTGCATGAATTTGTATTTTAATTTTAATTTTTTTTCTAATGAAAACATCATAGAATGTGGAGCAGTTTTAATTTGATGCCTTAATATGTATTTATTAATTCTGAATAATAAAAAACTATATTCTTTTAGTACAGTTTATAATTTCCATGTCATTTTTTTGTGATTATATTTTATTTAAATTACTGTAAAACTAAGCAAAAATAATAGGGGGTCGCCAGGCTTGTTTGTTTTATTTTTATTACATTTTCATTTTCCATTATTGTCTATGGGAACATCTCAAAATTCATATATTCTCAGAGCATTTAATATGTTCATCCCATGAAAAACACACATACCGACAATCAATGACAGAATGTAAAGAATAACGTTAAATCTGCTGATTTGTACTCTACACTATAAACTGTAAATAGTAAGATATATTTCAGTTTTTCATTTTATATAACATTGTGTTCAACTTTTATGCAGCTCTGCTTGCATTGCAAATATCTTGCATATATTTCCAAGTCTGTGAAATTCAGAAGGGTTTGGAGGAAATTGCTAATATCACAATGCTGTGGAAATGAATACACTTAAATGAATAAACAGGAAATGAATCACAACTCAGAGTACACTTGCTATCCCGGTGCTTGCTCTCTCTCCTACACTCTCTCTCTCCTCTCTCCTACACGCTCTCAAAAACAAACATTTCTCTCTTCCTTTTAGACCATGTGGCCAGGGGATGACTGACAATTACTCATTCAATCAACCCCTGGCCACATTCCACACAATCACTCTCTGTCAATCAAACAATTACTCATTCAATCAATCAGGAGGCTGTGTGGTTCAGTGGTTAAAGAAAAGGACTTGTAACCAGGAGGTCCCCGGTTCAAATCCCACCTCAGCCACTGACTCATTGTGTGACCCTAAGCAAGTCACTTAGCCTCCTTGTGCTCCGTCTTTCGGGTGAGATGTAATTGTAAGTGACTCTGCAGCTGATGCATAGTTCACACACCCTAGTCTCTGTAAGTTGCCTTGGATAAAGGCGTCTGCTAAATAAACTAATAATAATAATAATAATAATAATAATAATAATAATAATAATAATAATAATAATCAACCCCTGGCCACATTCCACACAACCACTGACTGTCAATCAAACAATTACTCATTCAATCAAACAATCAATAACCAAAAACTCTCACTCACTCACTCACTCAAACACCCCCACATTGACTAAGACAAACCTGCCCGGAAGGGGCACCAAATCAATGAGAAATGTTTTCTAAACTATACCACACAATTACAGAAGTATGAAGTCATATAATGATAATTATTTTAATATATAGAGGCTGCGTAATCATTCATGTGCTCCAGATGTTACACACTGTGCCATGTCTAGGCAGTTTTGTCTTCATCTGGCTTTCACAGATCCTCAGTGTAAATGCTGTTTCAACTGCTCCATGGGTTTTTGATGGGCATTATGATTTGAAATATAGAGCTAAGAAAAAACTGCTCAGATTCGAAAATCTGCCAAATCCACTGGAGGAGGACCTGCTTCAGAGCCGACCTCTTTAACAGAGGCATTAGAAAGGACGTCCCAAACAATTCTCATGGACCTGCTTCAGAGCCGGCCTCTTTAACAGAAGAAAGGGTGTCCCAAACAATTCTCATGGACCTGCTTCAGAGCCGACCTCTTTAACAGAAGAAAGGGCGTCCCAAACAATTCTCATGGACCTGCTTCAGAGCCGACCTCTTTAACAGAAGAAAGGGCATCCCAAACATTTCTCATGGACCTGCTTCAAAGCCGGCCTCTTTAACAGAAGAAAGGGCGTCCCAAACAATTCTCATGGACCTGCTTCAAAGCCGGCCTCTTTAACAGAAGAAAGGGCGTCCCAAACAATTCTCATGGACCTGCTTCAGAGCCGGCCTCTTTAACAGAAGAAAGGGCGTCCCAAACAATTCTCATAGAGCTTGTGGAGGGTATTCGAGGTCATGACATTATTGGGAGCGCTCAGGGCACAGCTACACCATCAGTGCCACCAGCTTCTGCTTTTACTGGACCAATATCTAAAACTGTGAACTTACCTGGGACATCCGTTACTGGAGCTACAGACATCTTAGAAAAAATGTGTCGAGACACACAGGAATTTTTTTTTAGACTTATTTAATAATGCCAATAATACATTTTTGTATATTTAGTGACAGTATCTATTCAAGTTTTTTTCAGTTCTCGCTCCACTCTGAACAACTAGAACTAAAGTTAGTTTAAGCAAAGCTTAGTGAGCTCTAGACTCCCTCTTGTGGTCAACATTGGTACAGTAGTAGTTTATTTTTTGAAATATTGCATGGATGAGAATCAGTTTTATTATTTTTTTGTTTAACATTACATATTTCATAATTCCAGAACGGTATTTTCTCTTTCTTTTTTCGTGTTGCTGTTGTTCAGTCAGCATTCTAAAAATACAAATGCTGAAATGCCATCTTGATTAATTATAAAAATCCACACACACAATTGACTTTAAATGGTATTTTAGTGTGTTTGTGAATGAATTCAGTGAAATCAGACACACGCAATACATTTGTGTACATGCCTTTGGTCATTAAGCTGAAATGTTATTGTATTTATATTATATTATTGTATAGTATATTTATTTTTCATGTGAAGCGCTTTGGGATGCCTTGGAATGAAAGGCGCTATACAAAATCAATTTGATTGATTGATTGATTTGTCCCACATATTGTGATTTGTGGAAACACTTCATGTTCAGTGGTATTATAGATCCATTCACTTCCTGTGTCCATGTTCAGTGGTATTATAGATCCATTCATTTCCAGGGGTGCAGTCCATTCATCCTTTGTTCCCCGATGGTCTGTGACTGATCCGATGAACATGATGTCGTCCTCATCCTCACTCAAGTCACCACATGCTCCATCCTCATGATGAACTAGCTGCACTAGGGCAGCAGTGTGGAGTAGTGGTTAGGGCTCTGGACTCTTGACCGGACGGTTGTGGGTTCAATCCCAGGTGGGGGACACTGCTGCTGTACCCTTGAGCAAGGTACTTTACCTAGATTGCTCCAGTAAAAAAACCCAACTATATAAATGGGTAATTATATGTAAAGATAATGTGATATCTTGTAACAATTGCAAGTCGCCCTGGATAAGGGCGTCTGCTAAGCAATTAATAATAATAATAATAATAATAATAATAATAAACATGTCTTTTTGAGAAACAGTGTTTAGCAAAGTGATTCTTGCCCCCGCATTTTCGGCACATTCTTCCAAAAGCTGGGCACTTTTTCGGTTCATGTTTATTTCCACTCCTTCCACATTTATCGGTTTCTTTTGAGGTGCTAGTTTTAAATGTACTTGTATATGCTCTCTTTTGACCTGAGGCTTTACACACAGCTATACAGTGCCTTGCGAAAGTATTCGGCCCCCTTGAACTTTGCGACCTTTTGCCACATTTCAGGCTTCAAACATAAAGATATGAAACTGTAATTTTTTGTGAAGAATCAACAACAAGTGGGACACAATCATGAAGTGGAACGAAATTTATTGGATATTTCAAACTTTTTTAACAAATAAAAAACTGAAAAATTGGGTGTGCAAAATTATTCAGCCCCCTTAAGTTAATACTTTGTAGCGCCACCTTTTGCTGCGATTACAGCTGTAAGTCGCTTGGGGTATGTCTCTATCAGTTTTTCACATCGAGAGACTGAAATTTTTGCCCATTCCTCCTTGCAAAACAGCTCGAGCTCAGTGAGGTTGGATGGAGAGCATTTGTGAACAGCAGTTTTCAGTCCTTTCCACAGATTCTCGATTGGATTCAGGTCTGGACTTTGACTTGGCCATTCTAACACCTGGATATGTTTATTTGTGAACCATTCCATTGTAGATTTTGCTTTATGTTTTGGATCATTGTCTTGTTGGAAGACAAATCTCCGTCCCAGTCTCAGGTCTTTTGCAGACTCCATCAGGTTTTCTTCCAGAATGGTCCTGTATTTGGCTCCATCCATCTTCCCATCAATTTTAACCATCTTCCCTGTCCCTGCTGAAGAAAAGCAGGCCCAAACCATGATGCTGCCACCACCATGTTTGACAGTGGGGATGGTGTGTTCAGGGTGATGAGCTGTGTTGCTTTTACGCCAAACATAACGTTTTGCATTGTTGCCAAAAAGTTCGATTTTGGTTTCATCTGACCAGAGCACCTTCTTCCACATGTTTGGTGTGTCTCCCAGGTGGCTTGTGGCAAACTGTAAACGACACTTTTTATGGATATCTTTAAGAAATGGCTTTCTTCTTGCCACTCTTCCATAAAGGCCAGATTTGTTCAGTATACGACTGATTGTTGTCCTATGGACAGAGTCTCCCACCTCAGCTGTAGATCTCTGCAGTTCATCCAGAGTGATCATGGGCCTCTTGGCTGCATCTCTGATCAGTCTTCTCCTTGTATGAGCTGAAAGTTTAGAGGGACGGCCAGGTCTTGGTAGATTTGCAGTGGTCTGATACTCCTTCCATTTCAATATTATCGCTTGCACAGTGCTCCTTGGGATGTTTAAAGCTTGGGAAATCTTTTTGTATCCAAATCCGGCTTTAAACTTCTCCACAACAGTATCTCGGACCAGCCTGGTGTGTTCCTTGTTCTTCATGATGCTCTCTGCGCTTTAAACGGACCTCTGAGACTATCACAGTGCAGGTGCATTTATACGGAGACTTGATTACACACAGGTGGATTCTATTTATCATCATTAGTCATTTAGGTCAACATTGGATCATTCAGAGATCCTCACTGAACTTCTGGAGAGAGTTTGCTGCACTGAAAGTAAAGGGGCTGAATAATTTTGCACACCCAATTTTTCAGTTTTTTATTTGTTAAAAAAGTTTGAAATATCCAATAAATTTCGTTCCACTTCATGATTGTGTCCCACTTGTTGTTGATTCTTCACAAAAAATTACAGTTTCATATCTTTATGTTTGAAGCCTGAAATGTGGCAAAAGGTCGCAAAGTTCAAGGGGGCCGAATACTTTCGCAAGGCACTGTATATATATATATACACACTCTGCTGTGCAAAAGTCTTAGACATGTTGCATTTTTCTACTCTGATGCATTATGAGCATCAACAATTTACTCAAAGCCTCCACTAGTGTTTTCTACTATTATAACAACCTTGATGTGCATAAAGAAGGAAAAACATTGAGTGAAATAGCTCGCATCACTCGATTTTCAAGGTGTGGTATCCGAAGCATAATCAACAAGTACAGAGAAACATCATCTGTAATTGACAAAACCAGGACTGGAACACCCAAAAAGCTGTCTAACAAGGATGAGCAATACTTGAAGATAATATCCTTAAGGAATAGAAAGAAGACAAGCATTGAATTGACAACAGAACTGGCAGAAGGCGCAGGTGTCGTTGTCCATCCATCAACAGTCCAAAGCACATTTGACCATTGTTCCATAGTCCAGTTTCTGTGTTCTTGTGCATATTTTAGCCTTTTAGTCTTGTTCCCCTTTCTTAACAGAGGTATTCTTACTGCAACACATCCTTTAAGTCCTGATTTTGAGAGTCCTGACCTTCGTACTGTTGATTTGATGGACAAAGGGACAACACTGCATTGAATATTACACCAGCCTTGCCACTCACACCCAGGAACATCGTTTTGTCAGTAAAATAGAGAGCAAATGCTCCCCCAGTCATTCAGCATTGTGAGTAAATGAATCATATTGATGGTACCATTGAACTTGTGTGCATGGTTCTTAATAGTCACATTAGGTAGAGAGTGCTGATTTTGTGTTAGACATTAACCTTTGGTGTGAATGGTGCTAGAATAATTGTAATTTATAAATTAATTCATCAACCTCCAACATTTCCCTGACCGTATAATATATTCACAGTCAACTCCCCCCATCAGTGTAGACATGGAGTTCTGCCAGCCTGCAATCCTAACAGGGCCCAATTGAGATCGATTTGAACTCAAATCACTAAAAAACATGTTTGCAAAACGTGGACTGTCAACTAAGCATGCTACCAAACCAAATTATACAAGGATTTGTCAATAAATGTACACATTTAGGTAAATAAATAATGACTTGGTATGTATTAGTCATGTCCAGACTTGAAGCAGACTGGATTGTAGATTGCTGGTGGAACCTGCACCTTTGAGGCTAGCCAGCTTTTGAATAGCACCTGCCAGATGTCATAAGTGTTTCTGTTTTTTCCCAGTGAAGTTTTAAACTCTGTTCTTTGACTGGCGGAGGAACATGACAGTTAAAGAGTCTCTCAGTCACTGCAGCGTGTGAGATTCACGACGGGAACCAATTGTTCTCCTTTTACAAAAGAAGAAGTTCAACCTCTTAATCAGCAACTGTCAGCTTGAGGTTTTATAATCTGTCATGCAGTAAACCTGCATGTCAGCAAAATTAAACAGAGCTGATAACCCCGCTAAAAACCCTTCACTCTCGTCATGCCTCTGAATCGATCATGTTCCCGGATATACATGCAAAACATTTCAATGAGCAGTATGACTTCCCTGCAGGGAAATAGAGGATAATAGCAATTGTTTTTTCTGAAGCTGTTATTTCCTGTTTTGCTGAGCTTTGGACAGCTCACTCCCTGACTGTACTGTGCTTGGTAAGAGCCCTCTATACCTGTAGTTATAGTTATGTATAACCTATAGTTATACATGTATACTGCTCGGATATCTGCTGACTGCACTGCACTGTGAAGTCATATTGATTTTCTCAGCCTTACCTGACATCACACTGCCCGGATGTTGTGACTTGGTTTCCATGCATTCTTGTTCCATTGTGAGAATGTGAGGTAGCGCGCACACGTCACCCCCGGTCCTCACGCTGAAGGAAGTGTGCGGCCAAAACATGATGCGACTTAAGAGTGGGTAAAGTGCCTTCTCACACTAAAAAAAAAAACGCAATACAACAAGTCCGAAAGCCAATTCTTTATGAACAACTGAGCCCTGGCAAGCTTCTCTGATCAAATTAAAATAACAATAATAATGAAGCCCTTTGCAAAGCAGAGACAGATATCTTTTATTCTTTACACTTTTGCTATTTTTATGTTTGGTGATTGGACAGCTGATTGCTTTGAGCTTAGACTTTTCAGTTCCTTAGCAGTAAGATAATTCATTATTTATTAGCAGATGCCCTTATCCAAGGTGAATTACAGTTGTTACAAGATATCACATTTATTTGTACATACATTACTTTATTTTTTACATACAATTACCCATTTATACAGTTGGGTTTTTACTGGAGCAATCTAGGTAAAGTACCTTGCTCAAGGGTACAGCAGCAGTGTCCCCCACCTGGGATTGAACCCACAACCCTCCAGTCAGGAGTCTAGAGCCCTAACCACTACACCACACTGCTACCCTTACACTAGTGTTAAGTAACATCTATCATGGGTACCTACTAGGAACAAAAACAAGTCATGTTTGTCCCCCAAGACGTATCTCAGTATTTCTCAAATAGTAAAATATATAAATCAAAACCCTTGACACAAATACTAAAACATGTAGGATAAATATCTAAACTGCAACACATTTGCAAAACTGACCACACATTTCACTCGTAAACACACACATAGCAAAACTTTAAATACATCCTCTGATTCTGTGAACACAGTTTCTTATCTGAGTGTTCCTCCTCAAAATGCCAGTATCTTATGCAATTGCCAATAATGAACACTCATTTATTTAAAGAAGCGGTCCTGGAAACTCAATCAGCATGCTTGATAAACACTTTCCACCTGGGATTCCTGTGTAACAGGCCTGTATACAAGGACAAGGTTTTTATTGACACGGAACAGAGACAATGCGATTGTGTATCTGAGATGATGGCTGCTCATGGGTGTCAACAGCAGAGAGATTAGAGAGACCTCAGCGTGTCTCAAATGCAACGCGGGCGACAGTGGTTGACCATGTCAAACGGGTGTGACAGTGAGTGAAGCCAGGAAAATGCTCCAGCCAAACATGACACGCTCAGTGATTGCATCTATTATACGTACATTTCATACTGAGAATAGGTAAGTGCAAACCATGGTACATGTATGCAGGGTGCGATTTGTCAAATTTCCAGTGGGGGGGATTAAATAGACAAACACAAAATCTCATGGCAAGCCTTGATACACAATGTAAACAGTTAAGAGAATCACTGTTACTTATTTATACTGAATCAACTGCTGACAAAATCTTCGCACATTTGCCGAATCTGCCGTCATGCAGGATAAATGCAGTTATTATTATTATTATTTTTATGGATACGGTATCAAAAGGCAATAAAAAAACTACCTGCGCTTACAGCAACTAAAATAATGTTTAAACGCACTCATGACAGGTGCTTGCGTTGTTGTTATTTTATTATTATTTGTTTATTTAGCAGACGCCTTTATCCAAGGCGACTTACAGAGACTAGGGTGTGTGAACTATGCAGCAGCTGCAGAGTCACTTACAATTACGTCTCATCCGAAAGATGGAGCACAAGGAGGTTAAGTGACTTGCTCAAGGTCACACAATGAGTCAGTGGCTGAGGTGGGATTTGAACCGGGGACCACCTGGTTACAAGCCCTTTTCTTTAACCACTGGACCACACATAACCTCATTGATAACTAGTCTCTTAATTTATTTTTTCTTTAGTATTTATTTATTTATTGCATTTATATAGCGCTTTTTATACAAAGTATCGCAAAACACTGTTCAGTACAGAGCAGAAAAAAAGAACAAACCACAATACATTTGTATAGCATGTCACACATACAACTGCCATAATCAGACCATTTAAATAACAGATTTAAATAATAGTATACAATTTTAAAGTTACATTAAAACCCAGTAAGATAAGAAAGCCATTTTATAAAAGTGCATTTTTAGTCTTGACTTGAAAACTGGAACAGTCCCAGCTTCCCTGACAAACGAAGGCAGAGCATTCCATAATTTAGGAGCTCTACAAGATAAAGCCGTGCCTCCCGTGTTGCTTTTGTTGACCCTAGGAATAACCAGCAGCCCCGCATCCTGTGATCTCAGAGTGCGGTTTGGAAGATACAGGGTCAGTTACTCCTGCAAATAACTAGGTGCTAATCCATTCAGGGCCTTGTAAGTTAACAGCAAAATCTTAGCTGAAACATAGCTGCTGTTTATTGCTTCACTATCCAGTGCGTTGTTACTACTGAACAAGCTGTTTAAAGATTCTTAAAACGATTATAAATAAATAAATAAATAAATAAAATCACCCTTAAAGATCAGGTCAATGAGTTTGGCAATAGCCACTCAGGTGACAAACTCGAGACACTAATATGAATACTATTTTTTGGTTTTTATTATGACTACACAGCCGTATTTGTAATGTTTAAAGTAAAATGGTAAGTGTGTTTATGTAATTGATTGATGGCACTGGTGAGCGTGTAACTTCCTTAGAATTTAAAAGTGTACTAATAAATACTTCCTGTGTTAACTGTTATTCAATAGTACTGTTTGTGTATCTTATAATTTTAGTTTTTATTTAAATTGCGGAATAACACTTTTAAAAAAAAAAAATAATATTTATTTATTTATTTATTTATTTATTTATTTATTTATTTTTTTTATCAGAGAATGTGGTTATTTCTTTTTGCAGGAAACTAAGATCCCTGGTCATGAACCACAATATTAACCAAGACATACATGCCTGCATTATTTTCTCTTAGTGTCGCAATTTCTTATAAAGCTGACAGTGAATCATTTTCTACAACACATCAGTATTAAAAAATATATATATCTACTTCCTTGAATCTTAATTAAAATGGGCACATTATTGAAAAAAGAAAAACTTTTGATATATTGTTGTACTTTGTTGTCTTCTTTCTTTCAAACATGTACCTGGCTGATTTTTACCGAGGCTAGCCGCCTCGGCTGCCTCAATGTACGCTACGCCCCTACGAGGGGGGAGGGGCGGGTATAACCACTTACAATGTTATGATTTATGATTGACATTTAATAATACAAAGGAAATAGACATCCCTGTAATGCTATTACAACTGCATGCTGGTAATCTTAATGTTATTACAACTGCATGCTGGTAATCTTAATGTTATTACAATTGCATGCTGGTAATCTTAATGTTATTACAACTGCATGCTGGTAATCTTAATGTTATTACAATTGCATGCTGGTAATCTTAATGTTATTACAACTGCATGCTGGTAATCTTAATGTTATTACAACTGCATGCTGGTAATCTTAATGTTATTACAATTGCATGCTGGTAATCTTAATGTTATTACAACTGCATGCTGGTAATCTTAATGTTATTACAACTGCATGCTGGTAATCTTAATGTTATTACAACTGCATGCTGGTAATCTTAATGCTATTAAAACTGCATGCTGGTAATCTTAATGTTATTACAACTGCATGCTGGTAATCTTGATTCTATTAAAACTGCATGCTGGTAATCTTAATGTTATTACAACTGCATGCTGGTAATCTTGATTCTATTAAAACTGCATGCTGGTAATCTTAATGTTATTGCAACTGCATGCTGGTAATCTTAATGTTATTACAACTGCATGCTGGTAATCTTAATGTTATTAAAACTGTTAAATTAAAATGAACACCTAATTTCCTTTCCATGATGTGGAAGTGTGGGGGACAGAACCAAAAATTGAGGGGGCTACACCCCACTTTGTGCGGGCATGCATAATATACATTCAAATAATTCAGTGTCAGAAGTGGACCAGGATGAAGAGCAAGCATTTAAACAGCAACCTTAATGAAAGATAGAAGCTACAGGAGAGGAGTCATTATCTGAAGAAGTGAAGTAATAATAATAAACTGTAAAAAAAAAGATTCAATTCAAGATTAGGTTATGGAGTGTACTGACGCGAATGGGAATGAATGTGCATACCGAGTGTGTGACTCAGTGTGCTCTCCCCTATCTGCCCTTGGTACTTCGGTATCTCGGTGCTCATTGCATACGGCACACGGTGCCCAGTGCTACAGCGTCAGTGCACAGACACAGCGCTGCACGGTACACAATGCACGTAGTGCTGGGTACGTACGGTGCACACGGTGCACATGGTGCTTGGTGCCCACTGTTACTGCGCTAGTGCACAAACGCACAGTACTGCATGGTACACACAGTGCATGCGGTGCACATGGTGCAAGGTGCACACCGTGCTTGACCACTGCTATGGAGCTAGCGCAAGAGCGCATGGTGCTGCACAGTACTCGGTGTATGTAGTGCTATGGTACTCGGTGCGCATGGTGCTCAGTACACATGGTGCACGTGCCACTGCTACACTAGTGCACGGGCAAATGGTGCTGCACAGTACATGGTGCACGCAATGCCCACGGTACTCTGTGCGCATGGTGCTTGGTACACACAGTGCACGGTGTTCGGTTCCCTCTACTACATAGCCAGTTGGTGAGCACATGACATTGCAGTATTAATCAGTGCTTGAGCTCAGTGCAAGCGGTGTTCGGTGCACAGCCCGTGCAGAACACCAGACCCATGTCAGGCAAGTCGGGGTTCCACCCCTGCACGGCCTGCAATGCAAATATCCCGCAGGAGGATAAACATACCCTCTGTGCGCGGTGCTTGAGCATCCAACATGCCAGCTTGGCCCTCGAGAGGGACGTGGCCTGCAGCATCTGTGTGGCTTTTCAGCCCCGGGTGAAGGAAAATAGGTTGGAGAGGACCACGAAGGTGAGTTCCATGTCCGAGGGTGCCCGAACCCTCAATGCAAGGTGACGGAAATGCATCTTAAGCGGGCATATGCAGCAGAGGTGCAGGCAACTCGCCTGTCAAACACGGCGAGTGTGCTCACAGCCTATATGGATGGTGTACTGCGCGAGGCACCGCTCCCTGAGTTCCCTGAAAGAGAAGACGACCTCCAACCGCGAGGTCGCATCAGTCGCTCTCACGGGTTCGATGGAAAAAGAGAAATGGCTTCCTCAGGATGACAGGTTTAATCTCTCGGTGGGCGGGACTGAGTGCATCATCCCAGGAAGGGTCCTATCGGCAGCTCTAGTATAGAGAGCTCAGCGATACCTTCCCAATGGGCAGGCATATCCCATACGTAATGTTTGTTGGTGGTCGTCTTCTCTTTTAGGGAACCACGGTTACGTGAGTAACCTAACGTTTTAAGTGGTCATTTAAAAAAAAAAAGTGGTCTTGTTTTAGTGTTCTTCATTCTGCATTTAATGAGAAATTAAAGACTTGGATGATAAATTAAAGTGATCTTCCCACAAAACGTAATTAAAAACACCCACATTTTGCTGAAAAACCGCCCAGTAGGCTTTCACGGACTGCCAATTGAAGAACGCTGGGGAACAGGAATTGGAAACTAATTGTCTTTCAGAAAGGAGACTCCACCCATCAATCATATACGTTACCAGTTTAACCAGTTAAATAGGCTCTCTGCCCACAAACCCTGGTCGTTTCTTTGTTTGGTATGCTTACCTGGCACTATGGATTCGACTCCTCATTCTGAAAGTCGCATTCTGTCTCCTGAGAGCCCAGCTACTCCAATTCAACCTAACCGCAAGAAAACGTCTCGGCCGTCTCTCCAACGCGCCTGCACCAATAAAAAGAGGAAATACCAGTCATGGAAAATTCTTCAGCTTCTTAATACCCTGTTCTCCAGGAAAGTTTCTTACAGCGCTGATGCTTCCCGTGAGGATCTCATCTCCTTGCTAAATCAATCCAATGCATCAACCTCCAAGTCTCCGGACCCATCTCCAGTCGACGATGCCTCCACCGTTCTAGCCCCCCAGTCTGGGTCAGATTCCCCCGACATCATCGTAAAATCCCCCATTCATGCCAGCTCCGTCTGCAACGCGGACATGCTCTAAGCCCTGCAAACGATTCAAGCTTCATTCTCCAGGATGGATAAACGCTTATGTTACCTTGAATGCCATCTCATACCTCTCAGTCCTTCTGCATCAGCTCTCCTCGCCACTCCATCTCAGCTCCCCGCTGCGGTGCCCTGTTCAAGCTCACTCACTACCACCCCTTCTTTTAATGTTTCTACAGCAGTAGCTAGCTCCCATTCCCACAACCCGGCTTCCCTGCTGCTCAGACCAGCCTGTCTCCAGCAATCTCTGTACTCAAATTCAAAAAGGTAGGGACATAAATCTAGTTATTTTGCTTCTCTGTTCCCTCGAGGTGCATGGTAACAGAGTGTGGAGAAGTATCCATTGTTTTAAAATCCAAAGACCCCCGGTTGTTCAAAATACTTACCTTGGCAGACATTCTCTGTGACGCATTTCCCATGCGCTGTCAGGATCTTAGCCCTGTGACCGATTTGTCTATGAGATACGGAGGTACAGCTTTTTAAGACTATCACAAGTCTTTTTCAGCTGAGGCCACCTCAATTTTGGAACAATTTAACATGGGGCATCTTAGACAGTGAGCTATTTTGTCGCCATTTTGCCGGCCTGAGAGCTTTCACTTGCATGGTTTCCACAAAACTAACCTCTGCCCCTTTCAGCCCAGTCCACTTTAAACCAGCAAATGTATTCCCACGTTTCGCCAGCAATTCCAAGTTGTAGTTCTTTCCAACCACAGTTTTCAGTTCATTTACCTCCCCAGTCACAGGTTCCTCATAATCCTTCACTGCTCATTTACCCAGCCCAATCAGCAGGTCAGGTGCATGGCTCTCAAAGGCTAATATCACAGATGCATTCAAAGTCATGCCCATTCATCCCTCCCAGTGGCATCTCTTCGGAGTTCAATGGAAACAGCAATTTTATTTCTCAGTTTGCCTCACTTTCAGTTGTAGGACCAACCCTCACATCTTCAATTCACTATCTGAAGCATTGTGTTGGATTCTCCTAAATAATTTCAAATTGCCATTCATGCTCCATCTATTTCTGTTAGTGGACTTTAATGATCAGCCCCCTGCTCGTTCTATTAGTATTTTAAGAACTGCATTTTTCAAACTCAGAGTTCCTCTATCAGAGGAGAAAACCTTGGGACCTACCACCGGCCTGAAATTCCTCGGGATTGAACTGGAAGCACATGGAAGCACATCTCCCCCAAGACAAACTTTCAGGACAGAAAATCTTGTACTAAACGTGAACTGCTTTCTCTACTGGGTCATCTTAATTTTGCCACAAGGATCATTCCACAATGACGTTCATCTTTTGAAACTAGCATCTTCCGTATTCGAACTACAACACCATGTAAAATCAATGCGGGGTGCCGGGCTGATATCACCCTATGGTCTCGCCCCCCCTCTCCAACTGGAATGGCATTTCCTTATTCTACAACAACTTAACTACCTCTGCAGACTCTCTCAGTCTCTATACCGATGCTGCCCTGTCACAAAGACGGCCGGAGTGGGTGGCGTCAGACCAGAAGCAGGAAATAAACAGACAGAGATGTGTGGTTTGGTGAAGCTGAGCGAATGCTTTCGCTCAGCATTTAATAAACAGAACAGAAAATAAAAGGTTTGAACACAAAAACACGGGACACGGCACTATACGCCAAAATAAAAAGACAAACAAAACGTACTACACTTAAACAACAGACGAACAAACACGGTGAGTGAAAACTTATATTTACGTTCTTTGTAATATTTTAGTTTCTCCTTCTCCACACTCGTTCTCCACTCACCGAACACCCAACCACGAGTGAAAGAAAATGTGTCTATATATACTGTTGTGCTGGGATTCAATTACTAATTAATTATTCACTTGAATCCCAGCACGTGAATTAATTCTGTGCAACCCCGTGCTCACATATTACATTTAACCAGCACGTGAAGTGATTTGTGCCCTCCTCGTGCCTAAATACAAATCTACACTTATTAAATCACACGTGAAACACAGACCCGTTTATATCCCGTGTACCAATCTATACACCAACATTAACACACGCACGCAACACACAAATGCACACAGGAACGGGGCACATTGCCACATATACCCCCCCCTTGTGCGCAGCACACACGGCCTCAACGGCCACCTCCCCCCTTAAAAATCCAGCAGTCCAGGACAAAGTCTCGGGCTGGGAAGGGAGGCTTCAGTGGGCCCATGGCTGGCAATGCTGTCAGCACCCCTGCCGGTAGTGGCACGGCTGACAGCCTGCTGGTCCATGCTTGCAGCGAAATTGCTGCGGGGGATGCTGGTCTCCTGACCTCTCCCCCTTCCTTCGTAGCCGGTAGCTCCCCTTGGTGGGGCTCCGACCACAGTACTGCCGGCAGCGAAGAAGCTGCAGTGGGAGCAGGTCTCCGGACCTCCCCCACGATCTCCGGCAGCGAAACTGCTGCAGTGGGAGCAGGTCTCCGGACCTCCCCCACGATCTCCGGCAGCGAAACTGCTGCAGTGGGAGCAGGTCTCCGGACCTCCCCCACGATCTCCGGCAGCGAAACTGCTGCTGGGTTGGTGGTCTCCAGACCTCCTCCCCCTTCTTCGTGGCCGACAGCTCCCCTTTCTGGGGCTCCGGCCATCGTACTCCCTGTGGTGGAGGTACGGAAAGCAGAGACAGCTCCTGCTGTTCTGCTTCTGACAGTGGCGGAGGCAGAGGCAGCTCCTGCTCCTCTGCTCCTGGAAGTGGCAGAGGCAGCTCCTGCTCCTCTGCTCCTGGCGGTGGTGGTGGAGAAGGCAGAGGCAGCTCCTGCTGCTCTGCTCCTTCCGGTGGAGGTGACGGAGGCAGAGGCAGCTCCTGCTGCTCTGCTCCTGCCGGTGTAGGTGGCGGAGGCAGAGGCAGCTCCGGCTGCTCTGCTCCTGCCGGTGAAGGTGGGAGCAGCGTGTAGTCTCCTGCCGATGGAGGTGGGAGCAGCGTGTAGTCTCCCCCTTTTCCAGGGGACTGGTGCTGCTCTGCCTCTCTTGCAGGGAACTGGTGCGGCTCCGCCTTTGACGGGGAAACCAGCAGGCATTCTCCCTCTGCTGGTGGAGGTGGAACCAGCAGGCATTCTCCCTCTGCTGGTAGCTTGGGTCCTGGGGCTGTGGAAGCCCCGACTTCCCTCTCTTCGGGCTGTGGACGCACAGACTCCTCCCTTTTGGGCTGTGGACGCACCGACTCCTCCCTTTTGGGCTGTGGACGCACCGACTCCTCCCTTTTGGGCTGTGGACGCACCGACTCCTCCCTTTTGGGCTGTGGACGCACCGACTCCCCCCTCTTGGGCTGTGGACGCTCGGGCTCCCCCCAATCAGGCGTAGGACGTTCGGGCTCCTCCCACTCAGGCGTAGGACGTTCGGGCTCCTCCCACTCAGGCGTAGGACGTTCGGGCTCCTCCCGCTCAGGCGTAGGACGTTCAGGCTCCTCCCGCTTGGGCTGTGGACGCTCAGGCTCCTCCCGCTTGGGCTGTGGACGCTCAGGCTCCTCCCGCTTGGGCTGTGGACGCTCAGGCTCCTCCCGCTCGGGCTGTGGACGCTCAGGCTCCTCCCGCTCGGGCTGTGGACGCAAAACCAGCAGGCATTCTTCCTCTGCTGGTGGAGACGGGGACAGCAGGCATTCTTCCTCTGCTGGTGGACCTGCTACCTGGGCTGCTGTTCCACTTATAATTGCCTCCAGGTAGCTGAGGACCAACCCCACACCTTCCTCCCAGGTGCTTACGGTCTGTTCCCTCTCGTAAGCCTCCCATCGTTCCCTATCCATAAACCGCAGGAACCGGACGACTACTGGTATAGACTGGGCCTCCAGCCCAGCATTTTCCAGCATCCAGTCCCGCACTTTGATGGCGTCTTCTGCCATGTTTTTTTTTTCCTCTTTTTTTTTTTTTTTTTTTTTAAACACAAAACCCCCTCTCCTGGTCTGACGCTTGGAGGCGCTGTTTATCCCACGATGACACCACGTGTCACAAAGACGGCCGGAGTGGGTGGCGTCAGACCAGAAGCAGGAAATAAACAGACAGAGATGTGTGGTTTGGTGAAGCTGAGCGAATGCTTTCGCTCAGCATTTAATAAACAGAACAGAAAATAAAAGGTTTGAACACAAAAACACGGGACACGGCACTATACGCCAAAATAAAAAGACAAACAAAACGTACTACACTTAAACAGACAGACGAACAAACACGGTGAGTGAAAACTTATATTTACGTTCTTTGTAATATTTTAGTTTCTCCTTCTCCACACTCGTTCTCCACTCACCGAACACCCAACCACGAGTGAAAGAAAATGTGTCTATATATACTGTTGTGCTGGGATTCAATTACTAATTAATTATTCACTTGAATCCCAGCACGTGAATTAATTCTGTGCAACCCCGTGCTCACATATTACATTTAACCAGCACGTGAAGTGATTTGTGCCCTCCTCGTGCCTAAATACAAATCTACACTTTTAAATACACGTGAAACACAGACCCGTTTATATCCCGTGTACCAATCTATACACCAACATTAACACACGCACGCAACACACAAATGCACACAGGGACGGGGCACATTGCCACATGCCCCCTCTCAGGGCTTCGGTGATATCTCAGGTTCCAAGTGGTTCTACGGGAATTGGCCCCCCGAGATGTCATCCCTTCCTTCCACAGAGCAATCTTCAGTTGCGGCTGTAATCTGGGGGCATCAATGCTCAAAAAAGGTCATAACACCTCTACAGTAGCTATTATCAATAAAGGCAAATCCTCTTCCCCTGCCTTCAATGAGGCTCATCAGAAAACTCACCTGGGTTTCAATGTTGGGTAACTTTAGAATCCAAGCTAAACACATCCCGGGTTCAAAAAACATAATTGCTGACTCTCTTTCTCATTTTAATTTTCAGAAATTCCATTCACTGTTTTCAGGAGACCCCCTACCGCATCCATGTCCAGGGTTCAAGGACCTCACATTGTACTAAGTCAACCATCTCCCAACATCCAGATCTCCGAATCAGCAGTTAATCTCATGAAACAATCAGTCTCACAAAGCACCAGAGCTGCTTATAATACAGGGTGGCGTTCTTACATCAAATACTGCTCCCTGTCACATTCACGCCTTACTTCCGAATCTTCCATCATAGAATTCATTACTTATTGTTTTAAAAAACGCAATCTCTCCCTTTCCACCATACACCGATACTTGTAAGGACTACAGTTTCGCTGTCGTTTGCTCGGAATCTCGATCTCTCCCTGTGGCATTCTTACGTGTTGTTCCCGCACTGAGGCAGGCAGACAGACAGGCAGGTGAGAGCCAGAATGGAAGCACGGAGACACAGAAGTGCAGTGAAACACGACAGCACGGCGCTCACGATTTATTACCACATAAACAAACTCTACGTTCAGGCTGCTTTTCTCCATACAAAGATGCCATGCTCATAATGATATATTTGTATGTTTTGTAATATGCACTTGACTTGCCGATTCTCAGTATGAAATGTACGGATGAGAGATGCAACCGTGGAGCGTTTCAGGTTTGGTTGAACTATCAACCCAGCTGCTTTCATTGTCAAGCCTCTGTTTATGACATGATCAATGACAGTTACTCGTATGTTATTTGAGACAGCAGCATGTTTTTGTCTCCCTTGTCAAGGCTGTCTGCTCACAATACCACGACCGCGACCACATCCACGCCCACGTCCACATCCACATGTGTTTACATGTTTTGGGAATTGTGCTAATAGTTTCAGGAATTTTGTTTTAGCAATTGAGAAAAACTGTAATTGGTCTATCTAAATTTTGGAGAAAAAAACTGCTGCATTTTATTTTGGATGAGGGGTTAAATACTATATAACTTTTTGTTTGATGTATTGATGTTAGCATTATGTTTTGCAAGATGTGTGAATAAATTTGACATACTTAATTTTGCAAATGTGTGATATGTCTTAAAATGTGCGAAGTGTTTTTGCATTTGAGTTAAATGTTTTGATAATTGCTTTCGGAGTATCCAACATTGTGCTTTAGCAACTGAGAAAAACTGTAAATTAGCATAGACTAAATACACAAGCAATACTGTATTTATGTGAGGTGTTCCTGTGGCAGTGCAGATAATCACTAAGATTCTACACTGCAGGGGGCTTTCAAAGATCCATCGAGACAACTCAGGTATATAAGCCAGTTATCATGTCCAAAATAGCAACTGAAGTGACTGCGTGTGAATAAATATCTATGCTATACATTTGCGGGGATTCAAGATGTTATTCCATCCTCTGTTTTGTATGGTTACTGGATCTGCTGATCTTTTGCCTTGCTGGAAGGTTTTATATAAATTAAAAGTTACATCAGCTAGTATGGTAAATGAAAGATATATTCTAACGCTTAATCATTCAAGAGTCATGAAAAGACATTTTGCCAAATTCCACCAGCAAACCTCAACTAAACAAAACAAAAGAACGCAAGCTTGACTGCTGCTTGTGACGTCACTTCTCAGAAAGAGGAGTAGAGCGCAAAGTACCACAAGCTAGGGACAAATTAAAAAAACTAAAACAGTCCTACCTGCAGGAACGAGCAAGGAGGGGCCATTCGGGAGAAGTGGGACGGTCCCGCAGAGCAATGCTTTGTGCTTCAGTTACATTTGGCATAGCTATGTACGTGTTGCAGTGAACAAGGGAGTTGACAAACTTGTAAATACAGCGATGAACTGTGGTTTTATGCACCCCAAACACATTGCCAACTACCCTGTACTCAGCTGAGTAACCCTAACCCTGTACTCAGCTGAGTAACCCTAACCCTGCACTCAGCTGAGTAACCCTAACCCTGCACTCAGCTGAGTAACCCTAACCCTGCACTCAGCTGAGTAACCCTAACCCTGCACTCAGCTGAGTAACCCTAACCCTGCACTCAGCTGAGGATGCCAGCCTATACAGAGCAATCGCCACTCTTTTTTTCCACTGGCACAGGAGGCAGTACGTAATTCCTTTTTGGCTGCATATCTTCTTTTACCAGTGCCACTATAATACTGAATGTTGCCCTGGTGATGCAAAATGACATCCACTGCACTTCTGAAAGCACAACCCCTTCCCACCAGCAAGATGGATGAGTATGTGTCCAAACCATCCTTTCGCTAGCCACTAGCATTAGATAACAAGGCATAAGGACTTGCTGGTAGAGGATGTTTGAAGGTTAAAGCCCCCGAAACAAATGGAAAACATCCACTGTTCCCAATCCAGACAGCCTTGGGAGCACACGTGGAAGATGTCTGGCACAGAGCTTAGGAAGCTTACGTCTCCACCGGTTTTCAGCCGTGGTGATCTGCAATACCTGTGTTGGTCAGTTTCATTATACCTCTCAGTTAATTTTTAATAAATGAGTCGTAAGATAAAATTAGTTCAATACTAATGACATGACACCCCACTAATGACATTTGAAAAACTATTTGGGCAGAGCAGTAAAACACTTTATTAACCAACCAGGCACCAGGTATTTTGCTTTATTACAGCAGCTTAGATTCACTCCTGTACCAGTTCTCTGCGCATGTAAACCACATTTTCACAAAATGTCACTAGTAATCTTCAAAACCAGCACGAGTATTTTACGCATAGTTAATTTACATATCAACCCCCACCTTTCCCATTCATTTGCATGACGTTGGGTGAAAAGCCCGGTTTACTCGAGTAAAATAAACTGAGCGAATGGAAACTCAGAAAAGCATTTTACACGAGACATTTTTCTTGAGCAAATGTCTCGAGCTAAAAAAACACGCATGGAAACTCCACTGTTGACACGTCTAAATCCAATGTTACCTGTAGGAACAAATGAGCTCTGAATTACTTAACTAGACCCTTCATTGAACTGATAATATGCTTAATTCAACCTTTTTAGTTGTTTTCAGCATCAGATTTCAAGTTAAATATATCATTTTATAAGTAACTTTTTAGGCACTGAGAACAATTAAAATGGTCTAATGAACCACATTAGTTCAATTAAGAGTTTCATTAAGTAATTGGAATGAATCCCTGCTCTAGACGAGCATAAGTGATTTAGATGCTTAGTCATTTACAAAAACCGGGGCTATACCAGCCTACACCTGCCCAAAAAAAACTACAGCCTTACATTTTTAACTGTAATGTTACTTTGAACCACTGTACAAAAGCTTGGTCTTACAATAAAAACAAAAATGACTATTGTTTTTTTTTTTTTTACTTTATTGACCACAAATGGCTGTGAAGCAAACACAGAAACAGAACTTTCATTTGATCCAGCGCTGCAGATGGAATATACTTAACAAAAGCATAACAGTATATATTTCTAAAGAAACGATAATATTGTATTCCTGACTGAGCCTTGCTTTAGCAATATAACGCATCCCGACTCTCTCCAAACACGGAATATTGTATTTATTAGATAGATTTACCTTCCAAAAGTTTGGTCGACAAGAAGCAAAATGGCGATGCGTATTATTTATGCATTAAAAGTAAATATCATGCATAATTCATATTTTCAATGGGCAAAACCCCCTTTACATGGCCTGATCGTGTTATTTATTAGTATTATTTATTTCTTAGCAGATGCCCTTATCCAGGGAGACTTACAATTGTTACAACATATCACATTATTTTTACATTCAATTCTGTTATTTTTTTTACACATTATTTATTTATATACAATTACCCATTTATAGAGCTGGGTTTTTACCAGAGCAATCTAGGTAAAGTACCTTGCTCAAGGGTACAGTGTCCCCCCACCTGGGATTGAACCCACAACCCTCCAGTCAAGAGTCCAGCGCCCCTAACCATTACTCCACACTGCTGCCCTACTAGGAGTGTGGTTAGTGTGGTGAGTAGTGTGGTTAGTCCAGAGCCCTAACCACACCACTACACACTGCTGTTATTAGGACTTGCATCGCCCTGCTGTGAGTTTTCAGATATATCATGATGCTCATAATAATGCTGAGTGGTTCTTATTGCAGTTACTCAAATAGTGTGTGTTTTTAAAGAGTCTCTTCAGCTCTAGACCAGGCAGAGTGTATTCATATTAGAAAACTCCATCCAGTGCACAGAGGTGCATTGCCATGAAAACTAAAGGCAACTCAAATCCAAAGTGGTGCAGATGGTGCTGGCTCTTACCTCTCTAAACTGACTTGGACTAATCTCGTCACAGCTATCTACAGCAGGTAACTAGAACTGAAGAGCAGCTCCTGAACTCAGGTGAAAGCACTGGACACAGAGAATGATTGCAAGCATATGTAAAGGTAAAGGGTCAGCGAAAATATATCCCATTCAATTACAAGGGACTGCAGGGAGGGAGGAAACCTGCAAAGCTACAATAAAACTGCCTTTAGAAAACATAATCAAACTGGAGCCAGAGAGGAAGCTGCCACTAAACTGACCTGCCTTCGTAGCACATTAACAAACGAGGGAGTCCACAGTGTCTTGTTTCCAATGAAGTACAGTGCAGAATAAATCCTGGGTGTGACTGAGATTCTGCAGCTTTAAAGCCTCATTGCACTTGTTTTAGTGACATCTTCCACAAGCACTGCTGTGTGTTTTTGTTGTGTTACTGATCAGGCATGATGTAGACATCGTCAGTGGGATTGGCAGAGCTGGAGTAGTTGTAGTACACAGATGGGTCATTGTTGTAGATGGCTTCATCCTGAGGTTCGTACTGCATGTAGCACTCATCATCACCCTGGGGGGGCTGCCTAAACAAACAGCAAACAAAGGGTATTCTAAACAAAAATACAACTGGAACACAGATACAAGAACCAATACAAGAAACGGCATCAATTAAATGGCAAATGATTCGACTACAGTTTCAGCACTAGTGAGTGTTTCTCAAAGGGTATTCAGTAATGTCGTTCTCTGGGAAAATCTGATACAAGGTGCAATTGGTATGTTACCCGTAAAATGAAATCATGCTTTTTTATACTCTGGGCAGTCACCCTGGGTTGCATTGTGTGATTACCCCTAACAATAAGGGGTCAATACAGCCCAGGGGAATACCCTGGGAATATAAATGCAACTGCACACTTTTCTGATCTAGCCGGCGCTACACATGTCTAAGCAATGCAGGCACACACAGAGAGTCCTGATAATCAGGTAACAGCCCAGGGGAATACCCTGGGAATATAAATGCAACTGCACACTTTTCTGATCTAGCCGGCGCTACACATGTCTAAGCAATGCAGGCATACACAGTCTCCTCATAATCAGGTAACAGTCACACAATACCTGAAAGATTCATAATATTTGTTTAAAATAGCAGCAGTGTGGTGTAATGGTTAGGGCTCTGGACTCTTGACCGGAGGGTTGTGGGTTCAATCCCCAGTGGGGGACACTGCTGTTGTACCCTTGAGCAAGGTACTTTACCTAGATTGCTCCAGTAAAAACCCAACTGTATAAATGGGTAATTGTATGTAAAAATAATGTGACATCTGTATAATGTGAAATAATGTGATATCTTGTAACAATTGTAAGTCGCCCTGGATAAGGGCGTCTGCTAAGAAATAAATAATAATAATAAAATCGCAAGTTTATCGTATTATTGCCAAATGCAATCCATGGGAGTATGGGAGGCTGGAGAGTAAAAGTTTAGCGAAGAAATCAAGGAAATTAGTCTGACAGACAAATGGATGTATAGACAGATGGATGGGACCATTAAGAAATTTGCCTCAACTTGTTGCACTATTTAAGACATTGAAACTATAAAAGAAACTTAATAAATGTTACATTTTGTCATTGAATTTACTATATTTATGTAATTATTTCAAAATTCAGCACTATTGAGTGTTTACTAGTTATGGATACCATTGAGACTTCTAGGCGAGACGTGTGGCAAAGAGTTGTATGTTGTTGCTAGTTAAGCTATAGCAGAGACACCCGGAGCTGTGTACTCACCCCTGTGCTTGGAGCTGTGTACTCACCCCTGTGCTTGGAGCTGTGTACTCACCCCTGTGCTTGGAGCTGTGTACTCACCCCTGTGCTTGGAGCTGTGTACTCACCCCTGTGCTTGGAGCTGTGTACTCACCCCTGTGCTTGCTGGTGTGTACTCACCCCTGTGCTTGGAGCTGTGTACTCACCCCTGTGCTTGGAGCTGTGTACTCACCCCTGTGCTTGCTGGTGTGTACTCACCCCTGTGCTTGGAGCTGTGTACTCACCCCTGTGCTTGGAGCTGTGTACTCACCCCTGTGCTTGGAGCTGTGTACTCACCCCTGTGCTTGGAGCTGTGTACTCACCCCTGTGCTTGGAGCTGTGTACTCACCCCTGTGCTTGGAGCTGTGTACTCACCACTGTGCTTGGAGCTGTGTACTCACCCCTGTGCTTGGAGCTGTGTACTCACCCCTGTGCTTGCTGGTGTGTACTCACCCCTGTGCTTGCTGGTGTGTACTCACCCCTGTGCTTGGAGCTGTGTACTCACCCCTGTGCTTGCTGGTGTGTACTCACCCCTGTGCTTGGAGCTGTGTACTCACCCCTGTGCTTGGAGCTGTGTACTCACCCCTGTGCTTGGAGCTGTGTACTCACCCCTGTGCTTGGAGCTGTGTACTCACCCCTGTGCTTGCTGGTGTGTACTCATGCCCACACTTTCATACTCCATTTTCTGTGCCGCAGCAGTGGCAGCAACCTCCACATTTTCATAAAACTGGTTCTGCGAAAACGTCTCTCTCATAGTTGTGGCGGCGTACCTAGGATTCTGGCCTTCTGGGCTTCTGTTTGCTACTTCTTTATTGCCACAAGAAGGTGTAATTGTCTTTGAAGTACTCCTCAGACGCCAGATCACAGCCCCGATCACAACTACAGCAACCACAAGAAATGCTAGACTAAGACTGACGGCAAGTATAATACTAATCGAACATTTCTCTTCATAGAAACTGTAAACGTTGGTCAAGTTTGAATTTGATGAACATTTTAGAAAAGAGCTGCAGTTTTGACAGTGTGTTATTGCACTTTGTACAACATCACACCTGCAGTCCACCACCATCTGCTGCAGAGCTTTATTTTCAAATATGGTGGACGGGACTGAATTCAGAGGGTTTCCTTCCAGGTTCAAATGTTTTAGATTGGTTGCGCGCTCCAAAAAATTTGAAGGGAGAACAACCAGGAGATTATGGCTGAGATTGAGGGTTTTTAATGAGGTTGTGTTCACAAGAAAATCATGCTGTAAGCGCGTGAGTTTATTATTGGAAAGATCTACTTCAGCTAGATTTGATACACTATGATTGGTGTGTATAATTGTGGAAATGTTCCTGTTTCGACACTGAAGATTTCTAGCAGTAAGATGTGCCCAGTCTAGTGTAGCATCTGTGCCACAGTCTGTGCTGCTACAAGTCCGGATGAAAAGAAGCAGAAGTGGTATCGTCCTCCTTAGTGCCATGCTCTACTCAACAAAAAAAGAAAATCAATTTACATTCATTCAACTGTTTCCAGGCTCATCCATATTGATAGCAAACAAATGGTTTTTGCAATGGTGACTGCCAAGAGTCTTGCGAGTCTTGCCAGTCACCATCGAAGAAACTAATTGGCAAAGGTAGAAAATAAAGGGTAGAAACACCCCACCAGTCTATTCTAAATTGGTTGGTAAATAGATAACATTTGCGGTATCACACACAACTTATCCATTGACAAAATTCCAGTAACTGCTGGTGACCAGTTAAAAGCTGGGAATTTGAACAAATACATTGTGGTCTCTTACTGGGAACCCAGCAGGTGTATCAAACCCCAGGATGAATTATTTAAGTTAAAAAATCCAGCAAACATTTCTAAATATAATCAAAAGGAGTAGATATCGGGTTTTATGCAAAAAATAAATAAATAAAATAATAAAGTTCTACTTATAGCTATAAAATGACATTACAGTGTCAGCTGGGATCGTTTAAACAGTGGTACTCAGCTCTAGCCCTCGAGATCCACTCCAGTCCTGGTCTTTATTCCAGCCAGGTCCTACATTAGTTAATTGCCTCTCAGCAGCTTCAATTAACTACATTAGAACCTGCTTGGAGTAAAAACCTGGACTGGATTGTATCTCGAGGGCCAGAGCTGAGTACCACTTTGTGTTAAATCCTTAAAGAAAAATAAATAATAACTTCCTCAAAATGCTGGCTGTGATCTGTCTACCCTGCAATCTAACACTGCACACTAAGCATTCACTTCCAAATACACATCACCATTATCAAGTTCATCTTCCTGCCCCTCCAGATGAGCTACCCGGGCTTTAGTGGGTTAAAACCTGTACATTTCAGTCAAAACACAGGGTAGCCCGTTTGAAGCCGTCATTTGTGCTTCTCCAAATGAGCTTCCTTGTATTGTTTGATTTAGGTAGCTCATTTGGAGGGGAGGCGCTATTTATCAGAGGCTCAGATTTTCAGAACACTGGTACTGTGTGTGTGTGTATATATATATATATATATATATATATATATATATATATTATCAGTTATATATCAGTTATATAGGTTATATATAAACTCCTCAGTCTTCAATAATGTTTTTATTTCCCATTAATAGAAATAATTGTACAACATGTACTGCTGGAATGTTTACCATTTATATATTTTCATATCTTATTTTTAACTGTTTCTATTTCTCTAATAAAATGTTTCTTCAGCCCTTAATCAGTGAATCCCTAAACTAACAAACATCCTTTATACTTGACAATGAATTCAAATTAATAGAAATAAACTATTTACTAATTTATTTCTATTAGTTAAAATGTAGCATGTTCTGAACCCAGATGTGACCCTGATAAACAACAGTGGAAGCAGCCTGTGCAATCTCTAGTTTAATCATTCAATTAGCTTCCCAGCTGTTTAGAATATTCTCGATATTAAATATATACAGAAATAATTCAATGTGTGGAACTTACCATAATGTGCGTGTGTACCTCTGAACACTTGACAAAACCATCTGAGAACTGAGTTAGCACATATGTAACCAGACTGCCTAATATTGCAGAAAAAGGAAACAAAATTGCTCTGCGCAGTAAAAAAGCTGGACTTCCCGTTTTGTATGTGCTGAAATTTGAGTCTTACAAACGAAGTAGTGAAAACTGAGGGAGCATTAAAACTTCACAGCGAAATAGTGAAAGAATTCAGACAATGCAAAAGGATGCAGTTGTGACAGCAAAAGTAAATGGGTTGCATGGGCTTTACCAAATGTGTCCTTCTTTCCATGATGTTTTATTATTGGTACAATTATTGAATGTTTCACAATTAAAGAACAACTTGGTACTGCTATCAATTATCACAGTTATCTGGTGTATGACTAATTTAATGATGTCTTTTCATTTAGAATCACTTCGTACTTCATTTTTTGTTTCAGTCATACATCCTGGTGAATTTAAAATCAGCCCTGTGGCTTCTAGAGTTCTCAAACACGTCTTCTCTCTAAGTGCAGCTCGTACACCAGAGTGTACCCATTAAACCTGTCCCCCGGCAACACATTGCCGCCAACATGTCCTATGAGGTATTTCTAGGGACAGCGTGTTGCAGGGGAATGGGTTAATGGTTACACTCTGGTGTACCAGCTGTTCTTAAAGAAAAGACTCTTACCTTACTGTATATTTTGCTAGTACGAAATACTGTCAAACAGTTCCCTTAACCAAATGACTCAGGCTGGTGGCTGGGTGGTTTCCAAAATTACTAATGCACATATTGCAACCCTATTGACACACAAGTGTGACTTAGCTTACATTTTGAAATTCAAGCACAGTATCACGCCATTTTTGCTACTACTAAGGAAATAGACATTATTTCCAATAATTGAATCAAAGGTTTGTGGTATATGTAATACAAAACAGTGACAGAAACCATAACATTTCACAAGCCCATCATTTTTTATGCTTTATGTTCTTAAGGCTTAAGCTTTAAAATTGTAGCTAACAAAATAATTCCATAAATGTGACCTGTCATGCGCTTGCATTCACTACACAGGTGTCAAATGTGCAGTTTTGAAAGAAATGCATATTACAGCAAACATTTACATTTTAAAACATGATATCTGGTGGTGCACTTTGTTTAAAGAAAATTCTCAGTTTTGTTTGCACCTCTTTCCAGGAAGTCTGTTACTGCTTTAGTTCTGAAAGTGCAAGACTAAAAGCATGGCTTGCTGTGACCAGGATGACTTGTGGTGATGTCAGACCAGGAAGAGACAGACTCGGTACTACGGGGTATGAAGCGCTGATGCGCATGTTTATTATAAATAAATAAAAGTGCTTTTCAAAACAAAACGGCACAATTGCCAAAACAGACAGACAATAAAAAACACGGTGAACATACCCAAAACAAATAACATGCTGGTTTAAGAGCCAGCACGAGTAGCAATTGTTTTCGAAGTATTTAATTTCACTCACGACTCAAGTCTTTCGTCTCTGAACCAAACCAACCCCGTTCAGCCAAAGCTGCGAGTTTTTATACATGTGACCCTCTCCAGATTAGTAATAAATTAATCATCTGGAGATGGTCACATTCTGCACAAGTTTAGCATGGATGGGGAATTTTAACCCCATCCATGCTGTAAAACATTAATAACAAACATTGTGTTTTATTAAACACTAAACAATAAATTTGATTCATATTACAACAAATATAATACAAAATACGCACAGGGGCTGGATGTAGTGCCAGATATCATGATCTAAAATGCAAATACCTCTACATATGTTCCACATATGAGACCTATATAGTGAATGGATGTGCATGGCAGAGAAAATACATGGAACATAGCTGCAATTACTGTAACATGAGAAATGTATCAAAACTTTTAAATAGAAAATGACCAGCCTACTAACTTAATGTCCTCTTTACTATTTTAAGCAGTATTCACATTTTTTGATAATGATGCTTAACACAAGCTGCTTAAAAAAAAAAAAAAAAAAAACAGAAGGAAGTTACAAGCAGAATTATATGGGTACGAAACACAACTGGATTTGACAACGGCACTGTAGTAAAATCGAAAGTAGACAGTTTGTTTTTAAATCGACAGCCGTCTCGAATTATAGGAGAAGTTTAGTTGGTTACTTTCTATAGGATTGCACTGCACACTTTCAATAAACAAACATCACAAAGGCTCCCACTGACAGCCTGTCCCTGAATGATGCATTCGGTTGAAGTCAGACTCCAAAACTTGTACAAAATGTACAACTTTTTGAAAGAAAAACAAGTTTTAACAGGGAGGAGGCTGGGGGCATGAATCAGCGACCCCGCGTACCGCAAGTGAGAGCCTAAACCACAATGCGAAAGAGCTGGGCTTGTCTGCTTTCGTGGTTTTAGTGCTTTTAACCTCATCTCGTCTCACTGACACACTGTCAAAATCCCTGGGTTATTTCACCTGGAGGCTGAAATTGTATCTACCCTTTTACTGGCTTCTTTCCTGTCACCCCACCCCCCATCTTGCCCAGCTGCACCGGCTACCTGTAAATTCAGGATTACTTTCAAAATTCTCCTGCTCCCCTACAATGCCCTTCATCACACAGGTCCTGAGTACCTCCTCAACTTGCTGTCCCTGCCCACAAGCTGAGGTCCTCCGACTCTATATGGCCTGCTTGTTATCCCCAAGCAAAAGTGCACCACACTTGGAGAACGCTCATTTAGCTTCATGGCTCCGACTCTCTGGAACTCTCTCCCAGTTTTGGTGCTTGATGCACCCATTGTCCCGCGCTTTATATCAACTCTCAACTTGTTCTCTCTTGCTTTCCATGCTCTTTAAGCCTGAATTTTCACATCCTAGCCTTGTATTGTTTCTTACTGTATCTTGTAAAGCGCTTTGTGATGGTGGTCCACTATGAAAGGCGCTATATAAAATAAAGATCAATTGAATAACCAATCGGCTGCTTCCCTTATTAACTGTCCTGCCAGTGACCCAGAAGACTATTGGGGTCTAATAACCAAGGAAGTAAAGCAGGAACAGACTGTAATACCAGATGTCTGTTTTAAAATAAAAACATGTTTGCAATCACGTGTTTCTTTCAGAACTGCACATTTGAGACCTATGTAGCTAATAGAAGTGCAAAATGGGTGCGATTCACAGAATTATTTTGTCAGTACAATTACTTTAAAAGGCTGCCATTGTAAAGCTTCATCCTTCAATGTTACCCCATTAAGAAAAAGTCATGGTATAATGACATCAGTATTACATCACAAAGCCACTTTGACTCAAGGACAACACGAAATGCTCTCTGGCCCCATGCAGCATGCAGTTGTGTATTTCTTTTACATTGGTTACTAGATAGTGTCAAATGTAGTAGTGGTTCATTCTGTTGCCTTTTTTGTTCACTGCATGTCACCCTTGTCATTGTGTTTGAGGAACTGCACAGAAGAGATCATCTAGATTAAACAACTGGTGAGATACAAATAAATTGTTTTACTGAGAGTCTCACCTACTGTTGTAAAAGAAGTAGAGTGCAGAGTTAGTCATGTTAGCAGTTCAGTCTCCATGCCTCAAGCCTGCCCTGGACTGGAGGGAGCCCCCTTTCTCTTCGGGGTGAGCAGTTCAGTCTCCATGCCTCAAGCCTGCCCTGGAATGAAGGGAGCCCTCTTTCTCTTAGGGGTGAGCAGTTCAGTCTCCATGCCTCAAGCCTGCCCTGGACTGGAGGGAGCCCCCTTTCTCTTAGGGGTGAGCAGTTCAGTCTCCATGCCTCAAGCCTGCCCTGGACTGAAGGGAGCCCCCTTTCTCTTAGGGGTGAGCAGTTCAGTCTCCATGCCTCAAGCCTGCCCTGGACTGGAGGGAGCCCCCTTTCTCTTAGGGGTGAGCAGTTCAGTCTCCATGCCTCAAGCCTGCCCTGCCCTGGAGGGAGCCCCCTTTCTCTTCGGGGATAAGTGAGGCAGCAGTTCACTTACCCCCGAAGAGAAAGGGGGCTTCCACCAGTCCAGGATAGTTTTGAGGCATGGAGATTGCAACCCCCTCCAGTTTGTCAGTACTTAGTAAGACTAATCTTCACTAAACATAGTATTTTTCAATTGGACTTACTGTAAAAAACTTTCTTTTTTTTTTTTAAGTACTAGAGTATCTTGAAAAGTTACTTTAAAGACTAGCAGCTTCAAACTCCAGTCTCTTTTCCCTTTCTATCATGTTTGCAGTCATCCAGAGAAGTGTTTTTATTGCAGTTACTCCAATACTGTGCTGTTGTTTTATTGTAATTACACCAATACTGTGCTGTTGTTTTATTGTAATTACTCCAATACTGTGCTGTTGTTTTATTGTAATTACACCAATACTGTGCTGTTGTTTTATTGTAATTACACCAATACTGTGCTGTTGTTTTATTGTAATTACACCAATACTGTGCTGTTGTTTTATTGTAATTACTCCAATACTGTGCTGTTGTTTTATTGTAATTACACCAATACTGTGCTGTTGTTTTATTGTAATTACACCAATACTGTGCTGTTGTTTTACTGTAATTACACCAATACTGTGCTGTTGTTTTATTGTAATTACACCAATACTGAGCTGTTGTTTTATTGTAATTACACCAATACTGAGCTGTTGTTTTATTGTAATTGCACCAATACTGTGCTGTTGTTTTATTGTAATTACTCCAATACTGAGCTGTTGTTTTTTGATAATAGTGTGTTATGTTTTGACAATGAGTTTAGGAGCTGCGCTTCAGTTCTAGTGTCCTGCCATTGATTAGTCTAGACCAGCCAACGTGTCTTTGAATAAGTAGGCGCTAGCACCACCTAGTGCACAGTAGGGTATTGCCAGCAAAACAACTTGTTTTCAAAATGGCAGATCACTTGGTGTTGCCAGTAAGAAAAAAAAAATACAAAAATGGAATTTGAAGCTAAACTCTTTGGAATATACCACTGAAAGAAGGTTGTTTTTCTTTCAAGCAGGTCTTAAAAATACAGCTTTATCACCACCCACAGGAGGCAATAACCAATCAAAGGTAAGGTGTGTGGTTGTGTTTACATGCAGGGGCCTTGAGTAAATAGGAATTCATCCATTTGATGAGCAATTCCACTATGCATGTTTTTGTATACATCTCACCACGTCTGCAAAAAGATATCAGGTCATAATAATGTCAGAAATTGTGGTGTAACACTCAGCCCACTTGTGAATCATTCTAACTTTAGGTAATTTACACACTTTGGTAGCAAACGCAGACTGACACATGTGAAGATTTATAGCGACTCCTGCTGATAATAAAAAAAAATACCAGAAATTACATGTCAATAAAATCATTTTTTAAAATTCACGTAAAAAATATTTACATTACTACTTTTTAAATGCTGTGTGAAACGGTTTTACAGCTGGAAAATGCACCGCCATTGCACGCTTTTCACCACAAACAGATTAACAGCTGACCTTGAATTTCACAGTATGGGATATTTAGACGACCTATTTTATCTTGAACCAGTTTAACCAGTTCCTAAACCAGAACGCACCTGAACCAGTAAACCAGTTAAAAAACAGCAGCTCTAATTAGAATTACCGACATTTTCCTTACAGCACACCTACTGGAAAATATGTAAACATGTTGTTTGCCATGTTTTAGTCATTAATAAAACAGTGATGGTACTCAGACACTGGTTTGTCACGGAACCTGTACCCTGCTTCAACCCCGTTGAATGAACCGTCCGCGTCTCCTGTGCTGCACCTGTGCGTGTGTGACTGAGTGAAGATGGCGGAATCGGGAGGTAGGGAGTTCGCCTCGGAGCGACCGCAGAACAGGTGAGGATGAGACCACGGACAAAGCGACTAATTCGGGCTAGTATCTGTCATCCGTCGGGACTTCAGACATCTATGCCATGTCAAAAAAAAAAAAAAAAAAACCGGCACCGGAAAGGAAATCGTAAAGAGGTTTATGTGAAGTTTGATAACAGTTTGCGTGAGGGGGTATGGCGGTGAGTAAAGGCAGGAAATTCCGAGGATTCATTTGAGGTCTTACTGTAGGCCCCTGCGAGTAAATATCGTGAACATGTGTGTATATTTTAAATTACTGTAGTTGAATGTTATCATAATTAACGTTATAAAAATGTATTAAATACCGTATTTTTTGTTTTAGCTGACTGCAGTCATACAATAACGGGACGTTCAGGCATGCATGAGAATAAGTAGCGTATGTCAAATATACTGTAATTTATTATAAAGCTTAAAAATAAAAGACTTAATGACAATAGAGTTCTAGTACATTTGTGTCAGGAAGCGTTGATAACACTTGTCGATTTTATGCACTCCCTGTCCTGTAAGTGACAGCGTGTGCATTTTGTGTTAAAACAAGTTTAGTTTGCAAACTCCAGCAACCTACACGTATATTATTAAATAAGCATTAAGCTGTTTCGAGTTATCATTGGTTTACGAAATGGCATTGACGCTTGAACTTGGCGGCTGGTATTCTAATGAAGGTCTTTGAAGTACAGTCACACAGTTGAGTTGTGTTTGGATAAGCAGATCTGTTAATTACACTATAGGCCTCTCTCCACTATTAAACAAACAAAAACGCGCTTTCCATATACTGTAACTTCTCCCACATAGTAACTTCTACATGACATCTATGCTGTAATGTACCTCACATTACAACAGACCAGCGTTATGTTTCAACAAAGAATTTTTTTTTTCTCAGTGCATCTGCGATTTAAAGGTCACACACACACACACACACAATGTTTAATCGAAGCGTAGCTTTACAGATTTAAGAGATACAAAGAGACAGACTAATTCATGAGTTTTGTAGGACAGAAAGCTGATGGCACACACACACACACATAAAAAAAGAAAAAGTCTGTTCTCATCGGGTTAAACTAAGAATTGTATAATAAATCTGTAAATGGGAGCTGGGCAGGTGTTGCTGCGGGACTCATTCCCTGTAACTGCTTGCTTTTCTCAGTACACAGGGATTAGAGACTATAGTTATATTGCTTTATTCAAATGGAAACCATACAGACAAGCTGCTTAATATCACTCCTGTTAATGTCACCTCCGCTAATCATCACCACATTGCAATGTCCCGGACAGAATATAACTGGATCAACAGAGACAAACTTTTCATAACATCATGGTAGCAGCACAGTATACGGAGCAGCGTCCTGGGTTTCCTTTGTTTTTGGTTACGACAAAGTGTTGTAGTGTACACCTTCAGTGTAGTAGACTGTTGTGAACAGTCTGGCTTTAGGGGTGACGTCAGGCCAGAAAGAAGCACACACACAGGCAGTCCTTGCGGTGAACCGGAGACGCTGTGGCGCTCAGTGTTTTATTGCACACAGAAAATAAGTTTGAACAAAACAGAACACGGCACTTGACGCCAAAATAAACAGACAAACAAACAAAAAGTACCGTGCTGGTCCTCCAGCACGACGTAGCAATTGATTATTATTATTATTTATTACTTTTACCTCCTCACTCTCCCCCGTTCCTTCGCCCTGAACACACAAACCCGTGTGAATGAGATGTGCATCTATATATATAACTTGAATCCCAGCACGTGAACTAATTTGTGAAAACCCTGTGCTCACATATTTTTAAGTACTTTAAATGCACGTGAAGTGCAATCCCCGTGCCTAAATATAATTATACATTTTAAATAACTCGTGCTACACACACCCATTTATATCCCGTGCAGCAACTACAATACACCAACATTTACACACTACATACAACATAAAACACAAAAATACACACGGGTGGGGCACATTGCCACATATACCCCCCCCCTTGTGTGCAGCACACATGGCCTCAACGGCCACCTCCCCCCTTAAAAGGCCAAAAGTCCAGCACAAAGTCCTGGGCCAGAACCATAGGCTACAAGGGGCCCACATGTCGTAAGGCTGTCAACAGCAATGCTGACAGCGGGGTGGCACACTCCTGCCACTCTTCTGCTGCTGGTGGCAATGCCAACAGCTTCCCAGCTGACAGCGGAAATGCTGTCAGCAAAGACATTAATAGCTTCCGGTCTCGCTTCTCCAGCCGGGGTACTCCTGGCAGCAGAAAGGCTGCTTGGGGGGTGGTCTCCTGACCTCCCCCATGATCTCCGGCAGCGAAACTGCTGCTGGGGTTGGTGGTCTCTGGACCTCCTCCCCCTTCTTCGTGGCCGACAGCTCCCCTTGGTGGGGTTCCGGCCACAGTACTTCCTGCTGCCATGCAGGGCTGGCAGCAACCCCAGGCGAAGCGAGGCAGGCATCCTTGGGCGAAGCGAGGCAGACATCCTTGGGCGAAGCGAGGCAGGCATCCTTGGGCGAAGCGAGGCAGGCATCCTTGGGCGAAGCGAGGCAGACATCCTTGGGCGGTGCGAGGCAGGCATCCCCGGGCGGTGACGTGAAGGCATCCCTGGGCGATGGCAAACTCAGCTGTAGCTCCTCTTGTGGTGGAGGTGGGAGCTGCAAGCAGTCCTCCCACGTTGGGGGAGGTGGAACCAGCAGGTATTCACCCTCTGGGTGGAGGTGGTGGAGGCAGAGGCAGCTCCTGCTGCTCTGCTCCTGGTGGAGGTGGTGGAGGCAGAGGCAGCTCCTGCTGCTCTGCTCCTGCCGGTGAATGTGGTGGAGGCAGAGGCAGCTCCTGCTGCTCTGCTCCTGCCGGTGGAGGTGGCAGAGGCAGAGGCAGCTCCTGCTGCTCTGCTCCTGCCGGTGGAGGTGGTGGAGGCAGAGGCAGCTCCTGCTGCTCTGCTCCTAGTGGCGGAAGCGTTGGAGGTGGGAGCAGCGTATAGTCTTCTGGCGACTGAGGTGTTTTATTTGCATGTTGTGATTCATGCAGTCCCTAGTAATAAATTTGCAGTCCACAATCAGTCATGTTTGATGCCTCTTCCATGGAAACTCCCTGTAATGAGATTCTCTCTGAGGAATTATTCACTGTTGACTTTCTAAATAAATAATTGAAATACATTAAAGGAACTTCTAATTTAATTCTGGGACACATTTCTTGTTAGATGGTAGATTGAGGAGCAATCAGCAAGCAATTTCCTAAATTAATGTGATTATCAATAATCAGTGCATTGGGAACACTTCTATTCAATAGCAAGAAGCACAAAAACAAGACTCTTCACAATAGCCTTCAAATAGGACTGAAAACGTGCATTTAATTTTACATGTTTGTAAAGTAATATATGCATTGAGGAAACTGTAATAACTATTCAAGCAGAGATTCTGCCATTTCTCATCACAAAACAAATAAAAGCCATTGTGATGAATACTAGATTAACTGATGAGTGCTGTAAGGGTATAACTAGGTTAGTGGTATTTTTCTAGTGTTGGTCTTCACTCTCAAGCGGAGAAGCCATTTGTGTTGTATGTTTTTATAATTACCCGACTTGACAATCTTGACAGCTCAGATAAATCCCATGCTGGAATTCTCCCCCCACTTTATAAACGAATGCAGATGCCGCTTGAGTGCTGAGAATGGACAGTCTTGCATTCCACGTATTCCAGGCTGCTGTTCCTGCGAGAACGATGAGTCTTCTTTTATATCAGGTTGTTCAGTTTTGAGTTGCAGCCAATGCCAGGTTTCTATCTGCCACATCAGCAGCAAATCAGATGGATTTTTTAAAATTGGGACTATGCCAGCCCCCCTTAAGATTGCTAGTAGAACCTGATCTCTCCAACTAGCACTGCTGATGAAAGGTAGCTACTGTCAATGTGAGGGCTGTGAATATATTATACTGCCAGAGAAATATTGGACTGCTGTGTAATGTCTGGTAGCGGATTGGATTGTAGACTGCAGCTGGAACCGACTGCAGCCCCAGTTTCATACTGGAACGAGATGACAGTTTTACAGAATGGTTTTATGGTGCAGATGGAAATGTGGCAAAGTAATCCATTTTTTTAAAATCTTAATCGTTACAACAGATATATGGTAGAGGAAATAACACATTAATAATATGGTAAGAAATTCAATGTTGTAAATCCTACATAGTTGGTAAGTTTTTGTAGCTTTCTTCTTCATAACTTCAAATTTCACTCAATGTATTTTTGCAATTCTGTGTTTAACCTTTTTTAATAGATCAACTTGGTGCTAGAAATAATATAAGATTCTGGAAACTCTGGTCCACATTTCAACATTGCTGCACTCGTGTATGTTGTAGGTGTCTCTGCACTCTTAAACATTTTTAGCAGAGTTCAGACAATCTTTTTGTAATGTTTTTATTTTAATCTACACTGTTGCTCTAGGCGTTCCCCTGCCCTAGTATTCTGTAGCTGTGAAGCACCTGGTTTCACATTGTGCACTGAGTGTAAAGATATCTGTTGGTAGAGAGGTTGGAAACGGGTATACATGTTTTTAGCTTTGTTTAATTGTTGTTTTTAAACTCACGTTTAAAAATACAGCGCCTCTCATTGAACTTCACACTAAATTTGATCATGACTGACATACCATGACCTCCAGGTTTTTATTTCAACCAAGGAACTAAATATTTTAATAGCGGTCTCACTGCACTTTGCAAATCTATATATTTTATAAACGTATGCAGTTTATGAATTTGTGTTTCAAAGTTTTTTAGAAATTGTGCTTCTGTTTTATTATTATTTCAAACAATGTACAGTAGTGTACAATATACAAATAGTGTACATTGGTTATAAATAAAGACACGCTTAAAATTATCTTATTTTATGAATTACAACAATATACTAGAATAGGGTAGGTTGCAGCAAACATTTGAGAAACAAACAGGTAGCAAATTTAACTTGCTACCTGTTCTGAATAGATCATAGATTTCTGTGGCACGACAGCTGCTGGTTGCACAGACCCTGCTTTAGGCAAGGTAGTCCAGGATTGCACAGAGAAGCCAGCAACAACAAAAGCACAAGGGTTAGAAATGGGAATCTTGACAGCAAGTGACAGCCAAAAATGATATGTTTACTAATGGAAGTGGTTTAACCTTTTGTGGAACTACAATAGGGTATCATTTGTATTTAGGCCCACTTGTGCAATTTTTTCGATTTTAAGGTAATTTCCCCTTACTTTACATCAGGTTTTTAGTACGTTGTTGTTGAGATGTGATGAATATTAAGAGATGATATTGTTTAAAGAATGCGCTCACCTTAAAAGATCAATGCAAAACTCAAGGGAACAAAATTGCACAAGGGAGACTACATAAGATTCGATGCACATGTTTTGTCTTCTGAACTTGTGTAAGCAGCCAGGCCACGTGAGCCTTGTTTAATATTATATAATCCAAGCCATCAGTGTTTGTAGTTGCCCCTTCAGTACTGCAGTCTGTTGAAATGTGGAAACCTGCATGCACTGAATACTGAAATGATGCTTCCAACTGCTAAGGCAGTTAATAATTCATGGTAGGAGGGAGGGAGAGCAGGGGGGTGGAAAGTGCTTACAGAGTTTCTTGTGGCTTGTCTCTTGCAGCATGGCTAACAAGAACAGCACTCTGCGCTGCACATTCTCTGCCCCTGGCCACAGCACCACACTCCTGCAGGGTCTCTCTGCACTACGAGCGCAGGGGCAGCTCCTTGACGTCGTCCTCACCATCAATGAGGAGCAGTTCCAGGTCCACAAAGCCGTCCTCGCCTCCTGCAGTGACTATTTCAGGTACAACACCAGGGCTCCGATACGCCGGCTGGCTGTGTGTCACTTCAGACTTTGCTTAGTTGTGGTGCAAGTCTTTACTGTTACGCTGGGGATTCTGTTTCATTTCCTAAGTGTTTAAACTTGAACATATTGGGAATTTAAAAAAGGAGCACTAAAGCATTCATGTGGATAAGATGTCATGTATACAGCAATGATGTGTATATGGAAAAGACTTTCAATGAGTATTGAAATAACTTTACACTGCACACCTTCTTTAGAAACACTACAGCTCACCTCTGCATTTGAAATGCATATCTTTGACAATGGTTAAACGTTTTGGAACAGTTCTAAACATTTAGTACTTGGGGAAACATTTAAACTCTAAGCTATTAACATCCCTATTTTACACATTCCCTTATAGAGGCTTTACATTTTAACCTTTTTTTTTATACTGGTGCAATCCATTGTATAATAAGACATCACTTCTTATATGTTAGATTCTGTTCCATTTTCTGATGCTTTTGACACTGTGGATAATGAGCTTCTGTCTCAAAGACTTGTAGAAATCTGTATCAGTGAGAAGGCAGTTCGATGGTTTAATAATTATCTTCTAAATCGAACCCAAAGTATAAAAACAGATTGATTAACCTCTGAGAGTACTGAATTCAAAAAAGGAGTTCCTCTGGGATCTGTACCGGTTTACTCTTTACATTAACAATCGGCATTAGTATTGAAAATCCTCAATTATGTGGTTATGCAGATGATGCTGTATTGTATTCTAATGGCTATTTGCTTGACCGGGTTAATAAAAACATGCAGGGAGCTTTCAGGATCATTCAGCAACATTTGTTGGATTTGAAACTTGTGTTAAACAGTGCGAGACTTTAAGTGAAGACTCTTCATTGAACTAGTAAATAACTACAAATATTGGGAGTATGGTTAGATAGGAATTTGAATTTTACAACAGGTGTTGATATGCTCTCAAAAAAACAAAAAATGAAATTGGGCTATTTTTATAGACATAAATCCTGTTTTTCAGAACAAACTAGAAAACAACTGATCTTGAATACATTTTTGCCTCTGATTGACTATAGTGACATTATTTATAGAGTATCTACTACGACAGTCTAAGGAGAGCTGGATCATTTGTACCATTCTGCACTGATGTTTATAACAAACCTGGGTTATTCTGTTCATCATTGTGAATTATATAGATTAGCTGGTCTGACTTCTTTATCTCCATGAAGAGTGAAACACTGCTACATAATTGTTTATAAGGTTGTCCTTGGCAAAAGCCCAGATTATTTCAATAAATTGTAATTGCCTCTAGTAGTACTTATAATCTTAAATCTCAGACTCTTCTAAGTTTTTCAGTTCCTAAAGTTCGTACAGAGTTTGCCATTCTGTTTTCTTGCTCCATAGGCTTGGAATAAACAGTATTAATCACCAAAGGTTTGTATGATGCCTGGAGAACGAGGGTATAAAGTGTGGTCACCAAGCCCTTTGATTTTCCCCCTTTAATTAGAATATTGTGTAATATGTGTGAAGGCAGCTCGGTCCCCCAAGGCACCCCATAGGCACGCATTGCGGAACGTAGACGTAAATAAAAAAAGAATAGGAAGATTTTGGTACATTGAATTGTAGCTGTAAATCTTGGAACACACAAAGGTACTTATTCCTACAAATGTCTGAGAGAGTGTGTATTCCCCTGTCCCTCCATTGTGGAAAGGAAAACGGGCGACCGCCTGATAAAAGTTTATAATTATGAATAATAGGAGTATGTGAGTGCCATTTGAACTGAATTTTGGTGTGCTTTTCAACTGTGCGCCACACAGAAATTAGATGGGAGATTATAGGGCCAAAACGCAATTTGCAATGTTTGAGAGGAACAGCTGAGTAAACCAAATCTTGAAGTCTATGCGGAAATACCAATTTTTCCTTGATTGGTCGCCAGGACACATGAACATTGGAGTCCAGCCAAGATGCAATTGGACGAAGTACAAATGACCAAAAATAATACTTAAAATTAGGCAATGATAGCCCTCCTGTGCATTTTTCACGAAGAGTAGAAAGTTTATTGCGGGAACACTTCCCATTCCATACGAATTTAGCAATCATACTATGCAATGTGTCCCAATATTTAGTAGTGGGGGAAAGGGGGATCATAGAACTGAAGAAGTTAATGCGTGGAAGTACATTCATTTTGACTATTGAGATACAAGCTTGTAATGAGTTGGGGAGGTGGGTCCATCTGGTTCAGTCAGTCTCTATCTGTCTGAAAATTGTGTTAAAGTTATTCGAACTGATAGCATGCAGTGAGGAGTATATTTCTACGCCAAGATATCTGAAATGCTTAACCACCGGTATATTAGAAGGCAGGACACATTTTCTCATTGCAGCATTCAGGGGCATTAGGGCGGACTTAGACCAATTAATCTTATAACCTGATAACAAACTAAAATCATCAAAAATGGACAGTGAATGAGGGAGTGATTGAGGCACATTATCAACAAATAAAAGCACATCATCAGCATAGAGTGAAATGTGATGCTGAGTATCATTGATATTAATAGGATTAAAAGCTGTTCACTGAGGAACAGCCTGGGCAAGTGGTTCGAGTGATAGGGCGAACAGAAGCGGAGAGAGCGGGCAACGCTGATGAGTACCGCTGGAGATAGCAAACTGGGAAGAACATTTACTGCCCGTAAGCACCATTGCAGATGGGTTAGCATACAACACCTTAATCATACAAATAAAGTCTGACCCCAGACCCATATGCTCCAAAACCGACCACAGATACCCCCATTCAAGGCGATCAAAGGCTTTCTCAGCATCCAGTGACAGGACTGCACAAGGAGTATTGATATCCATAGCTGCATGGATAATATGAAGAAGGCGACGCACATTATCAGATGCGAGGCGTGACATGAACCAGTTTAGTCATATAAGTTTAATCATATAAACCTCAAAACGACGTGACAAGACCTTGGCATAGATCTTAACATCAGAATTTATTAACGACAGAGGGCAGTAGCGCGCACAGTTAGTGGGGTCTTTATCTTTTTTTAGCAATAGAGATACAATAGATGAATTAACATCTCTTGGTTCAGATTTTCCTGAGGGTGTGTTTGGTTGTCACTGCTAAGAAGTCTGCAGAATCTCTATTGTTTAATAATAAGCCATGGGCCAGTGCCCTTCTAGAGCACAGTTTGGTAATACAGTACATACTGCCTGTAGTAAAGTGGTGTCCCAAACTTCAGTGCTAACCTGGCTCTTTGTGGGCCTCTTTCAGCAGAGACTGCAGGTGGTTCAGTTTTGTTGATCCCAGTGTCTGCTAGAAATAGGTTGAGACCACCAAACCAACGGAGACGGGTTTGAACCCAGGCCTCCAGAGGCTAAAGACTCTGAGAGGTTAATTAGAAGTTAGCAAGTAGCACTGTGAGATGACACCTAATGGTGTTTATTGCAGTTCAGTGACTTTAAATCTTATCAACATTTTTTATGAGATTCTTTGTCTTCAATTTCCAGTTCTCACCTGATCTTTTGTGCTCTTGAAAACTTTTGTGTGTGTGTGTGTGTGTGTATATATATATATATATATATATATATATATATATATATATATATATATATATATATATATATATAATACAGTACTGTGCAAAAGTTTTAGGCAGGTGTGAAAAAATGCTGTAAAGTAAGAATGCTTTCAAAAATAGACATGTTAATAGTTTATATTTATGAATTAACAAAATGCAAAGTGAGTGAACAGAAGAAAAATCTACATCAAATCAATATTTGGTGTGACCACCCTTTGCCTTCAAAACATCATCAATTCTTCTAGGTACACTTGCACACAGTTTTTGAAGGAACTCGGCAGGTAGGTTGGCCCAAACATCTTGGAGAACTAACCACAGTTCTTCTGTGGATTTAGGCAGCCTCAGTTGCTTCTCTCTCTTCATGTAATCCCAGACAGACTCGATGATGTTGAGATCAGGGCTCTGTGGGGGCCATACCATCACTTCCAGGACTCCTTGTTCTTCTTTACGCTGAAGATAGTTCTTAATGACTTTTGCTGTATGTTTGGGGTCGTTGTCATGCTGCAGAATAAATTTGGAGCCAATCAGATGCCTCCCTGATGGTATTGCATGACGGATAAGTATCTGCCTGTACTTCTCAGCATTGAGGAGACCATTAATTCTGACCAAATCCCCAACTCCATTTGCAGAAATGCAGCCCCAAACTTGCAAGGAACCTCCACCATGCTTCACTGTTGCCTGCAGACACTCATTTGTGTACCGCTCTCCAGCCCTTCGGTGAACAAACTGCCTTCTGCTACAGTCAAATATTTCAAATTTTGACTCATCAGTCCAGAGCACCTGCTGCCATTTTTCTGGACCCCAGTTCCTGTGTTTTCGTGCATAGTTGAGTCGCTTGGCCTTGTTTCCACGTCGGAGGTATGGCTTTTTGGCCGCAAGTCTTCCATGAAGGCCACTTCTGACCAGACTTCTCCGGACAGTAGATGGGTGTACCAGGGTCCCACTGTTTTCTGCCAATTCTGAGCTGATGGCACTGCTGGACATCTTCCGATTGCGAAGGGAAGTAAGCATGATGTGTCTTTCATCTGCTGCAGTAAGTTTCCTTGGCCGACCACTGTGTCTACGGTCCTCAACGTTGCCCGTTTCTTTGTGCTTCTTCAAAAGAGCTTGGACAGCACATCTGGAAACCCCTGTCTGCCTTGAAATTTCTGCCTGGGAGAGACCTTGCTGATGCAGTATAACTACCTTGTGTCTTGTTGCTGTGCTCAGTCTTGCCATGGTGTATGACTTTTGACAGTAAACTGTCTTCAGCAACCTCACCTTGTTAGCTGAGTTTGGCTGTTCCTCACCCAGTTTTATTCCTCCTACACAGATGTTTCTGTTTCAGTTAATGATTGTGTTTCAACCTACATATTGAATTGATGATCATTAGCACCTGTTTGGTGTAATTGTTTAATCATACACCTGACCTATATGCCTACAAAATCCCTGACTTTGTGCAAGTGTACCTAGAAGAATTGGTGCTGTTTTGAAGGCAAAGGGTGGTCACACCAAATATGGATTTGATTTAGATTTTTCTTCTGTTCAGTCACTTTGCATTTAGTTAACTGATAAATATAATCTATTAACATGTCTATTTTTGAAAGCATTCTTACTTTACAGCATTTTTTCACACCTGCCTAAAACTTTTGCACAGTACTGTGTGTGTGTGTGTGTGTGTGTATATATATATATATATATATATATATATATATATATATATATGAAAAAAGGAGTAACACAGGGATGTCTCTGTCATGAATATAGGTTGTCAAAAAACACTTTCCTAAGCAACCATGCGGCAAAGCAAAATTGATTAAAGAAAAAAAAAAAAAGCCTGTATCTGACTTTTCATGTCAAACTTTTCATGCTGGGTTGATTTGGAATAAAAGCTCAGGTTGGAATTCTTGCATGTTGGATTAAGATTTGGTGCACTTTGAAACGATTCGTGTCAGATTCTGAATAAATGTTCAGCTTCAATTTGGGATTTGTGCTTTCTGTACTGCATTATAATACTTTAACGAACAGGATAAAGCAAAGGCAGAATACTGCATACATGAGACTAACAGGTATGTGTTCTACTTGTATTCACAATCTCATCTCATTAACTTACTCCAACAGTTTATCCTTCATTTTGATTGTTCTTTCGCTGTAACAAACCCCTCGATATAATGAACAAAAGGCTTGGACCCCAGCAGGTTCGTTATAGCGAGCGTGTACTGTATATGTAGATTGGTGCTGGGACGAACATGGTATTTTCATGTTCGGATATTCACTTAAATATTAACTTAAATATTCGTTCAGATATTCGTTCGTTTTTCAAAAACTAATAAAAGCCAGTAATTGCTCAGAACGCAGGCAGACAGCAGCAGGGGCAGGGGGCATGGCTGTATCCGCTGTGTGTGTGTGCCTTTATTTTACAGTATGTAACATGTTAAAATGAAAATATCCCAGGAGTAAAGAATATGTTGCGCAGGCTTTACATTACCCCAGTGAATTAGCTACAAAACAAAGGATGCCAAATAGTAGTTGCATCGTTATAATAACAGGTGAGCTTGAAAAAGAATTGACTAATGCTATTGTTATAACCATGTTTGAAACAATATAAAAATTGTATTAATATTTCTAAAGTAAAAATGAAATGGATCAGTCACTCTGGTATTTTGAATGGATTGTCTGTTTTGTATCAAATCTTATTTTACTCTTCATGTAGGGGATCTAGCAGTTTTGATGCCAATGCAGTAGGATATTTTTGTGTTTGTTCTACATAATGTTGGTGTGCATACATATTTAAACAACACATTTCTTTTCACTATTAGCCAAAGTTTATAACCAAATAGACTGTTGCTTCACTTCATTTATATTAAAATACCCATGTAGTCCACTCCTATCAATATAATTAGGGTTTCTGATTTTCGGTTTTAACCGATAAACACCCCCGATTACAAAAAAAATAAAATCGGTGGATAGCCAATAAACTCCGGAAACCACCAGAAGTACAGTGTAAATGGATGATCAATTCACGTTGACTTCACCCCTTTCCCATTAAAAAATAAAACCTACTACAAATTTAAAAAATATATATGTACATTTCCCACTTTCCTGCCTTGTATCTATCATTCATTCGTTCTGAATATTTTAAAACCGCCCCAACTACTGAGTGACAGCACATTCCTACATTTCTATTGGAGACTCCGCTTGCGAGATTTTTAAACAAGATAACAATTAGGAATGGAGGGTTGTTAGCAGGATTTAAAGCTGTATTACACAAAAACCCCAGAAGAATATGCCCGTGACCATAAGGATTTTGTTGTTGAAGACAAAGGAAAGAAGGTACAACTTAAGTGTTCAAGTACTGTTGAGTTACTACTGTACATATTTTGACAGAAAAAAAAATGCTCAAGCATTTTGTAAAGTAACCGAAAACACTAATTTCATACAGTATATTAAAAACGAAAGCCCCCCCAAAAAAACTATTTACATAAAACTCAAAAATAGCTAAAAATAAGCAGCGAAAAATAAAATGAACTCCGAAAAACAGAAGCCCTAAATATAATCTACATTTAAACTTTTCCATTGATGTTGTAAAAGGTACAGTATCTAGTATGTTAAATATTACTAAAATTGTAATCATACATTTCATTGAACTATTTCACTGACCCACATGTCTGTCGGTTGCACCCTACATTGTGAATATGATAACTATATTAATTTTGCACCAATCTACAACAGACTTTTATTTTACACTCCTAGAATCCTATAGAAGTTTCAGAATACATTTCACTCTAACCACCTACTGGGATTATGAGGACCCTCTGTATGTAACTGCACTGGTTTTAAAGTCGTGGATGTACAACACAAAGTACCTGTTAGAATTCTGAGTAGTGACATTAGGCTTCATTCTAGAACTCTTTAAGCAATCAAAAAATGCAGAAGCCATGGCGATACTTAAAATTTGTACATATACACTGCTGGACAATCAGTAAAGCTTCTTATACAGTGTGACTGATTGTTTGTTTGTAATCTTGACTTGCAGAGCCATGTTTACTGGGGGGATGCGAGAGGCTAATCAAGACGCTATTGAGCTGAAAGGCGTGTCAGCAAGAGGACTGAAGCACATCGTTGATTTTGCGTACAGCGCTGAAGTGACGTTAGACCTGGATTGCATCCAGGATGTGCTGGGGGCAGCCGTGTTCCTGCAGATGCTGCCAGTTGTTGAGCTCTGCGAGGAGTTCCTCAAATCGGCTATGAGCGTGGAGACCTGTTTAAACATCGGACAAATGGCTACCACCTTCAGCCTTTCTTCCCTGAAGGAGTCTGTGGACGCCTTCACTTTCCGGCATTTCCTCCAGATTGCCGAGGAGGACGACTTCCTTCACATTCCACTGGAGAGGCTGGTCTTTTTCCTTCAAAGCAATAAACTGAAAAACTGCAACGAGATCAACCTTTTCCATGCTGCAATCCGCTGGTTACAGCACGAGGAATCCAGGCGCTTAAGTGCCAGCCAAGTCCTATGCCACATCCGCTTTCCGCTAATGAAATCCTCAGAGCTGGTGGACAGTGTCCAGACCGTTGATATCATGGTGGAAGACGTCTTATGCAGACAGTACCTCTTAGAGGCCTTTAACTACCAGATCCTGCCTTTCCGCCAGCATGAGATGCAGTCACCTCGGACGATAATCCGATCGGATGTTGTGTCTCTCATAACGTTCGGTGGCACTCCTTACACAGACAACGACAGGACTGTAAGCAGCAAAGTCTACTATCTCCCCGACGTAGGTGCCAGGCAGTTTAAAGAGCTGACTGAAATGGAGACCTGCTGCAGCCACGCGTGTGTTTCCATTCTGGATAATTCCGTCTACGTTGTCGGAGGGCAGCATTTGCAGTACCGTAGCGGGGAAGGCGCGGTGGACATTTGTTACCGCTACGATCCTCACTTGAACCGATGGCTCCGGATACAGCCGCTGCAGGAAAGCAGAATACAGTTCCAGCTGAACATCTTGCAGGGCCAGCTTTATGCCACAGGAGGGCGTAATCGGTCCGGAAGCTTGTCCTCAGTGGAACGCTACTGCCCCAAAAAGAACGAGTGGACATACGTTGATTCTCTAAAACGGAGGATTTGGGGTCACGCTGGCGCATCCTGTGGGGGGAAGCTGTATATTTCCGGTGGATACGGCGTCTCTGTAGAAGATAAAAAGACTCTTCATTGCTACGACCCTGCGGTGGACCAGTGGGAGTTTAAAGCCCCGATGAATGAACCGAGAGTACTGCACGCAATGGTTGGGACCAATGGCCGGATCTATGCACTGGGAGGCAGGATGGATCATGTTGACCGCTGCTTTGATGTCTTAGCTGTGGAATATTACGCTCCCGACACGGATCAGTGGACTACTGTAAGCCCTATGCGAGCTGGTCAGTCGGAGGCTGGGTGCTGCTTGTTGGATAAGAAGATCTACGTTGTTGGGGGCTACAACTGGCATTTAAATAACGTGACGAGCATTGTACAAGTTTATAACAGCGAGACAGATGAATGGGAACGAGACTTGCATTTCCCTGAATCCTTTGCCGGAATAGCATGTGTGCCAGTTATACTCCCACAGATGACCACTCAGCGATAACCATGCCACAGAAACCAGTGAAATAATAGCATGCTATTTGTTGATGTAATAAATACAGAGGATGTATAAACTTAGTAAAGACGCATTTTGAGGGAACCTGTTGATTTTGCACATTTTAGAGGATTTTTGATAGTGTTTTAAATTAATCAGTGTATATACATATATATGTGCGTGTGTCTTAGAAAATGTAACTTTTTATAATTAAATATAATAAAGAGTCTAGGTATTGTATTCTGAAAGCATTTATATTGATTTAACTGATCTCCTTCAAGGTAGATCCTTAGATTGCAATTAGCAACCTATTTGGCAATATATTTATTTATTACTTTTCTTAGCTTTTTATATTTGCAGTCGTTCTGAGTTTTATTTTTTTATTTTTTTTTTTATATGACCGGGTTGCTTGAACTGTTTTGAAAATCAATCACCACTTTATTTAACCAGGTAAGTCAGCTGAGTTCAAATTCTGATTTCCATACTTGCACAGCTGCAATGCAAAAATTACAAGCAAAGCTAAACCGAAAAACTGCTTCCAACAATACAAACCAATATCACAATGTACTGTATATTATACAACTGGTGGTAGTGAAGTACAGACTCTAGTGCACACAAGATATCCACCAGCAAGGAGTCTACATTCTGACTGAAGAGATCAACAGAGAGTTAAATTCAACCTTTTTTGAAGGGTATTCCAAACATCAGCAGACAAGAATTTGAAAGCGTGTCTGCCAAAAGTAGTTGGGAACAATTCATTTCATAAATGTATTGGACCCCAATTGATGATGAGGGAAAGGCCATTAAATACGAAGGTACCCTGGTGTGTTCTACCAGCTAATGAACCTGTACCAGGTTTGATTAATATGCCTTATAGTCGGGGAGGGGCAATTCAAAGACTGTATAAAACACAGTGGTGAGTTCTGCAGGGTGCATTATTGGACAATTGCAGAGTGATATAAAACAAAACTTAGCGAAGTTGCTGGAACTTTGAATGTTTCTTGCTCTTCCTCATTCTGGCCATTCTGTTACTTGACCCCGTAAGCCAAAACAATCACATTGTGTCATATATTGGATTGTATAAACAGTGTTCTGAAAACACATCTAATTATTACTCGGATAAACCCACAGTAAAAACTGCAGAGGCTCTGTAGAGGAGCAATGACACTTAGGACTACTCAGAATGATTGCATCCTATGGTACTGTGCAAGAAAGCTTGTGCGTGTGTGATTTTGACCGGGGTTTTCACAACTCGGGGCAATAGTTTCTACTATGGACCTGTACCAGGTTGAGCCTCCATTTGCCCTGATCAAAGCCTTTACACAGTGCGACTCCACAAGGTGTTGGAAGATGCATCCAGGGATCCATTCAGTCATTAATGTTTCAGGCAGTCGGTGAAGTGAGGTAGGTGACGTTTTAAAATGAAAACCCTCTACGTGATTGCTATAACGTGTGTTTCTAAACATTTGAAACATGACAAGATTATCTGAGTTCAGATAACTGTTAAAACTCTTCGATTAGAACACATCCTGTAATACTGTTATTTTCACAAGCTGCTTCGATTCAGAATCACCCAGCATTTCACATACACGAAATGATCAATTAACTGCATTTGTACAAATTACACTTGGCCATGCTCCTTTTCAACGTTAATTTTTCAGAAGCTCACAAAACACCCAATACAGCTTTATTCAAACATCATGACTTAATTGTGCACCGAGTTTCAGGGGCTTTCCTACTAAATGTGATAATTTTCAATTTACTCTTTGCTTCTGACCAGATAAAATGCAGCCGATTCAGAGATAAGTGGGATTATGTATTCTAGAACAGCTGCAGTTCAAACACGGTTGAAATCCCTGTGCCAGATAACCCGGTAATGTCCTCTGCTGCACCGACGCAACTCACATTTCCTACCCGTCTGCTGTGGTCATGATGATTGCTATATTGCTGTTGTGCTTGCCGTAGTTTCTTTTGCTTGAGGATTTTTATTTCATTCTAATCTTGGCACTACCCTGACATAAAACCGTGTTCCTCTTTTTATATTTGAAAGAACAAGTATGTTCTGTAATCGATGCTATTTCAGACAAGTAACTAAATGTATAAATTAAATTAGGGAGCCTAAATAGCTGTGCATTGCTCTGTGATTCACCCTCGATGTGCATTAAGTTAACAACAGTCATGCCAGCACAAAGCTTTCTCCGGTGACATCTGGCCAGCTCAACAGCAGAACACAGGGCTGCTGGCAGGCAGCCAGGCTAGGTGAGGATTTCACTGCAATCACAACTGGCATGACTCCAGCCATGAATGAATGAGTGAATGAATGAATGAGTGATCAGTCATCATTCGAGTGGTTCTGGGTTCTTTTGCTCTCGTACTGAGTTATGATCAACAGTGAATGTTTCTGTAAATTAAATATACACTGGCTGGTGACAAAATTATGGTGTTCCCAGCCTTGAAACAGAATGCATGGGTGTAGGACATTTATTGTCCCTTTGATCCCACTTAGACTCCTTACTTACTCTTGGTATCCCTGAATAGCTAACAGTCTCCTCTTTAAAAACAATCAAGCCATCTCAGAAGTGCAGTGGTACCACAAAGTTTTTATATGATACAACATTGCATGTTGTACCAGCCTTGGCAGTCACTATTGCAGAAACATGTATTTTGGGTAAAAATGAAGAACAATTGTCCCACTCTGTCATTCTGCATTGGAAGTAAATTGATAAGATGTGTGGTACTACTGCACCTGTGTAAATCTTTCGCACATATTTAAAGAGGACACTTCAGAGATAGCAAGATATTTAAGAGGGGGAAACTGGGTGATAAAAGCCCCACCTTTAGTCATTCTACACTCCTAAGAATTGACATTTTGGACTACCACTGCACTTGTGTGATCACTGAAATCCTTTGCATATTTACAAAGAGGAGACTATTAGCTGTTCAGAGATACCTATATGTTTAGTAAGAAAGGGGCAATAAATGTCCCACCCCCATAATTTGGACCGTGTTGTTTTTCGAAATCGAATTTTCCAGAACTGCCTGCGTGTTTTGGTTCCACTGTGTGTGTGTTCAAGCAGAGCTCTTGTTAAGAAGAGCAGCACCTCTCCCTCGAAGTCCCTCACATTATGAAAATCTCTGAAAGCCTTTTGAAATTGTAATCACTGGACAAATTGACGTCACCACGATGAACAGCACAATTGCAGCTTTTGAAAGTGTGACAAGATGGTGTGTGTGGTGACATCAGGCCATGAAATGAATGCATCACAACAATTGCAGACTGGGGTGCAGCTGCGCTGTGGCGCGTTTATTTACAAAATAAAAGTTTTAAACAAAACAAAACACTGATACAAAACAAAGGGCACGTGGGCCAAAATAAACAGACAAACAAAACACTAATACAAACAAGTATCGTGCTGGTATAAAGCCAGCATGAGTAGCAATTGTTTACTTTTTTTAGTTTTCCTTTCTTTACCTCCTCTCTACTCCCGTTCTCCACTCACCATCACTACAAACCGGTTGCAGCCAAAGCTGCAGGTCTTTATAGTGGTGACCGAGGGATCAACTAGCTATTAATTATCTTATTATCCCTCTGGCACGTTCTCACAGGTTTATTAATTCTGCGTGACTGTCAGCATCAGTAGCTGATAGTCACGTATTTTAAAATAATAACAAATAATGACGGACGGCACCTCGCTCGTCCTGCCAAACATAATAAATCAAAACACTGACTTTTCGCCGTCATATAAAATACATTATTAATAATAATAATAATAATAATAATAATAATAATAATAATAAACAAATAAACTAATATATAACATGCACAGGGGCGGGGAGTACCCGTCACAGATGGGTACATAATTTTAATATATGTTGCCATTCAATTATTTTCAGCTGTAAAGATAGATGTTGCTGGCTGCCAAACAGAAGAACGCGGTGCCAGTGTTGTGTAGCAAGCCTGCTGGTTCTGTAATTGTTTGTCAACTTTATGTTCTTTCCAAAAAAAAAAAAAAAGAATCAAGGTCACTTGCTAATATATATATATATAGTGTTATTCAATTTATAAAGATATATTTGAATAAAACATTTATCTCTTTGCACAAGTGTATATCGCTGTCAGAAAAGAAGGGGGAGTGATGTCCGGTTTTGAAACAATGGAAAGTTGGCAACCCTACAGGAAACACTACCACTGGATATAATCTTATGCAAACTGCTGGCTCCCATGTGAGAGCTGTGTGTTAGCGTAATTATACCATCCCTGATCCCAGTGGTGATCAGATGAGGATGTGTCCTCATTACAGAGTCTGATGGTACAATATTATTAAGAGGGCTGGAATAACTGCTTCATATTAAGTTGTAATGGCTACATGCTGGGGAAGCAGACTCATTGACATCTTAAAGAATATGTTGCTTCAAATGACTCCATTTTGACTGGACATTAAGATGTTTGCATTGTAAGTGGTTCTTATTGCAATGATCTGGAATCTCTTCTTGTTTGAGAGCCTGTGTTAAGATGACTGTGAGCTCAGGAGCTGCTCTTCAGCTCTACTTGCCATAGACGGTTTTAGGCTAAATCAGGGTCTTTACATTCATAAGGGCCATCTAGAGCACAGCAGAGTACTAACGGGACTTGTTTGAAAAGTGGTGCTGTCAGTCATACCTGATGCTTTCCTATTGTTGACTTTGGATATCTCAGCTCTACTCAATCAGTCGTCAGCTCAGCTGGTCAGAAACGACTCATAAACTGAAAGTGTTGAACCTGCTATATAATGAACAGGTTTCATGGTGTTCCGCCAAGAAGCCCAGTCAAACACATAATCTAAGGGGATTTATTACAGTATTTTGGGAGCCCCTTAAAAGTAAACATTAAAAAGGAACAGGCCTATGTAATTATGAGACAACAGGAACAGTATCTGGTTACAATAATTTTTTTTATTATTATTTTTCATAATGATATAGATAGCTATTTTAGTGTGTCAGTTTCATTTAAATGATTGACAGGCGCTTTGAGAGTGCAGTCAGTGTCAGTTCCATTGCGTGGAGGCTGAGCTGACTGAGGTTTAAAAAGTAAAGCCTATATGACATCGTGTTTATCATAGGATATACTCTTTCTGTACTGAGTGGGTATATCGTAGGATATACTGACTTGAAACCCCTTTAGAAGTAAGTGGGACAGTCAAATCCACTCTAGTATAATACTAAGTAACACAAATTCTAAGGATCACATGATAATTCCAACATGTTTCAATGCAATTCAATGAAAGTAATCCCTAACGCACTACATGTTCAGCACTGTAATGTTCTCATTGATTTTACTGTTGATATTTGTGCTCATGAAGATAGTAATTAAATGGTAATTAAAGAGAGTTGTGTCTAGCAAACAGCCGCAGTCATTATGTAGTGTTGAGCTAATAAACAAAGACAGACTTCAAGGTTTTCTGAAGCCAGGAGGCCTCTGAATAAAAACTAGGCCAGGTTTCCATGGTAACCTCAGAGTGTCTACTATTGCCTGTATCAAACAAAACAGCAGAAGCAGTGGAACACACTCACAAAACAAAAAACCTTGTTTACACCACCTTGTTATACCGACACCAGTGTAGAAATGGTTATGTAGACAATTATACCACGTTTCCATGAACCACACAACCCGGGTACGCGCTCTTAAAGGGCACTCGCATTTACTCTATTACACTCCTCCCTCTTAAGCTAAGAAGATCCTTCAATAAGCAGCAACATTTTTTTTTTTTTTTTTTTTAACTATCTAACTACAAGGTGGAGATAGACTGCTCCATCCTCAATCCCCAGTCCAGGGGATTATTCTGCCCCGTTGATGGATCTGAGTTCCTGTTCTAACTATATGCACAACACAGTCCCTTCAGTTATTAAAGATTAAGTCTCTGAGGAGATCTCCTTTGCTGGGCTGGGTAATGCTCTCCTGTGGGTAACGGTGAGGGCGTGGCTTGCTCTGACTGTGGTGTCTGTGTACTCATGGTATCCCCTCCACTCAGACTGCTCCTTGGTTCTGGTGGAAGCTCTGCCTGAGGTACCTTGAACTCCTGGTCTGTCGTTACTGCTGGGTCTATGTTCTCTATAATTGAGTTCCGTCTAAGTGAAGTTAGCTCCGGGTCAGGAATACTGACACTTGGATTAGACTGGTCCTCTGCTTCACCCTCAGCAACACCTTCTGTAGCTTTAAGCAAATGATCTAAATACTTTCACCATGAACGATCGTGGTCCTCGTTTTCTGTAAACCACTCCTTTAATCCACTTGTTCTTCCGCCCCCCTTCAATTTTTCACCCACACTTTGTCATTCTCCCCTATCTGTCTTTCAGTGTGGTGTCTTTTGTCATGGTACACATTCTGTTGGTCTTGTTTTGCCTCCATTGCTCGTTCCAAATTTGGTTTCAGCATGGACGGTCTTGTGCGAATTTCTCGCTTGAGGAACATTTCTGCAGGTGATCTTCCAGTTACAGAGTGAGGGGTATTTCTATACATGATCAGGAAGTTAGCTAACCGATGCTGCAGTGCTAATTTTGTTTTAGTTTGGTCTGCCTCCAACACATCTCTGGCTAGAGCCCGTTTCAAAATCTGTACTGTACATTCTGCTGTTCCATTAGTAGCAGGATGATATGGTGGAATTAGACTGTGCTTGATACCATTGCCCCTGGTAAAACGTTTAAATTCTGCTGATATGAATTGTGGACCATTATCCAATACCAGTTCTTCTAGGACTCCATATGCAGTTCTCAAACTGTCGATTGTGCTGGACGTAGTAATTTGTGTGAGGAGCATCACCTCAGTCCACTTTGAATGGCTATCAATCAGGACCAAAAAATATTGGTGATCCTTCTCTGCAAAATCAATGTTTATGCTTTGCCATATTCGGGTAGGCCAGCTCCAGTAGTGCAACGGTGCAGCTGATGGCATGTTTCTCACTGTTATGCACACATTGCATTGTTGAACCTTGTTTTCCATGTCTTTGTCAAGACCTGGCCACCACAGGTAACTGCGAGCAAGTGCTTTCATACGGCACATTCCGGGGTGTGTCTCATGTAGATCCTCCAGTAGCTTTGATCTGTACACTGGTGGTATGATCACTCTTCGTCCCCAGGGCACACAACCCTGTTCAGTTGAAAGCTGTTCCTTTCTGCTAAAATATGGACGCAAGACTTCACTGTCCCCATGGTTTGGCCAGCCATTTAGGGTACAGTCCAATACCCGAGACAAAATTGGGTCTTTTTGGGTTGCCCTTGCAATGTCAGTGGCTTGGATAGGAAGCTCATCAACAGTTGAGAAATAGAAGACTTCGCCTCCACTGTCAGCCGTTTCCGCATTCTGTTATGGTAACCTGGACAATGCGTCCGCATTTCTATGGTCCTCAGATTGTCGGTACTCAATCTCAATGTCATACCGATAGGCAGACAAAGTAATGGCTCAACACTGCATTCTGGCAGCTGCCAGAGTTGGCATGGCTGTTTTGGGTCTTAAAATTGAAAGCAGAGGTTTGTGGTCTTTAACCAGCGTGAATCTGCGGCCATACAAATATTTGTGACATTTCTTCACCCCGAATATTATGGCTAGGGCCTCTTTTTTGATTTGTGCGTAATTTCTTTCACTAGAACTGAGTATTCTGGATGCAAAAGCAATGGGTTTTTCTTCCACATTTTTGAAGACATGTGAAATCAGCACTCCAACACCCTACGGCGATGCATCACATGCTAAGCGAAGTGGCTTTCTTGTATCAGGATGAACCAGCGCTTGGCTTTTAAGCAGTACTTGCTTACACTTGCTGAAAGCTTCATCACATGTCTTGGTCCATTGCCAGGGTGTGGATTGTAATAATTCAGTAGGGCAAGAAATGACTGGAGCTCAGTCACATTCTGAGGTTGGGAGCTTCTGTAATAGCTGACACCTTCCCTTTGGTTGGGTGAAGGCCTTCTGCATCAATTCAGGGTCCCAGATACTCCACACTGGTTGGCATGAAACTGCACTTTGCAAGCTTCACCTGGATTCCCTGTTTTTACGTTTCCATTCGGTACTTCAGAAATCTTTTAAAACATCTTTGTCCATATCAGTAGAAAGATTGTTAATATAACATGTTATCTATAGTCAGATAATGGAATCCTGTTTCAGCTGATAATTTAAATGGGCAAGAGACATTCTCCCGAGGTGATCCTGTTCAAGGTAAACGCTATTATACTTCTATTTATATTACACCTTCCACATTTTATAAGGTTATGTGGAATATTTATATTGGTATTACTTATACAATGTAGCAGATTTAGCTATAGCTCAAGTAAAGTACAAATTGTTTTTTGTGCTATAAACACATTATTTTCTCCACACAGACTGAGCTAAAGAGAGAAAAATAAAATACATCTTGTTAGATTTTTTTTGAAGCACAGTTGAGATAGTGGAGTTGAAATATGAAGACATAAGATGTTAAGACAAACTACATGAAATTAATCTGAACAACGAAATGTTGAAACATTTTTTTGTGAAATAGCCTGGGAAGGACAAAAAATATTAGGCAAGGAAATTTGCAGGTATGCTTTGTATTTAAAAAAAAAACAACTTTGTCATCCAAATTATTAAATTACACATTCTTAATTATTAGAGATACAAAGTTTGACCTCTGGGTGATACTTGGCAGAGGGAAAAGGAAACATTTTAATGTTGTGTATTTCTGTCAAGCTGCGACCTCGCCGCCTGCCCGTGGCCAGACAGGAGGCTGCCGAGAAGGTTCTGAGGGAGATGCGGGATGCGGGCCTGATTGAGCCGTCACACAGCCCCTGGACGTCACCAGTTGGGATGGTTCCCAAGAAGAATGGAGAGTGGCGCTTCTGCGTGACTGCAGATGGCGGAACGAGATGACCAAAAAGGACTCCTATCCCCTCCCCCGTATCGATGAGTCCCTGGACCTGGTAGCAGGGTCTACATGGTTCTCGTTGCTGGACGAGAGGTGCTGACACAGTTCCCGGTGGGACATTCACGTTGGGGTTCTGCAGCACCAATGAAAGGAGCCAGCTACAGGAGAGGTGAGGAGGTGGCAAGTGGTGTTCCCTCAGGTAATGCGGGAGGACGTACTGAAGGCCCACCATGGCACCCCCGGCACCGGGCACTTCGAGGTCACTAAAACCCTGCGCCGGGTGCGACAGGGGTTCTACAGGATGGTGCAGGCGAGATTTGGAGGACTACTGCTGCCGCTGCGACAGCTGCACCGCCCGCAAAGGACCCATGGATTGGTCACATGCCCCCCTCAAGACGTTTCCCATTGGCGGACCCATGGAGAGGGTTGGGGTCGACATCCTAGACCTATTCCCCCGCTCAGAAAAAACGATACATAGGTTCAGCCTATGCACTGCCTGACCAGGAAGTGGAGACAGTGGTTGAATCACTGCTGGAGGGGTTCTTCAGCTGATTCGAGGTTCCCCAGCTCCACAGCGACCAGGGGCGGAACTCTGAATCAAGGGTGTTCGCGGAGATGTGCCGACGGCTTGGCATCAGCAAGACGCAGATGACCCCCCTTCACTTGCAGAGCGGTGGCTTGGCCGAGCGGTTTAACTGCACGCTCGCGGTCCAGCTGGCCATCACCACTGCCACTCACCAACACAACTGCCCCTTGTCCTCCTGGCCTGGCACTCCACCGTACAGGACTCCACCTCCTGCACCCCCGCACTCTTGCTGTTGGGCCAGGAACTTCGCACCCTGCTGAGATGGTGTTCGGCTAGCCGCCGGACCCCTCCGCTAAACCAACTGGACCAGAGTATGCCAGGCTGCTGCAGGACCACCTGGAATTGGCCCACGGCTTAACCAGGAAACAATTGAGGCTGCAGGCTGCCGGCAGAAGAGGAACTATGACAACAGGGCACAAGGGAGGCACTTCACAGCGGGGGAGCTGGTCTGGGTGTACAGCCCCCGACGGAAGCAGCGCCACTGCCCCAAGCTGGACAGTCACTGGCTAGGACATTGACAGGTCGGAACAAATCAGCGAAGTGGTATACCGGATTCAGTTACGACCCAGAGGACGCCGGGTGGTGCTCCACTGTGATCGGCTCGCCTCCTACCAGGGATGGGACCCTGTCCAGCCCTGTCCGACAGCACCTGCCTCCCCCTTACCTGACAGTCCTGGTCCGCCACCCTTCAGCCCTGGCATGGCCGATAGTCCCCCACCTGGACTCGACAGATCGCAGCATAAAGGAATATCCATTAGAAAGTGTCCTGAGGGCATCAGATGATTCTAGGGCATTTGCCATTTACTCACACCTTTCACGTTCAGAGCTCGGCATCTCTACGAAATCAACCCATCCTGACCCTAACCCAACCCCAACACTAACCTTAAGCAACCCCAGCCCTAAAACCTAACCCTAAACCTAACCATTAAAAATCATCTGATGACCTCAGGACACTCTCCTGGATATTCATTTGTGCTGCCGACAGATCAGCAACTGCGGATGCAGGGAGTCTTTGTGGTCCCCTCGGGGACGAGGGACTTTAAGGGGGGAGCTGTGTAACGACCGTGGGTCTGCTGTAACCAGGTTTGGGAAGGTTCTATGACCCAGGGTCAACAGTTCAATGCAGCAGGTGTTCGGGGACGTCACCAATCAGAGGCTCGGCTTGCTGCAGCGAGTGGTACCCACAGACGAGATGTTGCAACCATCAGGGGATCGAGAGCTTGGGATTGGTGGCCAGTGTATCGTGGGCGTGCCCTGGACGCGGGGATAAGTAACGGGCTGCTGCTGAGACGAGTGACAAACTGGAGTAAGAAAAATAACTCAGAAGAGAAGCAGGACTACAGCAAAGAGAAACCAGGCTAAGAGTGTATTTTTTTTACTTTCTTTTTATTATTATTATTTGACAGTCTGATTAGCACTACGCTGTTCACCTGTAGTTGTACCATGGCGGGGAAAGCAGCACGCTTTTACCTGCCTAGTGTAGAGTCCCGGCTTAATAAACAGTGAATCTGAGAACCTACAAATATCAGCGTGAGCCTCCTTCATTTTCCATGCAACGCTACAATACCATGGAGAATGTATAAAAACTGAGCTGGGGTCTGTGTACTGGTATTTGAGTGCACAGAAATATATACTATGGGAGAAAGAGGGTAAAGACATCGATTTATCAAAATTAGTATTAAAGTGTGAATTATCGTAAAGCACCATAAACAAACGTTTGTCAATTTGTTTCATTCGGATAATAGAACCAGTAGCCTTTATATGTATTGATGTATTTATAATTTATTGACATTAAATTAATAAAATCAGTAGTTACATTATACAACATTGGACAAGGAAATCAGCTGCTTTTGGTGCCAGTAAAAATCCTACTGGTGACTATTGCAGCCTGGCTCGTGCAAAATAAAAAAATATTATTACCGGTAAAACATGAACTTCACAACCGCACACGCGTTTCTCATTTATAAAAATGTTTTACTATTGTAATCAATTTCGTGGTTTTGTGAATGGTTTCTTTTGTGCTCATTATATAGAGAATAACGCTAACGTGTACAATTCACCTGTGGCAGAGCTGGAGACATGAGTAAATCACGGTTCAGGGGAAACAGACTTCAAAAAACAACTCCACGTCTCGTAATATTTAGTCAAAAAAGTTATTATCAAATCATGCCAGCCGCATTCATGAAATTACTGTAGTGTATTCAAACATCACCGTACCGAGCGTCCTCATGACAGCGTGGTGACGTCGCCGACGCGCTGCTACGTCCCCGCAGAGGGAAAGAGGAGGAGAAGAGCGAAAGATGGCGACCTCAAACAATCCACGGAAATTCAGCGAGAAAATCGCTTTACATAACCAGAAACAGGCCGAGGAAACGGCGGCTTTCGATGAGGTGATGAAAGACCTGAGCATCACCAGAGCGGCACGGGTAAGCGGCCATGTCAATATTTCCAATTATTTCTGCTCGGCACGCACATCGGCACCGTTACCTTGACAAGAAGGTAAACAATAACAAGCAGCCGGTCACTCGGTGTCAGTAATCGATCGCAGGGGTCGAGGCAGAGCCGACACATGGACGCGGACGCATTAGGTAAAGTACAGGTACCGTTTGCATTGCGAGCACCTGACTCGGTGTTATAAGTTCAATAGACGCATGCATGGGATTGTAATGGCAGGCTGGCAACTGTGTGACACCAACTGACAGCTCCACTCATTCCGCAGGAAATCTGGAACAAACACAAGATTCGTCTACCTTCCAGAGAAAGACACGGGCACAGTTAAAGGGTGCTCAGGTCTGACTGGTGTCGTTTTGAAGAAAAAACTAAACAAAACCGTGAACATCATATACCCCGCAGCCAGAGTATATAGACTTTTCAGAATACGTTATTTTATTTTATTTTTTATCAATTTAAATGAACTGATTTGTTAAAATGTTGCTAGACTAACCCAATTTACGCCGCATACGTTTGGAGTACACACGCTTTTTGTATTGTAGTCTTGCTGCATTGCCTTGATGAACACTGTATTTTTTATGAATGGGCGGTTAAGGGATTCGCTAGTGTTGCAAGGCTGAACGGAGCAAGTTGCTGTTTGGATAACGTGATCGTTGAATCGTATAAACAGCATTGCACTGCAGGTTCATTCGTGTGAGTGTACAGAATTGTATGTTAAAACGAGTACAGTTTCTTGAACTTGGAAGCAAATGAGGGAATTGGACCGAGTCGATATCTGTTACCTGTCAGAAAACACATTGGTTGACCACAGTTTCACTAGTGTTGTTAACACAAATCTCCACTATCGCTTGTGGTATCTCAAAATCGTAATGATGTTTGCTTTGGTGCTGTGTGTGTAATGCTGATTATTGTTGTTATTATTATTATTATTATTATTATTATTATTATTGGTAGAGAAATCACTGCTGTGCAAACCTACTCGTGAATTGAGTGCAAAATGTGGTCTTACTACTGAAGGGGCAACAGATTGTCTAAGAATTGTGCTAAGATGTTACTTGTAGTTTTCTTCTGTGCAAACTATTCCAGTTCACTGCTTTGAGTTCAGTTTTTTTAAATCTCAATCCATGGAAAGGGTGTGTTTCATCAAGCGGTAGTTTTAAAGCATGTTGGTCTTATTAAAGAGGTTTGGCACTGCTGGTGTCCGCCTTCAAATTGAATAAAGGGGTGGCCTTAATATTAGAGGCGGTTTATGTTGCTGTCAATGGGAGCACAACACAGTGCCCTTAATTGTGTGGGTTTATAGTAATAACCTGGTCTTACCTGAATGTGAACTCCAGAATTAGGCTTTTCCAGTGCAAGTTAATGTGAGCTGTCTGAATATGAAGCCACCTGCTTTAGACAGCTATACATGTGGGAGCCCCTTTGGCAGGTTACTTCAGGTTCCACTTTATATAGGATGCTATGCATGTGGTAAATGTATATACTGTAGTTACTGCTGCAACGAACATGGCTTTATCATGTTGGAGTGTTTTGAAAGAACGTTCTTTTATTTTAACTTGGATTGGAAACAAAATCATAATGTGTACCATATTACATTAAAACAAATCTCCAGGAGTAAAATGAACCCTGTACCCCATCACCTCCATCACCTATTAAAGAAAGGAGAGACACAGTACAATGTGTTGTTTAAAGGGGAGGCACGCTCCTGTACTGTACAGTGTGTGTTTAAAGGGGAGGCACGCTCCTGTACTGTACAGTGTGTGTTTAAAGGGGAGGCACGCTCCTGTTCATTACAATGTGTGTTTAAAGGGGAGGCACGCTCCTGTTCAGTACAATGTGTGTTTAAAGGGGAGGCACGCTCCTGTACAGTACAATGTGTTGTTTAAAGGGGAGGCACGCTCCTGTACTGTACAGTGTGTGTTTAAAGGGGAGGCACGCTCCTGTTCATTACAATGTGTGTTTAAAGGGGAGGCACGCTCCTGTTCAGTACAATGTGTGTTTAAAGGGGAGGCACGGTCCTGTACAGTACAATGTGTTGTTTAAAGGGGAGGCACGCTCCTGTACAGTACAATGTGTTGTTTAAAGGGGAGGCACGGTCCTGTACAGTACAATGTGTTGTTTAAAGGGGAGGCACGCTCCTGTACAGTACAATGTGTTGTTTAAAGGGGAGGCACGGTCCTGTACAGTAGAATGTGTTTAAAGGGGAGGCACGCTCCTGTACAGTACAATGTGTGTTTAAAGGGGAGGCATGCTCCTGTACAGTACAATATGTTTAAAGGGGAGGCACGCTCCTGTACAGTACAATGTCGTGTTTAAAGGGGAGGCCCGCTCCTGTACAGTAGAATGTGTGTTATAATTCAGACATTGTTAATGCATTGGTTTACACAATCTTTTTGATATAAGCATTTATAAATGCTGTTATAGGAACAGACATGTCTTTCCTCTGTTTGTTCGAATATTTTTTGTCCCAGCTCTATGTACTGTATATTTTAAGCTTTACTACTTTTTAGTATTTAATAGAAAGTGTTTGTGACATTTAAAATTACTTTTAATTGACTGCTAACCAAAGCCATGAAATCCTGAATTTGTGGAATATTTAAAAATTGCTGGAACACATTTTATTTAATTGGAAAAAGAAGTTTTACACACTGTAATAGTAGTATTGGTTGTTTTAGATTATGATTGGTGCAGGTCTTAGTAATGTGACTGGGATTCAGACAATACTACCATTGCATAGCAGTTGGATCCGTTCCAGGGTTTCTGTTAGCCTTTTCGTAACCCTCCACTGGTTTTAGGTTAAACCACAAGCAACATTCATTTTACAGTCACACCCATTGTTTATTGTCACCACATTGAAATGTCCCGGACAGAATATCATGGGGGTCAGCGGTGACAAGCTGTTGATAATGTCACATAGGTTCTTATCACACTGGGTAATATCTCTCACATTTAATCAGCATACAACAGATTCACACTCCTCTTAATATCACTTTGTGCAATAAAAGCATAAGATCTGGAGCTGTACGTGGAAGTAAGATGCTGTTCAGTGACATTTTCTGATTAATGATGAAGTACAGTCGCACATACAGCAGGTTTACAGCTTTCTTATGTTATGTTTTGTAAATGTACAGTATAGTTGACTGTATATTAAGTTCATTTTAAATATCACAGGTTTTAGTAATGGTTTTTAAAACAGAGTTGTACTTTTCAAATGTCATCTTCTTAGTTCTTGCTTTCTTTTGCAATCATTGAGTGGTTCTAGTTGCCATTACTCAAGTACTATATATTAGTGATGCAATCAACAACCTCATTTCTTAATCGATTATGACATATGTATTTATCGACAACAAGCGATGCATCAACAACATTTTAATTCTCAAAATCAAGAACAAACATTACGATTTTTATCTGAAGATTCAATAACTAAAAACGGTTTGGACAATAGTTAAACAGCAAAGCACAACTTGCATTTGAATGAGAACTCATTTGATATAAATAAATAAATACATCCTCACCATTTGTAACTTGTAAGACATTAATAATAATAAAAAATCAATACTGTTTTATTTATATTTATTTATTTATTTTGATTCCTCTGTGTTGAAGTGCTTTCACCAAGTTCTGGTTGCCTGTTGCAACAAAAGTCTGTTCATAGAAGTAAGAGCCAGTGCCATCTAGTGATCTGCCACTTTGGCTTCCATTTTGCTGGCAGTACCCAGCAGTGCTCAGTGATGCTGGCACTTACTAACAAACCTGAAGATCTGGAACTGAAGAGAAGCTTCTGAACTCACAGTCAAAGGACCTTAACTCAGACTCTCACACAATAATTCCAATGAGAAGCACTCTGAATGTTTGCAAACATAAAAAGGTTGGGGGACAGTACAAAAGAAACTATCAAACAAACATATAATCTATTTTTTAAATTCAAACTCTAACCCCCGTCTACGAAATACTTTATCCTGGAGATACCTTCTCCAGGATGAGACGCTGGAGCTGCATTCATTTTAAGCTGGTAAGTACAGCTCACCAGCTGCTTGCATTTCTTCTCTAATTAACATTTTGGCTTACTTTTTCTGTCCATCAGGGGCTGATACAAAAAGCAATGATCCAGAACTTTATATTTTATTTACTCCAAAAAAAAAAACCCAACAACAAAAGCTACAACATGCATATTGCACATTTTCCATTTAAAAGTAACAGGGATTTCCGCACTGTGTGTTTCACAGATAGTGAAGGTTAGGTGGTACAGCGTTAACAAGATGCAATGCGGGATGCTGCAGCTGTCACTGAATAAAAAGATGGTTTTCATAAACTCGCGTCTCGTTTATATAGATTACATTCGAAAGTACTGTGATCTGTTTGGAATAAATATTTTAGTAACAACCCTGTATGTTAAACTTGCTTTAGGCTCCTTTTAAAAGTAGAAGAAATCTGTTGTCCAAAATTAAATCATTCTCTCGCTCATTCAAAATTTTAGTTTAAAAAAAAAAAAAAAAAAAATGTAATTCGTTGTCCATTTTAAATCACATTTTTTTGATACAATGTGCAAAAATCTCACTTTCAGCACTAAGTCACACAAGCACCAAAACACAAACTAACAGATCTGAACAAGAATAACACAGTTTACAAGCACACATTATTTACAGAGTACATCCCCTTCCCCAGTCTCCTCTTCAGCTACAGAAACCCCAGCTTTTTGCATTGTTTGCTGACTGACAGAATTCCAAGCATGCTTTAGCAAGCGCACAGCATCTCGCAGAGACATTTTATTTACACTGAATTTTCGTGCTGATGTGCATCACTTTTCTCTCTCCAGCCATGCTTGCTGTTGCAGTTGGTGCTGTTTTTTCAAACTATAAACCCGACACTGTACAGGGATTAAATAGCCAAGATATAGTACTGGGGTAATCGCTCAGTAACAAGGTGCAAACAGTTGCTTGATCGATTAACACGGTATAAACAATGCCTTTGTTATTGAAATCAATGGGAATGGCAAACGCTATTTGTCCAATATAAACAGCTGACTGAAATAACCCTGTATGGTGTAAGTGGTGGATACTGTATATCATTATAAAGACCAAACTAGTAGCATCGACACAAATGTACCACTGCTCGACTCATGACATTCTACCCCACTGTTCATTTAGGTACACCTACCCTCTGCTCCTGTTGGTGTTTCTGTTCCTGGAGGCTGTTGTTGTTATTTTTATTATTTATTTCTTAGCAGATGTCCTTACCCAGGGCGACTTAAAGTCATAAACAAAAAATACATTTCAAGAATCACAGCACAAGTATTAATACAAATAAAATGCTTTGACATGTTTATGTTTTTAATCTGTTAAAGATAGGTTCCCTTATAAAAGTTTACCCCCAATTTTCATGATATTTTTGCAGTTTTCCCATGCATTTCCAATGGCTATGCATTTTGCATATTATGTTGCATTAATTTTAACCATGCTTTTATTACAGTTTTTCTAATTTAAAACTAAATAATGTAATCAAAATGAGGGCCGATTTCTAAGTAAGTTTTAAATCATTGAAATAATGTAGGATGCTCTTCACATGTTTGAGGTGAGTGTATTATTATTATTATTATTATTATTATTATTATTATTATTATTATTATTATTATTATTTATTCCTTAGCAGACGTCCTTATCCAGGACGACTTACAGTCGTAAACACAAATACATTTCAAGAATCACAGTACAAGTAATAATACAATTAAAAGCAAGATAAAATACAATGACTTCAGTTCTAGTAAGTACAAGTATATGACAAAATATGATTCAATATCGGAGCAGATAACAGTGTCAGTGATAGTTACATCAAGATACGATTAAATGCAAAATACTACAGATTGAATAACACTAGTGGCAGATTACAGTACAGTACTCTGTAAAGTACAGGATTAAATGCAGTAAAATAGGGAGCAGATAAGTGCAAGTAAAGCGCATTAAGGAAGAGTGATAAAGTGTCCAGAGGGAAAAGAGGAGTTCTACAGGTGCTGTCTGAAGAGGTGAGTCTTGAGGAGGCGCTGGAAGGTGGTCAGGGACAGGGCAGTCCTGACATCTGTAGGAAGGTCATTCCAACACTGAGGGTGGAGAAGGAGCGTAGAGGAGGTACAGACAATCTTCTAGTGCAGGCGTGTAGGGAGAGATGATGGTCTGGAGGTAGCTGGATGCAGTCTGGTCAAGGCATCTGTAGGCGAGTACAAGTCTTGAACTGTATGCGAGAGGTGATCGGGAGCCAGTGGAGTGAGTGAAGCAGTGAAGTTGCGTGGGAGAAGCGAGGCAGAGAAAACACCAGGCGAGCAGCGGAGTTCTGGATGAGCTGGATCGGATGGCTGGCGGACGCAGGGAGGCCAGCCAGGAGGGAGTTGCAGTAGTAGTTTTACCATGTTTTGATTGGTCGATAGACCTATCAACAAGCAATATGCATGCTAACACAAGTCACAATGTGTAACCACACTTGTACAATGTTTCTTTGAGTTTCGAGACACAGTGTAGTTTGAGCTTTGTTAAAAATGGCAAAAAGAAAGAAAACAGATCTTCACCTTTGTGGAGAGCTCTGGATTTCCACATTGCCTCAGATGCAACGAACGACTGGCTTCAAACAAAAAATCTAACTTACACCTACATCTCATGACAAAACATTTTGCATTTGAAGTGAAATAACCAGAAAGTGCGACGCGGAAAAAGGCCTGCGAGGAGCTGCAGAGAAAAATGAAAGCAGGGCAAAGTAAACTGTTGGCGTGGTTTAAAGGTAGACGTTTAACTTATCTTTAGAGGTCGTTCACAATGATAAGCCTTTCACTGATGCAAATATGTAAAGAAATGCTCAATATAGCCAAGGATTTATTTGAAGAATTACCCAACAAAGACCAAATCTTGCAGCAAATACAAGATATGCTTTTATCTGCATAAACAGTTCATGATCAAACTGTGAAAATGGCAAATCAGGTTGACAAGCAGCAATTAAACAACAAGTTTTGCAATGGTTGAGTCAGCAGGTGTTTGTGATGTTGCACAGCTGTGTATTCTTGGGCGGTATATATGCAGCAATGTAGTAGGAGAAGAAATGCTTGCAATTCAGCGAATGAAAAATCAAACAAGAGGCGAAGATATACCAAATGCTGTGCTGGATTTTGTTAGTGAGAAGCAGATACAGTTAGGGAAACTTGTTTCAGTGTGTACACACAGTGCACCTGGCATGATGCGTAAACACAAAGGATTTGTTGCTCTGTTGTCAGAACAACACAAACGGCCCATTTTAAGTTGTTTTTCTGTGCAGCAGGAAGCACTTTGTGCCTAGTCATGTGGAGTGGAGCTGTGTGATGTGATGGCATTGGTTGTGCGTGTTGTCAGTTGGGTTTTTGCTTGAGTGTTCAGTCATCGTCAGTTCCAGGCCCTGTTGGATGAAGTGGATTGTGAGTATCCACGACTTTCGATGCACAACGATGTATGCTGGCTGTCCCTGGCATAGTTTTAGCTCGCTTTGCTGCCTGCTTGAAAGAAGTAAAAACATTCCTAAAAATGAAAGGTATCACAAAGTCTGAACTTCTAGACTGTGAATGGCTACTCAAGTATTAATATCTTGTGGACATTACAGATAATTTCAGTCAACTTAATGTCAAACTGCAAGGGCAAGTGAACACTATCCTATCTCTACAGCAGGTGGTTTTTGCATTTTAATCCAAATTGAATCTGTTAATTAGTGACATCGAGACTGGCAGACTGACTCGCTTTGTTTTGAACGATTTGAGATGCATGCATGGAAGACGATCCTGGCAACAGTCTGGATCTGCAACAGCCTGTGGCATTCACATCTGATCCGTTTATGTCCTTCAAGTCTCGCCTTGTGGACTCACCAGCATTGCGTCTTGTTCAAGTTTATGATTCGCCCCCATGAAGCTTGTGTGGAACAACTGGAGCTGACGGTGATTCCAGGCATCTCAATTAGAGATTCAGAGCCAAGTTGTTGACTTCAAAGAGTCAGACATTGGGTTGAAAAGTTTTGCACACCAAATGCAAATCTGTAAACCCTAGCTCGGCAATGTGCATAACTGCACAAACTCACTAATATGAAGAAACTGGAGCACGAACGACCTCATGAACTTACACTTACATACAGCACAATGCTCTCTTAACAGTGTTTGGCGTTTCCCACTTGAATCATATGAAAAACAACCTGCACTCAAGATTGACAGGAGAAAGTGAATGTTTGCATGAAGCTAAACTTGACCAGCTATGAACCCGATTTCAAATGAGCGAAACCATGCAGCAGCAGAATTAAAGCTGCTCGCTGTTAGCACAATAATCAATTTACATTTCATTTTTTAATTTGACATTATATTTTTTACATTGCACTTAAAAGTACACAAAATATGTATATGTAAAAAATATATATATATTTGAAAAGTTGCAAAATCAAAAAGAAAAATGTAATGTAGGTACACAAAAATGTGAATAATCGATTTAAAAAAAATCTATGATAACAGGAGGTTTCCGACAAGTCCTTCATGTGGATGGAAAAAGCAGTGCTGTAAACAAGCTGTCATAAGCAAGTTGTCTTTCAAAAGAAAAGCTCTGGAGGATGGTGACTTCAGAGCAGATTGTTAATATATATTAGGGCTGTCAAGTGATTAAAAAAATGAATCTCGATTTAATCTTGAGATTTAAAAAAATTAATCTCAGTTAATCTTGGTTTGAATCGCATATTTAATTGAAACAATTACTGCATCCATCTCATTTAAGTTTGCTTTACTGATGCTATTTTAATGTTGGAATGCATTTTCTATTGTTTGGCCAGGTTACAGTATTTGCACTGTTCAGATTATTGTATTAATGTTATCAGTGTAGAATTAATACAGCAGAAATGATTCGTTGGAACTCTGTTTTGTACTGCGCAGCTAATGCAACTGTACCTTTAACTGGAAGACGTGGCTGCTGAATTGAGCAAGTTTCATTGAGCTCTGTATTCCAGTGCTGTAACTAAAAGCAACAAACCTGTGCCAAGGAAATAAAGAATATTGAAGTGAGAAATCTCATTTGGACATTGTTTATACACTTCACGGTCCCAGCTGGCTCCTCTGAAGAGAAAACAAACTGTACATTGTTTTCCTATTTCTGGATTCTCTTTATAGTTTTATATTTACAATCCAGCATTGTTGTTAAATTGTTTGAACCAACTTCTAAATCACAATGGAGTCAGTTTATTATTGCATTTACAATTATTAGTTTCAGTTTCCTTTACTCATAAACTGATGTTTTTCACTGCCGTTTTAAATAATAATAATTGTAAGTTCTCTTAATATGAAATTGCCTAAATAAAACAAAACATTCACTGAGTAATGGTTATATCCTCCATAATTATAAATAATATCTTATAAAAAAAAAAAATTAAAAAAATGTGGTTATTGAAATGAAACCAAGCTACAATGTTAACGGGTCGGCAGCTATCCAACAGCACTGGTTATAGCATTGTAGCACTGAGCTTGATTCAAGGGTTTGCAGCGATCCTGAATTTCTAAAAGAGTACTTCATTTGTTGTTGCTTTGTTGTTGACTGTACTGTAGCAGAAAAGTGTATTTTAAGAAGTGAAAGCATGTTTAGCATGCAGGTGGTACAGCAGACTAGAAGCGCTTCTGTGATACTGAAACTCACTTTGACAGTAGATAGAAGTAACCCTCTTTCTATCCAGTGAACCGTCAGAAAATGTTTAAAAAATAAACGTCCCATTCACAAGTCCTTTAGTTTGAGTGCTTTGCTACATAATGTGGTTCCATGAAACTAAAATGGTGGTGCAGGAAATGAGTTAAGGTATGCTAAGAGGGACAAACTAGTAAAGGCCATTACATGTAACACCACACAGCAGTTAAACTAGGCACTCTCATGAGACGATCGCTTCTTAAGTATACTGTAGTAAAATAGGACTCTGCAGCCTTGAGTAAACATAATTGTGATCATATAACAAGCTGCTTACCCACGAGGACTTGTTGTGATGTATTGTCCTCAGTGATTGAGCAGCATCTGTATACTGTATTTAAACTCCTGATGCGCAGAGGCACGCTTTTGCTAATTGTAATCATAACTGTCTGCTTTTAAGAATCAACGAGCTTATAAGAATCAAATAATCCTGGACGGATGTCATTCTTATAAACGGAGTGCACTGTATATATATATATATATATATATATATATATATATATATATATGTGTGTGTATTTACACACATACAGGCTGGCTCAAATCAGGTCGCCCGGTCACCAAATGCGACCTTCAATTTTAATATGGCCAGTAGATTTTACCATAAAGTCCCCATGTCGGCAACTAAGCATTTACAGGATTTACAACAGAACTTCAGTTCTGTAATAAAGGCTATCTGCTTCACTGTCAGAATCTATACAGTACTGTCAATCTCACAGTGCAATCCTTTCGTGGGATCAGACCCCTTTCCCTATTTCCATAGTAACATGCACCAGCCTGAAGTTAGGGTAGAACAGCGTAAATTATCATTCTGAATTCATTCTGCGTTGTCTGCAGTTTGGAAGAGACAGCTATTGCCACTTAAAAACTTAAAAACTTCCAAAGCAAGTAGATTCCCCTTACCCCAACAACAGCAAGGGACGAAAGGAGTGTTGTGGTGTTTAGGCTGCCTTACGGCACAGACAGGGTGGGTTAAAATAACTGCACAGCTTTTATAAAAACTCTCCGTGTTGCAGGAGGGCTGCAATGCTACAGGCCATTGCGTTTCCCCGACTCGCTCGGCTGATCAGACTGCACAGGAAATAAAAAATAAATAAAAAACATTTTCTCAAAATATCTCTTACTTACCCTGAATAAAATGTCAAAGAAACTGAAGCAACAATCAAATTTATTTGCATTTGGATTTGGAAAATCTACATCTGGCCAACTCCATGAAAATGAGATTGTAACTGAAGAGAGGAGGAGGAGCTAACAGAGTGTTAGTATTTTAGCCAGTAACTGAAAAATAAAAACGTGTTCACTTCCATGTATTTGTCTTCCCTGGCATTTGATTAATACAGTTCTATTTCCTGGCATTTTATGTATATAGTTACCTGGCATTTTATGAATATTTTTCACTCGCTGGTGCGCGGTAAGCCGAGAACACCCTGGCCGACCGGCACTCGGCCAATTATGCGCTGCCCCCTGGAAGCTCCCGTCCACGGTCGGCAGTGGAATAGCCTGGACTCGATCCGGCGACGTCCAGGCTATAGAGCGCATCCTGCACTCCACGTGGAGCACCTTTACTGGATGCGCCACCCGGGAGCCCTCCCGAATGCATCGTTGATTGAGAACTCAAGTGGTTGGTTTACCATTGTGCAGCAAAGGCTTTTGAGGTAGCAATAACATGGCTCCAACACCTTAGCTGTTTTGTGAATTAAAGACAATGATGGCTGAGATTAAAAACTACATTTGAATACCATGTGTGTACTATAAACAGACACTACTTAACAGAAAAAGAGCGATCGCTCTCACTTCATAAAAATGTCTGTCTGTCTGTCTGTCACGTGGTGAACGTGGTAACTTATTTTCACTTATCATACACTCCTAGCCTCTTATAGACAATTTGGATTACATTTGGCTAAACTATAAAGACCGGTAACAGTATTTGTTTTTTTCATTGTTAGTGCAGTAGTGACGACAATGTTTTTTTTATGTACGTATGCATGTCAAATGCAGACAGAATGAAAGTAGGAGAAACTATGAATGATTGTTTTTCTTTGTACTTCAGAATCTGTATTGTGGATGGATCTGTATTATAATAACTGTAAATACATTTGCTAAATGATTAGGAAGTGGGTTTTTTTTTTTTTTTAATATATAAGCTGATTTTATATATACAGTTGTAGTCAAAAGTTTACATACCCCAATGGAAATGTGTAAGTTTTAGAAATTTCTCAAACAAAGAATTTTAGGAAAAATCTTTTGCAGTAAAAGTTTTGCATCTGTGGATGAAGAAAAAAAAGTTACAAGAACTAGATGTCTACAGTTATTTATTTCAGCAGTTTTTTTTAGCAAAACTCAAAAAATGCCAATTCAAAAGTATTCATACCCTTTGATGCTATGATTGTATTGTCTACAAGGTGCTAGAAATGTCAATATGATAATGCAGAACCTAAAGTTTAGAAAATGCTGGATTGTAGGTGAACATTCTTAGAAAGTATAAAAGGGTTAGGCATAGGATGATTGCTGTCATTACCAATAAGTCAATATGGGAAAAAAGTAAAGAGCTATCTGAAGACCTTCGGCAAAAAAATATTTGTTGTCATAAAGCTGGATACAAGAAGATTTCCAAGCATTTGAGTATCCCAATTTGAACTATTGTTTCTACTATCAAGAAGTACAAGACTCATGGTACTGTCACAACGCTCCCTCGGTCTGGAAGAAAGAAGGTTCTTTCACCAAGAACAAGTAGAAGAATTGTGAGGAAGGTTAATAACAATCAGACATTGACTGCCAAAGATATTCAAAGTGAATTGGCTGCAAGTGGGACTGGGGTTTCCATTTCAACCATAGGTCAAGTATTGCATGGTGAAGATCTCAATGGTCGCAGGCCAAGGAAAATATATATATAATGTAATTCATTAATGTTTGTATTGTTATGTAACCTGTTGATATTTTCATTACAGTTGTTTGCTGTTGTACCAAGTGGTGAAGTTGGTTAAGTTGAGTGTAATTACTGTAGCTTCAATAATTAATGTTACAGTTTAAAAAAAAAAAAAATCAATAAACCACTTATGGGGGAAATCCATGTTCATAAAGAAAAGGGCTTGTAACCAGGAGGTCCCCGGTTTAAATCCCACTTCAGCCACTGACTCATTGTGTGACCCTGAACAAGTCACTTAACCTCCTTGTGCTCCGTCTTTCGGGTGAGACGTAATTGTAAGTGACTCTGCAGCTGATGCATAGTTCGCACACCCTAGTCTCTAAGTCGCCTTGGATAAAGGTGTCTGCTAAATAAACTAATAATAATAATAATAATAATAATAATAATAAATATATGTGTGTGTGTATATATATATATATATATATTACACACACACACACAAACACACACTGCTTAATTATTAAAAAAGGAGGTCAAGTTGTTCAGACACACCCTGTTATACAGGCCTGAGCAGAATTCCAGGATTCAGGCAATGACAGCTGTGGAAAAACAAGTGGAACAGGGTCTGTTTGAGTACATAGAGTGCAACCCAAGCTCCATTTCTTACCTCATGTTAGCACTAGCATTAGCACTGATCCGCATTTGGACTGATTTATTGCTGGTTTTGTATTCTTCCATTCATTTGTTTCAGGTGTAAATAATAATAATTAAAAATATATATGCTATCTCCGGTGTAGTCCAATTATTTTTTGCGAAGGTCCACAATTCTTGGTCACAGCAAGGTCAAGATCCAGAGTAACATTTACACTCCTCTCCCCAAACCCACAAACACACAGCTGCACAAATATAGTTATTACACATGCTGTTGGTTTCACAGTTTTTTGTGTTTTTTTGGGAATAGATTTTTTGCATAATTGCTTTCTCTTTTCCCTCCTTGCTGTTGTGTTACTGATAACATTCCCTCACAGAACTGTAGAACTATTCTTGTATGTTTCTGTGTAACAAAGCGAGTCTGTGTGGTCCAGTGGTTAAAGAAACAGACTTGTAACCAAGAGGTCCCCGGTTCAAATCCCACCTCAGCCACTGACTCATTGTGTGACCCTGAGCAAGTCACTTCACCTCCTTGTGCTCCGTCTTTCGGGTGAGACGTAGTTGTAAGTGACTCTGCAGCTGATGCATAGTTCACACGCCCTAGTCTCTGTAAGTCGCCTTGGATAAAGGCGTCTGCTAAATAAACAAATAATAATAATAATAATAATAAAATACAAATTACTGTGCTTTCTCTTTCAAGTGAATTACAAATAAAATAAACGCATCTTTATAGATAATTTAGCAATTTTACATTCAGTGCATTTAAAACAGGCTAATACTCACAGTAAATGGCAGGTCCTCAAGAGTCCTGAGTTACAGGAGAGCTATACTGAGGTACATGCAAAGATTTACATCAGAACAGAACGCTCACATCAATAATATTTATAATGCTAATATTGCAGAACGAACACACACACACACATAATGTGATCTGCAGATACTTCGGACTGGAAACATTTTAATTGCATGTGTTGTAAGACTGGCTTGGACCGCAAAATATGTCATTTTGAATCTTTGCACGTAACACAATTTGGTGTGATATGGAATGATGCCATATCAAGGAGGTGAAATCTGTCAGTTGTGCTTCCATTGCTTGTAAAGTGTTTCGTACAGTGTGTGTAGTACAGTACAGTATTGTGTGCATTCCTGAGTGATGCGTATGCAACAGAATAACAAATACACGTGAACTCCTACAAGTTATTAATAAGAGCATATCATAGGTTATATTTTAATAAGCTTGGAAGAGCTACTTTTATAAATGGGCTTTGTAGCACTCGTATAGTTGCTGTCTTTGTCTCGGTGAAGAGTGATTTTTCTGAACTCAAACTATTTGCAAAACACGTCCTAATGACCGTTGTTTAATTGCTGTAGCCATAGAGGCGGCGCTTGCAAACCAAGCTGAAGCAGCCCAAGCACGCTACAGCAGTGTCATGTAACTATAGCTGCCGCTACTGTTGTATATTTAGTTTATTCATAGCACTCGCTGTTTATCTGCTACTGTACTTCCCATCACAACACCTGTTATACCCTCTGCTACCACACTCATAAGAACTGTCATGCTTTATTTCCAGTGTGAATGCAACATAAAGTATATAACCTGGCTGTCCGTTCAGAATGTACTGGTGGTCCGCCTGCCCCAGGTGCTAATTTCACAAAACTCTTTTCAGTGGATTATCAATGTAATTATATAAAGTGATAATGGCATTACTGATGTCTCGGGTCTCTGGGTTTATAGACTCCGGTGTTCCATTATTACCTTGCCGTTATCCCTTAAATACAATATATACATTCAGAAAATGTTCTATTAAAAAGCAAGAAAACTTTATTATTAAAAAGGCATAGCTTGAGGCATGCATCGTTTAAGGAGATCACGTGTTACTGGGTAGCAACTACATTAGCCTCCAAATACTGTAGGGTGATGAATTGATCAATGTTTAATTGAGGTTTGAAAAATAAAGACTTTTGTGATCAATAATTATTTCATCAATTTAATTATTGAGTTGTTTATGGCATCTAATTTTGCTTTTAAAAATTGCAACCAAAACTTAACGATGGGTTTGAATTAGTGCAAAATAAATACAAAAAATTGTTTGTCGAGGACCAGTTGTGCATCAGATGATCCGTTTCTTTTTCAACGCGTTTTGACTTCATGATATTTGTGTTCAGCTGCAGTTACAGAAGACTCAGTATTTACAGCTGGGACAGAGCCGTGGGCAGTACTATGGAGGATCCCTGCCCAATGTGAACCAGATCGGCAGCAGCACCATCGACCTGCCCTTCCAGGTGAGATGTGTCTCTGTCATGCACTTCACACAAACAAAAACAGCCTAAGAAAGGAGGCAAAGCAATCCGGTTTAAGAAACAGAGACTATATCAAATAATAATATGGGTCAGAATATATTGCCACACAGTAATGGGTCTCTTTGGTTTTGAGTTAGTAATGGACTCGTGGCTCCACCACTCATGCATTACGACTCATAACCATCTCAAAACATATTATTGTATGGTTATATATTCTGACCCATAAAACTATAACATTTAGAAATAACATAAAATACTGTACTACTATTATGGCTTCCGGTAGACTTTAGCAGTATCAGTTTGTAGTTGTAGTTAATTGAGGTTAACTATATGAAATAAAACTACACAAGGCATTGTTAGTTTAGGGCAATCACTTATCTGTAACCGGGTCAGAAATGGTTTGGATTAGCGAGTCCACTGTATTAATGTCTGTTGATGTTGCAGACTGCTTTCCAGACAGCAGGACTGGACACAAGCCGATCAACCCGACATCATGGACTGGTGGACAGGGTGTACCGAGACCGGAACCGGCTCAGCTCTCCACACAGACGCCCGCTGTCAGTGGACAAGCACGGGCGCCAGATATCCTTTCAGTGGGACGCTAATGCAAGGCTGCCTCCTTCCTGGGTGTTTACTGGATTCAGATACGCTTGGATGATAGTGGCGTTTATTAGGGGTGTAGTGATTCATCATGTACCGATGGGTCATGATGCTTTCATTCCACAATATATCACATCCTAATATTGGTATATATTGTGGTACAAGACCAAAAGCACAACATTGAAGTTCACCATGTGGTTCTTGAATGTGTGTTTTATAGCTGGTATGAATGCATGCTTTTCCTTACCCATTTATTTTTTAGTTTTAACAAAATAGTCCTTTAATAAGTGATCACATTTTGCATCATACAAGTAGCCCATCTAGACTATCACATGTATTGTGATACATATTGTATCGTTACTTGCATATCACAATACGTATCATGACATTATCGTAACCCCTATTGGCTACAGGGATTTAATCACGAAAATCTTCTTAATTCATATTTGAACACCCATTAATTGTGACCTTCTCCCTAGTTGCTAGTTCTCTCTCTCACACACTATTTTTCCCATTTTGCTTTTTATAAATACAATTTATGTATTTATTACAGCATTGTTAGTTATATGGCTAAAAGCTAAACTGAGATAGTTACTTTTTGTATTTTAGTTTTCTCTAATTAGCTGCAATTGGCATCTGTTTTTCAGCCTGTTCCTACACAGGAAGCCAGGAATCTATGCACTGACCTGTTGTAGAATCTGTCTGTGGGATTTGCTAGCCAGTGAAGTGAGAATCTACTTAAGTAGAAAAAGCTGGCAATGTTTTGTAGTGCTATTTCTGAGCAATTGTGATGCAACACCAAGAATAGAGCACACTCCCCAGAGGCGGTTATGCATCATTTATAGTCAAGCTTGTAACTGGGTCCTTAGCGCATCATTTCTAGAATGTCCAGCATTGTGTTCTGAATACTCAAGCCTGCAGTTCAGTTTCCAGCTCTATCCTCCTAGAGAAAGAAACATTATTTTTCTACACACAGAACATGTGTGTCCAACGCAGTACTGATTGTGTCTCAGTAGAGGATACACCATGACTGTTCCTGGAGTACTGTAGTTATGGCTGTCCTCATGAGTGAAATAAACACAGCACTCTTCAAACATTCATGCAAGTACAATGTATGGAAAGGAAAGTTCAGCCTAGATAAGCAACTGAATTTGGAGGTTTTTAAAGATTCTTCTACTGGACCTGGTTTAAATTGTACCTGTTGATTTTCCCCTCTGCTTTTTGAAGTGTTTTCTTGATTGCTGTTCCTTGACTGCTAGCCCCACATTGATAGCTGTCCCTACAGCTCTGTTTACCTGTCCCCCCCACCGGACACCAGCTGGAGAAGGTAAGCAATACCGACATTTTCACTTTTAAAAATATTGGTAAAGTAATTGTAGCTAATAAAATAATTCCATAAATCCAATCATTTATCACTTCTACAAACGTCTCCATTTTAAAAATAACATGTTATAGCACACATGGATTTTAATTTTAAAACATGAAATCTGGTCCTACTTCACATTAAAGGAAGCTCAGTTCCTGTGCCTTATTCTTGGGTTATCTGTTTGTACTTGTACTCCCTATGTCATTTCACCTCAGCAGTGTCTTCTGGGTCATATTACTGGCTGAAAACATGTCAGTCAATAGAGGAAGCAGCTGATTGGTTATTGACAGGAAAGAAGCCACTGAAGAGGTGGGGACAATTTCACTCTCCAGGTGAAATGACCCAGGAAGTGAAAGACAGTCAAGCATGGCATGTCAAGTTTTCTTTACCCTAGTATGGTACCAGATATCATGTTTTGAAATGAAAATACATGTTTGCTAGAACATGTTTTTTTCAAAACTACACATTTGAGACCTATAACATGAATAGATATGCATGTCAAAGAGGTTTTATGGAACTGTTTTGTTCGATACAATGACTTGCATATTTGCTAAAGAGAAGTACATAATAGTCTCCTAGTGAAGTAGAGGCATTACAACATTAGACCTTTTCCAAAACCAAATTCATTCTTCTAATAAAATATAATTGTGGGAGGTCATTAAACAAGGGCTCTTTTGAGTTATAATATGTCATACATTAGTCCTTTGTGGCTTAAAAGGCTGTGGGTCGAATGCTTAGTAGAGCTCCTGGTAATTAGTAGCGAAGGATATAAGAACAAAAGAAAACGTGATTCCTTCTTAAACTGTGCAACCCCCTTGTTCCGGTAGGACCAATTCAGACTCTGCCCTGCATCAGAGTACCATGAACCCCAACCCACAGGACACCTTCACAGGAGGATCACAGGACATGCAGCACAAAAGAGGTAAGCTACTGCTGGAGATGAAATCCTCCTGCACTGCAATAATATCTGTCAATGCTAATCGATAAATCAGAGCCAATGTTATTGAGAGATAGAACAGGATAAAGAACATCGGTGCTCATTGTCAAATAATCAGAGTATACTATGTTTATTTCAGTTAAGTAGTCTTAAATAGTGTAATCTCTTTCTTGTTTAGATTCACTTTGTATATCATTTTCTGTTTGAGTCATCACATCACATACTCAGAAGTTTTAAAGCGCCCCTCAATAGAGCTCTCCCATCCTAGTTCCTAAATAGAGCTCTCAGAATCACCTCCTAGTACATCTGGCACACCAGTGTAACCCTCAACCTGTACCCCTGCAACACTCTTCCCTTGTGGATGTAAGAATTTCTTGTCTGAAATACCACATAGAACAAATGTGCCATTTCTTACTTGCGCTGGGGGCAGTGTTGCAGGGGCACAGGTTAATGGTTGACTAGGAGGGTAGACATGATTCTGCGAGCTCTATTGAAGCCACAAGGTTGCTTTTATCACCAAGATGTGACAACTGAAAAAGAATGATACATTAGTTAGATAACAACTGATATTTTAAACCCATGCTAAGTAGGGGTAGAATTGGACTCCAGTAGTTGAATAGGACAAATAGGTTGACTAGTCACCACCAAAATCTTAAAATGTTTCTTGAAAGCTGCTCAATTTTGTTCGTCTGTCCCCCCACAGTGCTTTTATTAACAGTACCCGGCACAGAAGAAAATGAATCGGAGACGGACAAAACACACCCAAAGCAAATGTGGGACAACAAAAAGGTAGGCAGGCCTGTGCAGTCTGGAACACCAGTGAGTGTTGTTCCAATTATTTATTTATTTTTTTAAATTTAGTCGTTGCCAATTCGTTTTTTTTTAATTATTTTCTCCCCAATTTGAAATGCCCAATTATTTTTAGGCTCAGGTCACCGCTACCACCCCTGCGCTGACTCGGGAGGGGCGAAGATGAACACACGCTGTCCTCTGAAGCGTGTGCCGTCAGCCGCCCGCTTCTTTACACTCTGTAGACTCACCGTGCAGCCGCCTCAGAGCTACAGCGTCGGAGGACAACGCAGCTCTGTGCAGCTTACAGGCAAGCCCGCAGGCGCCCGGCCAGACTACAGGGGTCGCTGGTGCGCGGTGAGCCGAGGACACCCTGGCCGACCTAACCCTCCCTCCCCACCGGACGACGCTCGGCCAATTGAGCGCCGCCCTCTGGGAGCTCCCGTCCACGGTCAGCTGTGGAATAGCCTGGACTCGATCCGGCGACGTCCAGGCTATAGAGCGCATCCGGCACTCTGGCGAGTGCTTTTACTGGATGCGCCACTCGGGAGCCCCGTGTTGTTCCAATTTTTTAAGTTGGAATGATAATTGGCCAACTTCAGAGACATTGTTATTCTTTTTGCAGAATGTGTCGTCGAGGCCGAAGTCCTGTGAAGTCCCGGGAATCAAGTGAGTGTTCAGCCTGTACTTGTGTTAGCTCAGTGGGGGTACGCTGGCCTTTCTGTACTTGTGTTAGCTCAGTGGGGGGGAGGTACACTGACCTTTCACCTTTGGAAACTGGAGAGTGTTAGGAATGCATGTTTGGGAGCAGTTGCAGGTATCATGAAAAGGTCTTGCTCTTTATTCACTACTTGTGTTGATACTTGACCAGAAGGTCTGCACAGCAACCTGTAGTATACCAGCGGCTCTTGAATTGTGTGTACAAGTGATTCATAGTTGGTATGACTCCCCTTAACTCATCTTAAAGTATCTGTAGTTTACAAATACATGCATTTTCTCTGCCAGCACATCCATACTATAGGTCTCAAGTGTGCAGTTTTGAAAGATGAGAAAAAACAAAACTGAGTAATGTGTAAGCTAGAGTGCAGTTTACTCAATATATTAGACAGCTAATGATAATGGAGAGATGCGATAATGGAGAGCTGTGCTGCTCTGCATAGGAAATAAGTAATCACTGTAAAATCAGGATGTATTCAATGTAAATCAATGTATTCTCACTAACTAACCAGGAGTTATATGCAACGTGTTGCTGTCCTGTGTTTTTGCTTGAGCAAATTTCAAAGGCAGCAGCACCCCTGGTACTGTCGGTCACTCGGATGAACGCATTGTGTAGTTCATCCACAATTGACCGCACATCGTTTACTTTCATTACTTTTTTTTTCTCTGTACTGTTACAAAGCACAACATAACTGTAGTAGATTTATTCTCTTACCAAATTGCCATGACGTTGACCCGACTCCACATAGGGAGTGTGAATAACATGTGCGTGCAGCATGCGTTTTACTGGTATCTGGTATAGCAAATATGTATTTCCGTTTTAAAACATGATATCTGGTTCTACACTAGGTTAAATAAACCTCTGTTTGCAAGCCATTACACTTCCTGGGTCATTTCACCTGGAGATTGAAACTGCCCCCACCCCTTCACTGGCTTCTTTCCTGTCAATAACCAATCGGCTGCTTTCTCTGTTGGTAAGACATGCTTTCAGCCAATAGACCCAGAAGACACTGGGGTGGAATAACCAAGGAACAGACTCCTTTGAAGGAAAGACAAGCAAACTGAAATTTCTTGAATCTAGTGTGGTACCACATGTCTGCTTTAAAATGAAAACACATGTCTACTATAACTAGGGTGTCTGATTTTCGGGTTTTTACCTGATTTAACCCGATCTCACCCAAAATGCTTTTTTCTGCATTCGGGTTAAACCCGAAAACTCCCCGAATAGGCACATACTATATATGAATAAATGCATGTGCAGTTGTATGTGATTCACATGCAACAGAGCAGAACTGGCGCCGATGACGGTAAGATGATTTACCTTTTAGAAAAATGTGGCGGTTTAAGTTTTTGCTTTGTTTGCACACTTTTCTTCCCAGTTATTTGTTTTATGAGTGTGTGTTTAAGCCAAGAGCATTTAGATGTGACAGTCGATCGTTTCTCTTTGTAAAACAGCATGGAGTAAAGTTGTTTAGTTTTCCTGTATGTTCTGTGTGCAATTATACCTGCAACTCCACTACAAAATAAAACTTGATTGGAATGGAGAAATGCACCCATATACAGTATGTGTGTGTGTGTGTCTGAGAGAGAGAGAGAGAGGGGGGGAGAGACAGATGTCGTCAAAAGTTTGCATACCCCACTGTGTGGAACTATACATACGCTGGGGATTTAAACTGGTGACGACAACTTTGTTGTCAACACTGTGCTTAAGCTTTTGTTTATTTCTTTCTAAATAAAACCCGATTTCTACCTGAATATTTATTCTTTCTTGATTTATATATTAAAAAATCCACCGGATTTTTACCAGATTTTTAATTAAATAATTCTACCCGATTTTTAAAAAAGCATTCTGAAAATCAGACGTCCAAGCTATATGTGTTTCTTTAACAACTGCACATCTGTGACCTGTGTAGTTAATGGATGTGCAGAATGGGTGAGATTAATGCAGTTATTTTGTTATCTCGAATTATTTTAAGTTTTAAAGTCCATCAGGTTCTTCATTTATTACACAGTGCTCGAAGTAGCAACCAATTTGGTCGCCTTGGCAACCTTTTTTTACTGTAGGCGACTGTAAATATTAATTTAGGTGCCTTCAGGCAACCACCTTTCTGTTTGAATTTATTTTTACATACATACTTTTCACAACATTTTACAACAATATTTAGATGTTTTTCTTAACAAAAAAATATAGTATTACAGCACATTTCACTTTGCGCCTGCATAAAAATAACATTACGGTATCCTATGACTCCAGACCCACGCTCCATAGCTGGCTATAGGTCATAGCTGTTTTTTCTTTCAAGAAGACATTTTGTACTAGTCCTGCAGTAGAACTATGCTTTATTGAAGGCATCAAAGGGGTGTACTGTACTTTGATGCCTTCAATAAAGCATAAATTAACTTGAACAAAAAAACCAACACTACTACTACTACTACTACTACTACTAAATAATAATAATGATGAACATGCAGACCAGAGTGGTCAAGTCAGGTGGTAAAAATTGCAGCAAACGGACAGCGGAAAATACTCAAATGTATTACAAAACCAACTAACATACCATCAGAAGTTGAAAGCCGCAGCAGCAGCACAAATAAAGAGGAGAGTGAGCCAACTTCTGAAAGGGAAGCGCTCTCAACATCCAAGTCTTCGTTTTCTGAGCCGGTGAAATGAAAAGCTCAGCCATTATGGTGCCAACAGTTCAGCCGGGTAGTTCATCAAATCAGGGAAGTGCACTGCAGTTATTGTACGCAAGCAGGGCCACAGATTTTAATACTGATTTTATAGCAGGCTGTTCCTCTTTTAAGAAAGAGTCACTCATTAAAAATAACAGTAGTGCAAGACATGCAAAGGCTCAGCAGTATATTTCAGGAAAGCAAACGCATCCTACAGAGCGTAGAACCTCCATGTGTTTTCATCAAACGGAGTCAAACCGCAGCAAAGCACAGAAAGAGGATGTGCACATAGAACTGATCTCCGCCTGTTTTATTGCAAAAGAAGAGCTCCCTTTCACAAAATATCACCCAGTGCTGGAGTTACAAAGAATGAATGGGGTGAATGTCAGCGCTACCTTTGCAAACGACAAAATGTGTGCTGAAATGATGGGCACCATTGCTGTACAAATGCAAAATTTACTCAAAACACAACTCTTAGAGTAATTGTTTTTCATTAATGGTGGATGGATCCACCGATGTCTCTGGTTCAGAAAAATGAGGTGGTCTACGTGCGACTTATCCAGGAGGGAAAGCCAAGAAACCATCTTGTTGGAATCCAATCTGTTCAACATGCTCGTGCAAATGGTACATTTCACACTTTCTGTTTTCATTTTATTTAGTAATAAATTCTATTTAATTTTGTGATATGGTATTATTTATTGCTACTGCAGTGGCAGTTAGTGTAACAAAATACACTGGGGGGGGGGGGCATTGGTGACAGTGTCACTGACACACACTCACACTACTTTAGACTGTTGAAAACATATTTCAAACGTATGTGGCTCATCATGCTATATTATCAGACAACACTACCAGAAGTACTAGAATTACAAAGTTACAGTTCATGTTGGATTGAACTCTGCAAACAATTAAAGTCGCTAAAAGCTTGCTTCTGTTACCGTTTCAGAATCGTTACTGTATGTCTATGCAGGCTGGATTTTTCTAACTTATTTTTACAAACTAAGACTGTAGCATATCTTACGCACTCATGCTTTAAATAGGCAACCATAATAGGAAAAATAGGAGCCTGCAGACTCCCAAAAATAAAAAGCTTACTTTGAGCACTGTTACATATTGTATAAGACCTGCCTGTTCTAATATTTAGTAATGTAAAAATATCTTTCAAAAATGTAATATATGATTCACATAGAGTGCAGTTCCACCTAACCCAGAGTCTCTGACAAGCAGAGCAGATAGCCAGGCACTGAGGTACTAAATGAGTTTCAAATTAAATCAAAGTACTGTCAATCTGAACTGTAGCTGGCCTGCAGGGCTGGATTTCTGTAAATCAAATGCTTCACTGGGGAATCCTAATTTGAGTTGTAAGCTCACCAGGCGCATTGTCCTCTTGCTTTTTTTATTTGATTACATCAACGATTTCCACAGGAACTGCAGGTCACCTGATTAGCAGCATGCTTTAAACTTTGCCATAATATTGTATCTCTTGCATGCTGATATTAAGGTCTTCAGCCACTAGCTCATACACTCTTCTTAAAGTGATTGTAGCTGGTAAATCGTTTTATAAAACCTGTTTTGCACTCGCTATATACACTGCCTGGCCACTTCATTAGGACGTGTCTACCCAATTGGATTTGGCACCGCCCTGGTGTAGGGCATGGTCTCCTGGTATAGCCGGGTCCCTTGATTATGTTCTGTTGTGGGGAGTTGCTGTATTGAGGGACATTCTAAATTGGGGGAAAAAAGGGGGGGAAACAATTGAACCCTCCTTTTTAAAGAAAAAAAAAGTCAAGACAAGACACAAGAAGATTTTTACAGAACAAATGAATCCCTAAACTCATTTGAATCCAGTACTATTTAAGCACTAGAACCCGAAGAAGAAATCTGTAGTCTGGTAAGGCCCTCCTCGTGCTGTGAAATGTCCTGAGCCGCACTCGTTTTTGTTTGCTAATGAATACAAACGTTTTCCTCAGTATTCCATGAATAATACGGTTAGCTCTGAATTCCATGTGCGCTTCTACTTCAATGGAGCTGCTCTTCAGTTCAGGACCTCGTACACAAAAGTGAACATGGTTTGTGAACAGTTTGTAAAACATTTAAATAAATAAACTTCTTATTTTTTAATTCGGGTTTGAGTGCAGATTTGTGTATTTGTGTAAGTTTCAGTATTTACTGTTGGGTCCTATAATGTATTTGCAAAATAAATAAATAAAGTTGTAGTAATTAAAAATATCTCTTAGTCTACACGTGATTGTGCTGTTTGTTCAGTAACTTGTTCACAGTGTATTTAAAGCCTCCTTCCTGGCTTTGTTAGAGAAGGGAGCACCGTCCTGTGTTGAAATAACGTAGCTGAAAGTTATCAGACTGCATCCAGTTTGATTTCTTCAACTCGTCGTTCAAACCGGAGACTTGTTGCTATTGTGGTTACTGTATTGCTGCCGACAGCAAACACTATTCTCTTTGCTATACTAAATTCAAATAGACAGCTTGAACGTGTAGGACAGTGGGGAAGCAGACTTTGTCTACATTGATTGACAGCATTCAGAGGGCGTGTTATGTACTAGAACAGAGATTTTCTTTCATCAAGCAGCAAAAATGTACATTACATAAATGAATACTGTATTTACTGACGGATTGATTTGGAACAGTGATTAAACATAGTTTGAACGATAACATTCAAGGCCATTTAGGTAGGTCATTTTGAAGACTTTCTCTAGAGCATGAGGAGATCCTTGGCATGGATTTCTATGCCAGTATAATTACACAGCACTTGATTAAGTCATTCAAATTGGACCAGTCATGATGTCAGTCTCACAGTATTTTTTTCCCATACCGATTTCTTGTGCATCATAGACTAGTGTAAGTGCTGTGCTACAGTAGGAAGTATTGCTGTATCTAAGAAATGATCAGAATAATAAAAGCCTTTCTGAGTGTGACCGGTTCTTAATTAAAACTGATTAGAGTGAGTCTGGCTGCTGGGAATGTCATTCAACTGAGCTTCCTTGATTTGCATTAAAGCACAAGATTGCTGATTTGTGTCGGGATAAACTGGGAGTCACAGTAATTGCTTAGGCCAAGCTGGGCTCCCTCTACCGGATGGGACTTTATGGGAAATCCTAATGAGACTATCTCAGTTGTTCCAGTGCCAATGAATATTTTTCTGAACACTCTAACATCACACGCAAAAGTATATTTTAAGATCTTCGGAGAAATCAAAAAGTGGAAACAAAAATCTTTTCTTTGGTCATGAAATTCTGCATGCTTACAGGGATTGAGATGAACCAGGGAGTGATCTGAACTGGCACTTGTGTTGCTGTTTTTTTGTGTTTCTTTGATTGAGTTTATCTCTTTAACTACCCCTTTTACCAAGCAGAATGATTACAAACAACATTTTAAAGAAGAAATGAAAATGACAGTTGAAGTTACTTAACTGAAATAGTTTCATCACAGTATAATGCTCGTATTATTTTTCTCTTTGGATTTAGTATATTTCCATCACCTGACCAGGAAACGACCTCGTCTCTGATTCCAGCTGCTCACAACACAGGGGGGTCTCTGCCAGACCTGACAAACATCCACTTCCCTCCTCCTCTCCCCACCCCGCTGGACCCTGAAGACTCGTCCTTCCCAGTTCTGAGCTCCTCCAGCAGCACTGGCAACCTGGCAGCCACCCTCACCCACCTGGGCATCACCACTGCTAATCAAGGTATCCCTGCAGCCATTGCCTTGCACATGCAACAGTATGGCACCTGTACTAGAGGCCGGCAGATTCTCAGAATATATGAGGAATTCCCTTTTTAACATGTGTTTTCAGCAGGTATTAAGTAAACTGAAGCCTGTTACAAATGAGTTAATTTCAGGGCAAGAAAAGCAGCCTTTCCCTCATTTGCCCTCATCTATACAATTGAGTACCAATCAATGGCAGTGAAGTTCCACACTGAGTGATTTTAAAAGCCGCTTGGAAGCTAGTTTTCCTTTCACTTGGGGTGCAGACATTTTTATTGCCGTACCGAGGCTTTAAACTGACAAGAAACTTGGAAATGCCTTTTCTAATCCTACCTTAGAGTTAATCACTCGGACCGAATTATCTTCCAGTGTTGTATACTGGGATATGTAGTTGTTTGTCGACTTTAATCGCAGGTTAAATCTAGCTCAGGACTACAATCCCACAATTCACTGCATGGATATTGCGCACACTGGGAGACGCAAGTTTCTATGTAAATATAAAAATCAGGAAGCAAAATCAAAAGGACTTCATATCAAATGGATAAAAGACAAAGGAGGCTGTGTTTTCCAGTGGTTAAAGAAAAGTGCTTGTAACCAGGAGGTCCCCGGTTCAAATCCTGGCTCAGTCACTGACTCATTGTGTAACCCTGAGCAAGTCACTTAACCTCCTTGTGCTCTGTCTTTCGGGTGAGACAGTGTTGTAAGTGACTCTGCAGCTGATGCATAGTTCACACACCCTAGTCTCTACAAGTCGCCTTGGATAAAGGCGTCTGCTAAATATACAAATAATAATAATAATCACATCTAAAATATGAGTGATTTTAGTTGGTTTGATCGTGACAGATGCTATATAGGTTCAATTACTCAGATACAGCAAAATTAAAAATAGGAAATATTGTTTGGCTGCATTGTCTATAGGGGTGTTTATAGCTTTAATCGTGAAATATGTAAGCCATATTAATTGTTACCCTTACATAATAGTAAGTGTACAGTGTACGCCAATTGACTTCATATTCAGTATTTTGTCACAGTTGAGACCGTTCAGCCCATCAGTGCTTGTCTGGTTCCTAGTAGCTAGAACCCAAAACTTTGTCAAGTTGGGTCTTAAGGATCCCAGTGATTCAACAACATGACTAGGTAACCTAATCCTTTATCTCCTACCCTCTGTCCTTAGTCTAGCTCCACTTAATTTCTAACTGGTCATGGTAATGGCTAGGGCTAAGTCCACTGACCCTCACTAAATTCATGAGTACTAAATTCACAAGAATCAATAATAGGATTAGTCTTGGTATCGGAAGTTATCAGAAGAATAATCATACTGTGTATAATGTGAAAAGTCTCTGAAATAATGCATAGTTTTGTATGTTTTAAGACAGATTAGTTCAGTTAGCAGTCATTATTGTAGTATGAGCACAAGTGATCCTATCAGGAATCTGGGATGGCCCTTTCTGTCTGTCACACCGTCTCTTTGTATTTCACAATCTGCAAACACGGTCCTAATTGAATAACTGACAGGTAATCAAGAATAATCAATGAAAACACTTTATTATACAAGAGCAAAAACCCTTAAAATAAAACAAAACATTTGAGAAGAGCTGAGGTTTGCTTGGGGTAATGAGTAATGTTTGGTACAGCCGGAGTATTATTGCAATCCCCTGCAAAGGGGGTATAGCAGAGACGGTCATACGTGTGTAACTTAAACACAAGGTTATTTCATTTTAATATGCTTGAACTTGATTTGCTTAAAATGCCAACTATCCAATTTTCCATTTTTCATTACAGTTTCTTATTCTATACTATTCTGTACATACTGTTGATATAATTGTTGTCTCTAATGTTGAATCTATAGCTGTGGTGGGGATATTTATTACTGACATACTTGTTTAAATTATCTAGAATTGGAACAAACTAGTTTGTTTTGGGTAACGCATATTTTTTGGAATACAGCCCGGATATTGCTTCCAGTTTCTGTTGGTGGAGTCCCATTCAGATCAGGTCTTAAGGCTTGTAATTTTCCTCCCCCGCAGTGGTTACAACATCACAGGCAACACTAAGTGGATCCGGCCAGCATCGTCAGCAGGCAGTGGGGCCGCTATCCCTGAACACAGACTCCAGGAGACAGCCACCCCAGCAACTCTCCCCCCCTCTAACCATCTCCCAGGTACAGCTCTCCCCAATGCTGTCCCCTCTAACCATCTCCCAGGTACAGCTCTCCCCAATGCTGTCCCCTCCTCTAATCAACTCCCAGGTACAGCTCTCCCCAACGCTTTCCCCTCTAACCATCTCCCAGGTACAGCTCTCCCCATTGCTGTCCCCTCCTCTAACCATCTCCCAGGTACAGCTCTCCCCAATGCTGTCCCCTCCTCTAACCATCTCCCAGGTACAGCTCTCCCCAACGCTTTCCCCTCTAACCATCTCCCAGGTACAGCTCTCCCCAATGCTGTCCCCTCCTCTAACCATCTCCCAGGTACAGCTCTCCCCAACGCTTTCCCCTCTAACCATCTCCCAGGTACAGCAGCAGATTTTATACAGGATAAAAAGCGGAACAGGGTTAATTGTTCCATTAACTGTTTCCACAGGTCTCAAATGTGGATTTTCTAAAGGAAAAATATGTTCCAGCAAATGTTTGTTTTTATTTTAAAACAGACACCTGGTACTGCAATAGTTTTGCTTGCCTTGGAGAAATGACCCAGGAAGTGCAAGACAGTCTAAAATCATGGCTTGTAAACAGCAATTTCTTTAACCTAGTTTAGTACCATGTGTTTTAAAAGGAAAATACTTCATTATGAATATATAGGCACATTTACTTAGGTTAAGATAGGCAATGAATTACAAAAATCAATAGATGGCATTGTACGGCCATATTAGGGCAGCAGTGTGAAGTAGTGGTTAGGGCTCTGGGCTCTTGACCGGAGGGTTGTGGGTTCAATCCCAGGTGGAGGACACTGCTGCTGTACCCTTGAGCAAGATATTTTACCTAGATTGCTCCAGTAAAAACCCAACTGTATAAATGGGTAATTGTATGTCAAAATAATGTGATATCTTGTAACAATTGTAAGTCGCCCTGGATAAGGGCATCTGCTAATAAATAATAATTAGTGACCTTTTGTTCTGTTTTTGAAGGCTATCGCGATGGAGGCTCTGACCCTGGAGCAGCAGCTCCCTCTCTACACCTTCTTCACCCAGCCCAGCTCACAGGCCCACACCCAGGTAGTGAGCGGCCTGCAGCAGCACAGGCTAGTGCAGCTCCCCGCCCTGTCTGTTTGCACCACATCCACCCTGCCCCAGTCTCCTCCGGGCAGCCAGACGCAGACATCCGTGGGCATCGACATCAATTCGGTGAGCATGGCTCAGGTGCAAACACTTGGAATCTGGCTCTTATCAGCTTAAGGCCCTAGTTTAAAAGGCAAAGAGGAAAAAGTATTAAACTTAGGACTATAAGAATCAGCGGAGGCCATTCAACCCATCAGTGCCTGTCCAGTTCTTAGGTCATAAAGGATCCCATTGATTCAGTATCAACGACATGGCTTGGTAATCCATTCCATGCCCTCACCACTATCTGTGAAGAAGTGTCTCCTTTGCTGTTTTCAGTCTGTAATCATTTTTTAACTGTGCTTCACTTTTAGTGAAAGTAAAAGCTGTTCATGCAGCAAGTAACAAGCAGGTATTCAACCATTAACAGACCCTAAACATACTGGTTAAAAAAACCAAACCAAACACTTTGCTTATTTGTAGATGTACTGCTGTATTAGGAAGACATATTCACATGGTGTGTGTTATAATCCAGTCTACTTATAAAAAGAATGCAACAGTCCCATACATTTGTGCGTTGGTTGTACTTTAGAGTTTTCCATGTATCTAGAGAATCGCTTGGGTATGTGGAGGTGTCGGTCCAACAGTCTTTATATATACTTGCTAAGGACTTTTTTTTATCACAACTTATTCAGTGTTTCAAAATCTCTGGGCAGTGTGGAGGTTGTCTGTCTGACTGTCAGTCACACTTCCATTTGTTTTCAGTCATCTAGAATCCTTTGTCCAGTTGTGAGGAAACTTGCTAGGGACATTCTTTAGGGAGTATGAAGGCATCTATCTGTATGCTATACTTTTGTACTGCTATATATGGAAATGATGGATTTGGGTCATGGTGATCTACGTGGCATGGCATGAGTGTCTTGCTGGGAATTTAGTATCTGTAAAAGCGTTTATCAGATTGTGATAAATCTTAGTGATGACAATCCATAGCAGATTATTGAGAGCATCAAAATCTGGGTACATGTGAAGAAATCTGTCTGGTTAAGACAATGGAGAGGTATTTGCCAAGTTAGATCAACTGTTATTCGATAGCTGGATGAAACGCCTCTTAATTTAACTGCTGATTAGTAAAGAATAAGAGAGACTTTAGCTGGCTTTGAGAGTTGGGTTAATCTGTGCATTCTATACCTGCTGATGACAAGTTTCCAGTTTCTTATGGTACGTGTCTTCTTTGTGAGAGCTTTGGGTGCCCAAGAAGGCAGAGAAGACGGGAGAGCCATCATTGCTGTAAATTAGAGGTACCGACCCATTGTAAACGCATTGTTCATGTTTCAATCATTGTGCTCCTCTTTAGAGAGCCGCTTATCTGATTTGTAATACATTTTGGTTCCAAGTAAGGCTCTAAAGGTATACATGTTTAAAAGGTAAAGAAAAATAAAATAAAATAAACCTTATTAACATATAGTATTTTAAATGTTTACTGAAGATCTGTTTTATCAGAATGTTGCAATGATTTTAAAATATTGATACATTATAAATCACTGTATTTGAATACTGGGTGTAAAAATTAAATAAGTACAAAAGTAAAATATAAATATGACTAAATACTAAATCAAGTCTACTTTTCCATTTAAAATGTATAGGAATGTTTAAAATGCTTTGACATGTTTATGTTTTTAATCTGTTAAAGATAGGTTCCCTTATAAAAGTTTACCCCCAATTTTCATGATATTTTTGCAGTTTTCCCATGCATTTCCAATGGCTATGCATTTTGCATATTACTATGCATTAATTTTAACCATGCTTTTATTACAGTTTAAATAATTTAAAACCAAATAATGTAATCAAAATGAGGGCCGATTTCTAAGTAAGTTTTAAATCATTGAAATAATGTAGGATGCTCTTCACATGTTTGAGGTGAGTGTATTATTATTATTATTATGATTATTATTATTATTATTATTATTACTATTATTTATTCCTTAGCAGACGTCCTTATCCAGGACGACTTACAGTCGTAAACACAAATACATTTCAAGAATCACAGTACAAGTAATAATACAAATAAAAGCAAGATAAATACAATGACTTTGGTTCTAGCAAGTACAAGTATGACAAAATACGATTCAATAACGGAGCAGATAACAGTGTCAGTGATAGTTACATCAGGATATAATTAAATACAAAATACTACAGATTAAATAACACTTGACAGATTACAGTACTCTAAAGTACAGGATTAAATGCAGTAAAATAGGGGTAAGAAGATGCTTTGTGCACACAGATCTAGTGAGTTAAGCTGTTTCAATCCAAACAAACACAGCATTACTGGATGGAAACCCCATTCGTAATACACTGAAGAGACTTGCATACACTGTTAATCTTGGTACACTGAGAACCACAAGACTCTAAATGTCAAGTGATGCTTCTTGCCCACTCAAAGTGCTCAGAATATAATGTAGAAGACAAGCCTCTACTCTAAGAAACAAGGTCAGCTCTATAAAATACTATGTTTACTGTGAAGTACATGTTTCACCTTCAATCTCTAATAATCCTTTTTACAAGGTGTTCCAGAACCCCCTGCTGTGTTTACAAGAAGCGCATTACGTTACCTTTGCTGTGTCCCATGTTGTCCTACCGCAGCATTACATTGTTATATTTTGTTATGTCATATTGCACTCTTTTTTTAAAGTTTTTTCCCTTATTACTGATAATAATGGAATGAAGAACTAATATTTTATTTATAAATATTTATTTTGAGAAAATAATTGAGAGTAGTGTCCATTATTGCTTAAAAAGAACCTGAGAATAAACGTTTATTCTGGCATTGCAGTTCCAGCTTGGGGGGGTTACTATGCTGGTTTATAGTTGTCTTGGGGGGGTTACTATGCTGGTTTATAGTTGTCTTGGGGGGGTTACTATGCTGGTTTATAGTTGTCTTGGGGGGGTTACTATGCTGGTTTATAGTTGTCTTGGGGGGGTTACTATGCTGGTTTATAGTTGGATTGGGGGGGTTACTGTGCTGGTTTATAGTTGTCTGGGGGGGGTTACTATGCTGGTTTATAGTTGTCTGGGGGGGTTACTATGCTGGTTTATAGTTGTCTTGGGGGGGGTTACTATGCTGGTTTATAGTTGACTTGGGGGGGTTACTATGCTGGTTTATAGTTGTCTTGGGGGGGGTTACTATGCTGGTTTATAGTTGTCTTGGGGGGGTTACTATGCTGGTTTATAGTTGTCTTGGGGGGGTTACTATGCTGGTTTATAGTTGTCTTGGGGGGGGTTACTATGCTGGTTTATAGTTGACTTGGGGGGGTTACTGTGCTGGTTTATAGTTGTCTGGGGGGGGTTACTATGCTGGTTTATAGTTGTCTGGGGGGGTTACTATGCTGGTTTATAGTTGTCTTGGGGGGGGTTACTATGCTGGTTTATAGTTGACTTGGGGGGGTTACTATGCTGGTTTATAGTTGTCTTGGGGGGGGTTACTATGCTGGTTTATAGTTGACTTGGTGGGGTTACTATGCTGGTTTATAGTTGTCTTGGGGGGGGTTACTATGCTGGTTTATAGTTGTCTTGGGGGGGTTACTGTGCTGGTTTATAGTTGTCTTGGGGGGGTTACTATGCTAGTTTATAGTTGGCTTGGGGGGGTTACTATGCTGGTTTATAGTTGGCTATTATTATTATTATTATTATTATTATTATTATTATTATTATTTATTCCTTAGCAGACGTCCTTATCCAGGACGACTTACAGTCATAAACACAAATACATTTCAAGAATCACAGTACAAGTAATAATACAATTAAAAGCAAGATAAATACAATGACTTTGGTTCTAGCAAGTACAAGTATGACAAAATACGATTCAATAACGGAGCAGATAACAGTGTCAGTGATAGTTACATCAGGATATAATTAAATACAAAATACTACAGATTAAATAACACTTGACAGATTACAGTACTCTAAAGTACAGGATTAAATGCAGTAAAATAGGGGTAAGAAGATGCTTTGTGCACACAGATCTAGTGAGTTAAGCTGTTTCAATCCAAACAAACACAGCATTACTGGATGGAAACCCAATTCGTAATACACTGAAGAGACTTGCATACACTGTTAATCTTGGTACACTGAGAACCACAAGACTCTAAATGTCAAGTGATGCTTCTTGCCCACTCAAAGTGCTCAGAATATAATGTAGAAGACAAGACTCTAAGAAACAAGGTCAGCTCTATAAAATACTATGTTTACTGTGAAGTACATGTTTCACCTTCAATCTCTAATAATCCTTTTTACAAGGTGTTCCAGAACCCCCTGCTGTGTTTACAAGAAGCGCATTACGTTACCTTTGCTGTGTCCCATGTTGTCCTACCGCAGCATTACATTGTTATATTTTGTTATGTCATATTGCACTCTTTTTTTAAAGTTTTTTCCCTTATTACTGATAATAATGGAATGAAGAACTAATATTTTATTTATAAATATTTATTTTGAGAAAATAATTGAGAGTAGTGTCCATTATTGCTTAAAAAGAACCTGAGAATAAACGTTTATTCTGGCATTGCAGTTCCAGCTTGGGGGGGTTACTATGCTGGTTTATAGTTGGCTTGGGGGGGTTACTATGCTGGTTTATAGTTGTCTTGGGGGGGTTACTATGCTGGTTTATAGTTGTCTTGGGGGGGGTTACTATGCTGGTTTATAGTTGGCTTGGGGGGGTTACTGTGCTGGTTTATAGTTGTCTTGGGGGGGGTGTGACAGTCTGGCTCGCAGTGGTGTGGTGATGACGTCACGGACCAGGAAGTAACTGACTCCAAAACAGTGGATGGGCGGGTGAAACCGAGTGCAAAAGCACTCGGCGTATTTAATAATAAACAAACAACAGATTTAAACAAAATACAAACAAAAGGGCACGAGGGCCAAACGAATAAATAAACAAACAAGTAAGTGCCGTGCTGGATAATCCAGCACGTATTAGCAATTGTTTTTAAATGTTATACCTTCTCTCCGCTCCCCGTACTCTCTACTCCAACACCCCAACATCAAGTGCAGAGAGCTGCAGGTTTATATACTCTGGCCGAGGGATTAACTAGTTAGTAATTATCTTATTATCCCCCGGCCAGAGTCTGCACGCGTTTGGTAAGGATGCATGACTGTCAGCTATTTAAATAATCAGTAGCTGATCAGCCATGCATCCTCACGGGGTTTTTAAATAATAATAAAAGACGCGGCGCTTTTACCCGCGCCGCAAACAAAAATACAAATAATAATAAATAGGGGCGGGACACTCCGCCACACATGCCCCCCCTTGTGCGCAGCACACATGGCCCCAACGGCCACCTCCCCCCTCAGTCTTAAAGTCCCGGAAGAGGGGGAAGCAAGTTACTTCTGGGGGGTGGCCATGGTGGAATCTCTGGCACCCCCCCATTCTTCGTGGCCGGCAGCTCCCTCTTCCGGGGCTCCCGCCACACTCTATCCTGCCGCGAAAGTGCGGCTGGGGGAGCTGGTCTCCTGACCTCTCCCCCCTTCTTCATGGCCGGCAGTTCCCCTCCGTGGGGCTCCGACCACATGATCTCCAGCCGCGAAAGTGCGGCTGGGGGAGCTGGTCTCCTGACCTCCCCCCCTTTCTTCATTTCTGGCAGCTCCCTTTCATGGAGCTCCGGCCATCGTGTAGCGACCCCAGGCGAAGCAGGATCCCTGGCGACCCCAGGTGAAGCCGGACCCTCGACGACCCCAGGCGAAGCAGGATCCCTGGCGACCCCAGGCAAAGCCGGACCCTCGACGACCCCAGGCGAAGCAGGATCCCTGGCGACCCCAGGCGACGGCAGCAGCAGCGGACCCTCGGAAGGCGACGGCAGCAGCAGCGGACCCTCGGAAGGCGACGGCAGCAGCAGCGGACCCTCGGAAGGCGACGGCAGCAGCAGCGGACCCTCGGAAGGCGACGGCAGCAGCAGCGGACCCTCGGAAGGCGACGGCAGCAGCAGCGGACCCTCGGAAGGCGACGGCAGCAGCAGCGGACCCCCGGAAGGCGACGGCAGCAGCAGCGGACCCTCGGAAGGCGAACTCGGGAGGGGAGCCCCTGGCCATGGAGGCGGCAGCGGGAGCTCCACTTCTCCCTCGTACCCTGTGTCCTGTGGAGAACAAAAGGCAGCCCCAGGCGATGCAGAACAGCCATCCCCAGGCAATGGCGATGGTGGGAGGGGAAAGCAGTCCTCCCACAGCGGCTGAGACGGAACCAGCAGGTATTTACCCTCTGCTGGTGGAGCTGGGAGTGGCAAGCAGTCCTCCCACGGCGGCTGAGGCGGAACCAGCAGGTATTCACCCTCTGCTGGTGGAGGTGGGAGGGGCAAGCAGTCCTCCCACGACGGTTGAGGCAGAACCAGCCGGCATTCACCCTCTGCTGGTGGAGGTGGGAGGGGCAAGCAGTCCTCCCACGACGGTGGATGTGGAACCAGCAGGCATTCACCCTCTGCTGGTGGAGGTGGGAGGGGCAAGCAGTCCTCCCACGACGGTGGAGGCGGAACCAGCAGGCATTCACCCTCTGCTGGTGGAGGTGGGAGGGGCAAGCAGTCCTCCCACGACGGTGGATGTGGAACCAGCAGGCATTCACCCTCTGCTGGTGGAGGTGGCGGAGGCAGAGGCAGCTCTTGCTGCTCTGCTCCTGGTGATGGTGGAGACAGAAGCAGCTCCTGCTGCTCTGCTCCTGGTGGTGGTGGAGACAGAGGCAGCTCCTGCTGCTCTGCTCCTGGTGGTGGTGGAGGCAGAGGCGATGGGGCGGATGCTGGCCACTCAGAGGGAGGCTGTGGCGGTGCTGGCTCCCTCTGCTGTGGCGGCTGGGCTGGTGTGTGCCGTGCTCCCTTCAGCAGCATAAATAGAGGCTGCTGGGGAACACCAGCATCCTGCCCTTCTCCCCCCCAGAAAAATTCAGGGGGTTGAGCCTGTAACTCCTCCCCTTCTGGCTCTTGGGACTGCAGCTTGGGTCCTAAGGCTGTGGAAGCGCAGACTTCCACCTCTTGGGCTATGGACGCACCGACTCCCCCCTCTTTGGGCTGTGGACGCACCGACTCCTCCCTCTTGGGCTGTGGACGCACCGACTCCTCCCTCTTGGGCTGTGGACGCACCGACTCCCCCCTCTTGGGCGTAGGACGTTCGGGCTCCTCCCACTCGGGCGTAGGACGTTCGGGCTCCTCCCACTCGGGCGTAGGACGTTCGGGCTCCTCCCACTCGGGCGTAGGACGTTCGGGCTCCTCCCACTCGGGCGTAGGACGTTCGGGCTCCTCCCACTCGGGCGTAGGACGTTCGGGCTCCTCCCACTCGGGCGTAGGACGTTCAGGCTCCTCCCACTCGGGCGTAGGACGTTCGGGCTCCTCCCACTCGGGCGTAGGACGTTCGGGCTCCTCCCCAGGCTGTGGAGGCGAAACCAGCAGGCATTCTCCCTCTGCTGGTGGAGACGGTAGCGATGGCTCCTCTCCCTCTGATGCTGGAGACGGTAGCGATGGCTCCTCTCCCTCTGATGCTGGAGATGGTAGCGATGGCTCCTCTCCCTCTGGCGCTGGAGACGGCAGCGATGGCTCCTCTCCCTCTGGCGCTGGAGACGGCAGCGATGGCTCCTCTCCCTCTGGCGCTGGAGACGGCAGCGATGGCTCCTCTCCCTCTGGCGCTGGAGACGGCAGCGATGGCTCCTCTCCCTCTGGCGCTGGAGACGGCAGCGATGGCTCCTCTCCCTCTGGCGCTGGAGACGGCAGCGATGGCTCCTCTCCCTCTGGCGCTGGAGACGGCAGCGATGGCTCCTCTCCCTCTGGCGCTGGAGACGGCAGCGATGGCTCCTCTCCCTCTGCTGGTGGAGACGGTAGTGATGGCTCCTCTCCCTTTTGTGCTGGAGATGGCAGCAGCAGGGTCTCTCCCATATCCGCAGCCAGGTAGTTGAACACCATGGCTGCGATGTCTGGGAGGGAAGCTGGGTGGTGTTGCTGTTCCCAGGCCTCCCAGCGCTCCCCATCTCTTGCCCACAGGAGGTTGATCACTGCAGGGAGGGCTTCCTCATAATCCCTCCCCGGCTCCACCAGCCAGTCCCAGACTCCCTCAGAGGAGAGTGCATTCGTCCTCTTTGGAGGATGCAGGTCCTCCCTCACTGGACGCTCTGGCTCCTCTTTCTCCTGCCATGGAGGGGGTTGGTCGGGTGCTATGTGACCCACCTCCCCAACAGCGAAGCACCACTCCTCACCTTTCAAGCAGGTGGGGCAGACGTCCAGCATGGTTGAGCTACAGTGGGACCTGCGACCGGCCCCACGCTGCTGTAGCTGCTGCTTCCTCCGTCCGCTTCTTCCCATATTTTTTTTTTCTTTTTTTTTTTTTCCCCAAAAACCACACAAAAACACTTTGAAAAAAAAACGAACAAAAAAAACGAGCTTTTCTTTCCTGGTCCGGCTATTGGAGGCGTTTGTTTTGTCCCACGCAGGACACCATATGTGACAGTCTGGCTCGCAGTGGTGTGGTGATGACGTCACGGACCAGGAAGTAACTGACTCCAAAACAGTGGATGGGCGGGTGAAACCGAGTGCAAAAGCACTCGGCGTATTTAATAATAAACAAACAACAGATTTAAACAAAATACAAACAAAAGGGCACGAGGGCCAAACGAATAAATAAACAAACAAGTAAGTGCCGTGCTGGATAATCCAGCACGTATTAGCAATTGTTTTTAAATGTTATACCTTCTCTCCGCTCCCCGTACTCTCTACTCCAACACCCCAACATCAAGTGCAGAGAGCTGCAGGTTTATATACTCTGGCCGAGGGATTAACTAGTTAGTAATTATCTTATTATCCCCCGGCCAGAGTCTGCACGCGTTTGGTAAGGATGCATGACTGTCAGCTATTTAAATAATCAGTAGCTGATCAGCCATGCATCCTCACGGGGTTTTTAAATAATAATAAAAGACGCGGCGCTTTTACCCGCGCCGCAAACAAAAATACAAATAATAATAAATAGGGGCGGGACACTCCGCCACAGGGGGTTACTATGCTGGTTTATAGTTGTCTTGGGGGGGTTACTGTGCTGGTTTATAGTTGTCTTGGGGGGGTTACTATGCTGGTTTATAGTTGGATTGGGGGGGTTACTATGCTGGTTTATAGTTGTCTTGGGGGGGTTACTATGCTGGTTTATGGTTGGATTGGGGGGGTTACTGTGCTGGTTTATAGTTGGATTGGGGGGGTTACTATGCTGGTTTATAGTTGTCTTGGGGGGGTTACTGTGCTGGTTTATAGTTGTCTTGGGGGGGTTACTGTGCTGGTTTATAGTTGGATTGGGGGGGTTACTATGCTGGCTTTTAGTTGGCTTGGGGGGGTTACTATGCTGGTTTATAGTTGGCTTGGGGGGGTTACTATGCTGGTTTATAGTTGTCTTGGGGGGGTTACTATGCTGGTTTATAGTTGTCTTGGGGGGGTTACTATGCTGGTTTATAGTTGGATTGGGGGGGTTACTATGCTGGTTTATAGTTGTCTTGGGGGGGTTACTATGCTGGTTTATAGTTGTCTTGGGGGGGTTACTGTGCTGGTTTATAGTTGGCTTGGGGGGGTTACTGTGCTTGCTTATAGTTGGCGTCTTGTAGTTGGCAGTATTTATTCTGCTGTTCTTGCTGTTTGTAAAATACTGCTTTTGATAATAGAATTTTCTGTGTATATGTTTAGTGTTTATGTACAGAAGTTGATATGCACACAATATAAGCGTTTACAAAATGTTATTTCAAGCTGGCAAGACGATTATTATATTATTGTTTATTTCTTAGCAGACGCCCTTATCCAGGGCGACTTACAATTGTTACAAGATATCACATTATTTTTACATACAATTACATTATTTTTTACACATTATTTTACATACAATTACCCATTTATACAGTTGGGTTTTTACTGGAGCAATCTAGTTAAAGTACCTTGCTCAAGGGTGCAGCAGCAGTGTCCCCTGCCTGGGATTGAACCCACAACCCTCCGGTCAAGAGTCCAGAGCCCTAACCACTACATACTGTCGTCTGATTCGGTGAATCAGAATTTTCTGACAGTGACTCACTGTATATAATATAGATGTTCTTAGTATTTCTTTTAAAAATAAATGTTCAGTTCTAAACCATGTGTTGTGTTTTTTAACAAAAGGCTCAATTCATAAAGTCACTCAAAGAATGTATTGTATTTTGCCCATATTTAAAAAAAAGAAATCAACGAAACTTTCATGGTGTTGTAGGGTCCTCCAGTAACAGATTTTTTTTTTTTTGTACCATTATTTCTATGAAACCCAAACATTTTACTGAATAATTCATTTTTTTTTTATTATTATTTATTTTTTTAATACTTTAATTGAAGAGGAACATCTGAACTATTGTATAATATTCTCCTAAACCAAAAAATACCAATTTAAAGTCTTTGCTACAATTTTTTTTTTAATGAATTTCAAAGATAGAAAGGCAGTCGTCTAAAAATTTGTAAAAATAAATCACAAAATCCCTCGGGTGAAGTAATCAATCAATCAGTCTTTATTTTATATAGCGCCTTTCATAGTGGACCACCGTCACAAAGCACTTTACAAGATGCAGTAACAAGAAAATTCATAATACTTCAAATACAGAGAAATGCATCATACATGATATACAGTAAAAACAATGCATAATACATGATACAGTTTTAAAAAAGTATAATACATTAAATACAGTGAAAAATGCATAATGCATGAAATAGTAGCAACAACACAGCAGCTAATAGCAGATATCAGGCTTAAAGAGCATGGAAAGCGAGAGAGAACAGGTGGGTCTTGAGAGTTGATTTAAAGCGAGTGACGGTGGGAGCATCACACACCAAAGCTGGGAGAGCGTTCCAAAGAGTCGGAGCCATGAAGCTAAACGAGCGCTCTCCGAGTGTGGTGCACTTTTGTTTGTGGATAACAAGCAGACCAGAGTCGGAGGACCTCAGCTTGCGGGCAGGGACACAGCGGGTCAGCAAGATGAGGTACTCGGGACCTGTGTGAGGAAGAGCATTGTAGGGGAGCAGGAGAGTTTTGAAAGTAATCCTGAAATTTACAGGTAGCCAGTGCAGCTGGGCAAGACGGGGGGGTGATGTGATCACGTTTTTTACATCTGGTAAGGATCCTGGCAGCGGCATTCTGAACTAGCTGCAGTCGGTTTATGGTGTGTGCTGGGAGACCACCATATAGAGAGTTGCAGGAGTCGAGAGGAGACAAATGCATGACAAAGTATCTCCGCATCCGGATGGGAAAGGTAGGGACGGACTTTGGAGATGTTTCAAAGATGATAGAAGGAAGGTTTGACCACAGAGGAGATGTGGGCATCAAAGTCAAGAAGTACACCAAGGCTTCGTACTGTGGGGGAAGGCAGCAGCAGACAGTTTCCGAGGTTCAGGGCAGCTATATTGAGATTCTTAAGTTGAGTTTTAGATCCTACTAGGAGTTCAGATTTGCTAGTGTTCAGCTGAAGAAAATTGGCAGACATCCAGGCCTCAATGTCTTGAATGCAAGCCGAGAGCTGGACCATGGCAGAGGGGCTACCAGGGTCGAGTTTTAAGTAGAGCTTGGTGTCGTCCGCATAGGAGTGAAACATGAGGCTGTGTTGGCGGATGAGGTGACCCAAGGGAAGCATGTAGATATTGAAGAGAAGGGGCCCAAGAACAGATCCTTGATGGACACCACAAGTGACATCAATGTTTTTCAACAAAACTTTGTGGACGTATTGTGAGGTCACTCATGTCATAGAATAACAAGCTTGTATACAAGTATCTCTTTGAAAACACTAAGTGGAATACATAGTAATACAAAATAAATAAATAAATATAGTGCTGGGGGGTAAGAGCACCAATTCCAAGGTGCTTGTGTGAACTTTCATATATGAAAATGTGAGCTGTGAGGTTCTTCATTTATCAGGTTTATGAGTCACCATTTCACAGCCCTATTTCATTTGGGAATGTCTAATTCAAGGTAACAATGGAACTCATTTGAAGTGTGGGTAAGGAATAACAAACTGAGCATTATAATAAAGTGATCTGATTTTATTTACCGGTGGCATGCTATTGTGTGCTGTTTGCAACCACAGTGGTTCTGGGTTGTGTCTCCAATATTGAGTTTTTAGCTTGCTTTAAGCTTGTCTGGAGAAATCTAACTGCCAGCACTGAGTGGACTTCCTCATTCCACTCACTTCATCTGGCACTGTAACTTTTCAACTCTGTCAGCCCCACCTACTTTATTTAGCCTTTATTTATTCCATGATTAGTATTTATTCTTTACTCCCGTCTAAAGTACAGGTAGCTTTTTCAATGTGGGGCGAAAAAGAGAAAAGGTTAAATATCTGTATTGGAGCAACATAACCCAGAACCACTCGGAATGATGGCAAACACCCTGCCTTTTACTTTAGCATGCAAAAAAATACAAACAGTAAATATTGTTGTTGAACTTTGTTGTTGAACTTTCTCAATGTTTAAAAAGATGCGGTGCATCTCAAGTTTCTCTTTTTACTAAAACAGCTTGCAGTCAGAAAAGGAAGTGCCTGAACCAATGAGAAAGCTCCATTACCTTGTTGTAACCAATCAGTGATGAAAAAGCAGGGATCCTGCCTGGAAGACCGACCAATGTCTTTAATTAATGTATGCTTGCACAATTTGCAAGTATGTTGTTGGAGGCCAGTTATAAAAGGGGCCAGAAATTGGATGTGTTTGTAGTTTGAGATGTGCAGAAAATGTAGTGCAATAATCATCTACCAGGTGGATAAAACCAGTAAAGGAATTTGTCAATGGTCAAATGAAGCTCTTGTCTTTAACACCTATGTTGATCCTGTAGGCTTCACTCCAGCAGTACCGCAGTAATGCTGGGTCGCCAGCCAACCAGTCTCCCACCTCTCCTGTCTCCAATCAAGGCTTCTCTCCTGGCAGCTCCCCTCAAGTAAGGGCCACCGTGCTTCCAAGGGCCTTGCTTTCCGTTTTCAGTGCAGCCTTCCATCACTGACCCATGGTCCCACTGCTCACTGTGCTTGTCTGCATCACACCTCACCACGGCAACCTTGTATTCTCCGTTGTTTGTTTATTGTATTTATTTATCAGGGACACATACAATTATAACACAAGTGTCACTTACATGACACAAGATGCTTTGCATTTTCAATTTAGCCAATAGGCTAATTTCTATTGACAGTCCCCGGGCAGACATTGATGACAACTGTAATAAATCTCCATATTACTTCTATTCTAAACTATAGCAATAACCACCTATTGAATTTGATTTAAAAATACATACAACATTGAAGTCGTAAATTACGTATTTAAAGTGCATAACAAAGAGCAGCATACATAATCAAGTTACAGTACAATTTATATAATCTAAATATCCAATATACGCAATACAAATTCAAATACATCCTGAAGAAATTAATGATGGCATAATTGATTATGTTTCAACCAAGCCTTAAGTTTATTACAAAATATTTTAAAATCCCTGTTGACTGTCAGAGTGCTTTGATTATCTGTCGCTGCAGTGTGTCTTTCATGTTGTTGCTGCTTTTCACAGTCATCTTTACTTTGGAAATCTGTTGATAGCAACTCGAAAAAAAGAGAATTGACCTTAAAGCAGAACGCATAAAATATTTTTTTTTTTTACTGTTCCCTTACATTTGTTTTCAGTGATCAATCTGTTTTAAGTTTCTATGCCTGCCCTAGATATAATGTAGATGCCAAAGTGTCTTTATAGAAGTAAGAGTCAGTGCCATCAAGTGCACAGGATTATATTGCCAGCAACACTAATGGAAACTTGTGTGTGTATATATATATATATATATATATATATATATATATATATATATATATATATATATATATATATATATATATATATATATATAATGGCAGCAACTAGAGCTGAAGAGCAGCTCCTGCACTCAGGTGAAAGCTCCTTCATACTGTGGTAGGGTAGCTGGACAGTCTAGGCTGGCTGGCGTCAACAATAGCACACCCAGGAGACAGGAGACGACAGTTTTTGCAGTTTTATGCACTACTTGCCGCACTTTTTACAAACAAAAACAAGAGCGCTAAACAATAAAACAAACAAATCCAAAACAAAACTGCACCCAAGCAAAGCTATACCTGTGTAGTGACAGGGGCCGCCTTCTGGTCTCAGTCAATTCTCTAAACTAACTGCATAGGAGCTGTCAACCAGCTCCTCTGTTATACAGGGCGCCACCCCCAATAGCAACCAGTTAACCAACAGGGTGCCACCCCCAATAGCAACCAGTTAACCAACAGGGCGCCGCCCCCAATAGCAACCAGTTAATCAACAGGGTGCCATCCCCAATAGCAACCAGTTAACCAACAGGGCGCCACCCCCAATAGCAACCAGTTAACCAACAGGGCGCCGCCCCCAATAGCAACCAGTTAACCAACAGGGCGCCACCCCCAATAGCAACCAGTTAACCAACAGGGCTCCGCCCCCAATAGCAACCAGTTAACCAACAGGGCTCCGCCCCCAATAGCAACCAGTTAACCAACAGGGCTCCGCCCCCAATAGCAACCAGTTAACCAACAGGGCGCCATCCCCAATAGCAACCAGTTAACCAACAGGGTGCCACCCCCAATAGCAACCAGTTAACCAACAGGGCGCCACCCCCAATAGCAACCAGTTAACCAACAGGGCTCCGCCCCCAATAGCAACCAGTTAACCAACAGGGCTCCGCCCCCAATAGCAACCAGTTAACCAACAGGGCGCCATCCCCAATAGCAACCAGTTAACCAACAGGGTGCCACCCCCAATAGCAACCAGTTAACCAACAGGGCGCCGCCCCCAATAGCAACCAGTTAACCAACAGGGCGCCGCCCCCAATAGCAACCAGTTAACCAACAGGGCTCCACCCCCAATAGCAACCAGTTAACCAACAGGGCTCCACCCCCAATAGCAACCAGTTAACCAACAGGGCGCCATCCCCAATAGCAACCAGTTAACCAACAGGGCTCCACCCCCAATAGCAACCAGTTAACCAACAGGGCTCCACCCCCAATAGCAACCAGTTAACCAACAGGGTGCCACCCCCAATAGCAACCAGTTAACCAACAGGGCTCCACCCCCAATAGCAACCAGTTAACCAACAGGGCGCCGCCCCCAATAGCAACCAGTTAACCAACAGGGCTCCACCCCCAATAGCAACCAGTTAAACAACAGGGCTCCACCCCCAATAGCAACCAGTTAACCAACAGGGCTCCACCCCCAATAGCAACCAGTTAACCAACAGGGTGCCACCCCCAATAGCAACCAGTTAACCAACAGGGCTCCGCGCCACCCCCAATAGCAACCAGTTAACCAACAGGGCTCTGCCCCCAATAGCAACCAGTTAACCAACAGGGCGCCATCCCCAATAGCAACCAGTTAACCAACAGGGCGCCATCCCCAATAGCAACCTGTTAACCAATTCCACACGTTTTTGTAGGGATGGGATTTTGCCAACCTTCAAATTCTAAATAAACCACACTTAATTTACAAAACTAACACACACACAATCTCGCACACACAATATGTACATAATGACACATGCAGGTTCTCTGCCCTCCTCGCATAGTAATTCTGTATTTACAGATAGAACCACTCAGGGTGACTTGCGTAAAATGATAAGGGGGCAGTAAGAAACTACAAGGAACAAGCCGGTGTTATGCAATGAAACACAGGGAAACTGTTTCTGTCCACTAGTTAAAGGGAAGTCTCAAGTAGTATTTAGCTTACCTGAATTCTTCTCCCTGGGTTAGCTAGAACCACCCTCGCATATTCAGTTTGTGTAAATGTATGTACAGCCCATATTGAGTCCCTGCTCACTGCCATGAGTAAGAGATGTTTGCTTCTCCTTCCCAGAATCCTACTGCAAAATTACATTGTAGAGCGGTCAAGAGATCACTTCATGTTTCCATAGCACAAACCAGGCCTGCACACCTGCCCAATTCCAGAGAGGGACCATAGCACAAACCAGGCCTGCGCACCTGCCCAATTCCAGAGAGGGACCATAGCACAAACCAGGCCTGCGCACCTGCCCAATTCCAGAGAGGGACCATAGCACAAACCAGGCCTGCGCACCTGCCCAATTCCAGAGAGGGACCATAGCACAAACCAGGCCTGCGCACCTGCCCAATTCCAGAGAGGGACCATAGCACAAACCAGGCCTGCACACCTGCCCAATTCCAGAGAGGGACCATAGCACAAACCAGGCCTGCGCACCTGCCCAATTCCAGAGAGGGACCATAGCACAAACCAGGCCTGCGCACCTGCCCAATTCCAGAGAGGGACCATAGCACAAACCAGACCTGCACACCTGCCCAATTCCAGAGAGGGACCATAGCACAAACCAGACCTGCACACCTGCCCAATTCCAGAGAGGGATGATAAACTAGACAAAAAAGTGTTTCAGAGCCCAGGCAGTTGAGATGTGAAAATAGTGGATTCCCCCATTGGGTATATGATCTATTGCAAAGCATTGAATCCCCACATAGTGGCAGCAAAAACATTTTAAAAAATCTGATTCCAGGGGTTGACACCAGCTGAATTCATGGGCAGGAAACGAAATTAGATGAAACAAGTTGTTTTGACCACAGTTCAAGTGTCCACAGAGGTTTTAGGGACAAAAGAAACATCTATCCACTGATTTTTATAGAACTTATGGGTTTCTATCGCACTGCAGTGTCAAGGATTTAAAATGATTAATTTGTTAGTGAAAATGTTTTACATTTATAATTTACCTTTAAAAGCACCAATGAGACTCCTCCTTTTAATTGAGACATTTTCAACAACTTTCAGCATGCTTCTCAAACCAAAATTAATACAATGTAACTTGAACACCACATGTGGAAAAATTGATAAACAATTTTTTATTTTTTTTATTTCCTGGAAACAGTATTTCATGGTCTTTTAAAGCTACAAAACGTCAAAATATGTTTTTTAAGGCCAGCAGCAGTATATGTAGTGAGTTTAATTGTTAGAAGCACTGCCTTCTCCAACTCTGTAAAAGCACCAGCTAATTCTAGGTTTGATTCATGGATTTGGTGTCTAAAGAGTAGCAGTATATTGTTTTGTATGTATATATTATCCTGGTTGAAAGGGAATATTTCTCAGGCGGTCTTGCAGATCCAGCGATAACCTTGAATATGATGTTGCATGTGATTTTCATTTGGATTGCGTAGAATGCTACTGCCTGTGACCAGAAGCAAGGAATTCAATTTCAGTTCATTGAAACAAAATCCAGTTAGCATGGCTTAAACAAGGGCCACAGTTGTATTTTTCATGTTTAGATTCACTTTTTGTTTGTCATCACATCCTGGGGCCTTTTTAAACTCAGAAGCATCCCTGTGTCCTTTGTAGAGTGCTCAGGATCACGTCTAATCTGCTACACCAGAGTGTAACCATGAACCTGTCCCCCTGCAACAAGCCAGGGGATGTAAGAAAAAAAGTGTTCTATGTGGTATTTCTTACAACCACTGAGGTGTTGCAGGGGGGCAGGTTAAGGGCTACACTCTGGTGTACCCACTGTACTTGGATGTTTCACATATTCGTAACGATTTTATATTTTATATAAATAACAATCAGAAAATATGCAATAATAACAAGAACAAACTATTCAAAAAATGTACATACATGTTTCAATGCATATCGGCATGTACAAAATATATCTTCCATAAATACATAGATTTACTTGTCAGTAATTAAGAAAACAAATCAAAGACTTCCAAGGTTTTTTTGGGTTTTTTTTAAAGCAATTTAACTACATACTTTTTTTCTTTGGGACAGTTTTTTAGGCTCCAATACCATGTTAGACATGACTCTGAAGAGCTCTCTAGAGGCCATGGTAGGAGTTCTTCAAACTTTTACAAAGTCATCAGTATGCGACTGAAATAGAAAATGATACAAAATGAATCTAAACAAAAAGAATACATGGCATTTCACATCTGTACCGTGATGCCCTTTGCAGTCGATTCCTATCGGTAACATAGAACAGTTACCTGTTACACAGAAACTGAAAACAAAGGTGACAGGAAAACTGGACAGCAATAAAGCAGAATATTAGTAAGCTATGAGAATTTTCTTTATTGGACCGCTTTTTGTTTTTGGTCTGTTTAGAATTGGAAAAATGGTATTTAAAACCCAGGCAGCTTGCAGTTCTTTTTCTGCATAAAAAAAACAAAAGTGGTGACAAAGTGTATTTGTTTTGAGTCAGAGCCTTTATTAAATCACATGTGCTTTTATTTTAGCACACTTCAATCCTTGGCAGCATCTTTGGGGATTCGTACTATGATCAGCAACTCACGGCCCGGCAGACGAATGCTCTGTCCCACCAGGTGAGTGAACTCGCTGCTTAGATTGCAGCTTACCACAGTTACATTGCTGTCTTTACTGGTGCCATTGTGTTTGATTTGAAGGGACTATGTTAGTAATTGTATTATTGCTGTGCCTTCTTTCTTTCTTGCAGATTTTTGGTAGGATGTAGAACACAGTAAACTTTAACAGAAAAAGTAGTTCTGTTAAAGTGTTTACATGAAACACATTGCATCACCTTTGCTGTGTCCTGTGTTGTCCGTATCGCAGCGTTATATTTTTAAACATATTGCCAACTCTTGAAATTTGAATCACACATCCTTGGTCATAAGTCAACTGGGGAAACATTTCTCAACATTTACTCAGGAGCGTTCGCCAGGAGAAAAAAAAAAAAAAAATCTTCTAAGGATTGCGGTGTATCTAGATCACGCTCCCTCTGCAACAGTGCAGATTTTTTTTATCTCCCACAATACGGCACTAATTTCTGTCAGAGCACCAGCATTGTTGCAGGAGGGAGCATGAACTGAATACACTGCCATGTTTAGAAGAAAATTCCCTACTCACCTCTAAGGTGTGAATAAAAATATCAAAACAATCAGGATTGTGTTGAAAAATATATTCTCTAAGGGTGGTAAAGGCACGGCCGTAGGGTGATTATATACAGTCGATGGGGATACCACAGGGAGCATTGGATCCAGTGCTTCGTTAGGGTTAGGGTTAGGGAATGGAAACTGGCAGGGACTGTTTCACTCACCACGCTGCAGTGGACCCTACTGGCCAGGCACTCAGTGAGCTCAAAGGCTGCCCTTTTGTCCTCCAGCAGCCGGCAGCTCACATCCACTGTGGAACTCCTGGGTGTAAAGAGGTGATTGGCTTGGGGATCGGAGGATGCCCTCTGACCTTCAGTTTGTGGGGAGCTGCGGTGAGGAAAAGTAATTGGACATTCTAAAATTGGGGGAAAGAACTAAACAAAAAACCGTGATGTCACTCCTGATTGTCTAATTCATTGTTTATTCCACACAGCTGGAACAGTTCAATATGATTGAGAATCCTGTCAGCGCCAATAACCTGTACAGCCAGTGTTCCACCCTGAACTACTCCCAGGCAACCATGATGGGCCTGACAGGGAGTCATGGGAGTCTACAAGATTCACAGCAACTGAGTTACATGAGCCACGGAAACATCCCCAACATCATATTGACAGGTAACACCAACTACTGCACACCATCACACAAAACATCCCCAGCATCATATTGACAGGTACCACCAGCTACTGCACACCATCACACGAAACATCCCCAGCATCATATTGACAGGTACCACCAGCTACTGCACACCATCACACGAAACATCCCCAGCATCATATTGACAGGTACCACCAGCTACTGCACACCATCACACGGGCAGGCAGGGCGGGGAATGTCTTTAAAAGTTACTGAGGAAAACAAAATGTGTTACAATTACAAATCGGGACTCCTAGGCACATTTTATAGAGGTTTTTTTTTTTTTCGGTTTGTTCAAGCTGTAGTTGGAAATATTCTTTAAAGATCCAGCTATCGAACCACATGTTCCCTCCTCGGACACCATTTCTAGTAAAATTATTTGAAAGCGTGTTCCTGTCACGTGTAAGGTGTGCATTTGCCACCTGATCTCTGTTTCCTGTACATACCCCACCCTGCCTGATCTCTGTTTCCTGTGCATACCCCACCCTGCCTGATCTCTGTTTCCTGTACATACCCCACCCTGCCTGATCTCTGTTTCCTCTGTATACCCACCCTGCCTGATCTCTGTTTCCTGTACATACCCCACCCTGCCTGATCTCTGTTTCCTGTGCATACCCCACCCTGCCTGATCTCTGTTTCCTGTGCATACCCCACCCTGCCTGATCTCTGTTTCCTGTGCATACCCCACCCTGCCTGATCTCTGTTTCCTGTGCATACCCCACCCTGCCTGATCTCTGTTTCCTGTGCATACCCCATCCTGCCTGATCTCTGTTTCCTGTGCATACCCCACCCTGCCTGATCTCTGTTTCCTGTGCATACACCACCCTGCCTGATCTCTGTTTCCTGTGCATACCCCATCCTGCCTGATCTCTGTTTCCTGTGCATACCCCACCCTGCCTGATCTCTGTTTCCTGTGCATACCCCACCCTGCCTGATCTCTGTTTCCTGTGCATACCCCACCCTGCCTGATCTCTGTTTCCTGTGCATACCCCACCCTGCCTGATCTCTGTTTCTGTGCATACCCCACCCTGCCTGATCTCTGTTTCCTGTGCATACCCCACCCTGCCTGATCTCTGTTTCCTGTACATACACCACCCTGCCTGATCTCTGTTTCCTGTGCATACCCCACCCTGCCTGATCTCTGTTTCCTGTGCATACCCCACCCTGCCTGATCTCTGTTTCCTGTACATACCCCACCCTGCCTGATCTCTGTTTCCTGTGCATACCCCACTCTGCCTGATCTCTGTTTCCTGTGCATACACCACCCTGCCTGATCTCTGTTTCCTGTACAAGGAATATTACTCTGGAAGGCTGAGACAATGCTGTAGTTAAATAAGCATTGTTGGGGTTCAGGTAAGGGCAGAGCTGTCTGTTACATGCTGTCGTACCAGGACTTCACTAACACAGAGCATGGGAGCTGCACCGTGCTATTTCCCATATTACAACTGTACACAATTAAAGGTGCGGTCACCAATTCCATACACAACACTTGCAAAATATTTAAAATATAAACATGCTGAGTTCATTGCAGTCATCAGCTGCACGGATTAACCACTCAGCAGAACACGCAAGTACAGACATTAAGTTACTGTTTAGTATCACTTTAGTGTCTGAGCAAGGTGTTGTATTTTAAGCAGTTGAATATGGTAGCAACTTGACTTACCCCTGAAGTGGCACTCAGCAATTAGATTTGGTAGCCAATTCTTTGGGACCTAGGAGCCATTGGCTTCTGGAGCCCTGTAGGGGAGTGGACCTGTCAACTTGGAAAGGGAGAGCACAAGAAATACGTTGTTATTATTTCTGTTTAAATAACTGTAAATATATAGTATCTGCATACAGGCCTTTCATTATTTCATCTGCAGTGTTGGAATTTAAAAAAATCTAAAAGTGATTTGCTTCACAGCCATAATGTTTGTGGTCAATAAAGCAAATAAGAACAATTGTTTTTTGTTTTTATTTTAAGACCCAAGTTTTTGTACAGTACAGTCGGCACTCGCATATCCGACCCTATAAAATGTTGACTTCAGTGACGGTTAAATGTGTGTGATGCATATCTGAATATTTCATTTTGTCCCGTTCCAACCCTTGTCCGTTTCAGGGAACACAAAAAAGATCCAATATCAAAAATACATAGCTGAAAAGACTGTGTTTTAAAATAAGTAGGCTTCCATTTAGATGTACTGTATTGGTTTTGTTGGTACAGTACTATATTTTCAACAGAAGAACGATATGATTCTGAAAATATCACTTGCCAAAAGACACGTGGCCTGTAATGCCGTACATACTTTTAAATCCGGTACATATTGTAGCAGTTAGTAAAATTCCCTGTTAATGATCCAACAGCAAAATGAAATAAAAATGTTACCCATACGCAAAACTGCGTACAGCATAAAAGGTAATGCAATTTAGTAAAAGATTTAAAAAAAAATCAGTTTCCAGAATTAAAACAGTATCCAAAGTCAGTATTCAAAATTGCAGAATATAGTGCTCGATAAGGCCCTAATGTCACAGTTCACTTGCAAATGAAAATGCACCAAAAATACTAAATATCACAGATTAAAAATAAAAACAAAAATCACAGTATCTAAAACGGTTTAATGATTAACTGTTGCATTACCCTAGCTTGTCTCATTTGCTTTGTTTTGGCTGCATTTTCATCAGGTGAAACTGGAGGAAGCGCTGTGTAACTGCACAATAAAAACAGACTGATTTGGCATGCGAGAGAAAGAAATTAATTAAATTAAACACGGGCTGTGATGGATATTCACATAAATTGTAACATGAAGAGATGGGCTTTGTATCAGAAAGCTGGTGACGGAGTCAGAAATGTGACGGGTAAGCGCATTAATTTGTTACGTATATATATATATATAATGGGGATTGATTTTATTCTTTAATACAAGGGCTGCAAAACAAGACTGACGTGTAACTGGGTAATCCCAGTGCTCACGATAGTTCAAAGTAACATTACAGTTAAAACGTAATGCATAAGAAGTATGTACAGTATTTATTGAAAGTATTCATGACTTCAAGGTAATGTTGCCTTTTACTCACATAGTGTCTAAATTGGGGAGTAAATTATTCAATGACCCATAACCTTATCTGGAGCTCTTCCTGAAGGGCTGGCCTTTGTCCTCCAGGGGCCGGTAGCTCGCTGACATCCGCTCTCAAGTTCCTGGGTGTTGAGAGGAAGTTACGGGTAGGTTGATCATGGTATTGGAGAATGCTCTCTGACCTTCAGTTCTCCGGAGATGTTGTGGGGAGTAGCTGCGGTGAGGGAATGTAATTGCACATTCTAAATTGGGGAGACAATGGTAGGTAAAATAATTGGGCAGGTAGTAATAAAATGAATATGAGATTGGAATGAAAATCCTCTGGGGGTTGATGCTTACCTCTGCTAATTTCCTGCTTCAGTTACAGGAGAGTCTCCTCCCAGCTTGTCTAAGGAACTAACCAACTCGCTGGCAGGGGTCGGTGACGTCAGCTTTGATGCAGACTCCCACTTCCCTCTGGACGAACTGAAAATCGACCCTTTGACCCTCGACGGACTTCACATGCTCAATGACCCAGACATGGTCCTTGCAGACCCCGCCACAGAGGACACGTTCAGAATGGACCGGCTGTAGCATGGGACCACCCGTGGAAGGGGCCAGGGAACAGCGCCCCTTGCAGGTTCTGAGAAGAATAGCAACCCAACTGATTGGTCAGATGTGTTTGAATGGTGTGCCACTGTTGATAGTGGCAGCTCTGTCATGTACAATGAATTTAAGCTTCTTGTTCTGAGCTTATTTTGCCACAGCGCTCAGTTTAGCGCTTGCCATTTGTCCCTCGTCGCAGCTGATGAACGGGAGATTCTGCATCGCCCAGACTTAAACACGCTTTTAAGGTTGTCGATTTGTATTTTGCATCAGATTGAGCTTTGATCTGGCTGAAATCAGTTAAAAAAAAAAAAAAAATCCCAATTTAAAAATGATGGCAATGTGTATATAATTCTTTTCATGACGTCTTACGTTGACCAGATGTGTCCAGGCTGCAATTTAAGATGTGCAACTTCTATCGACACCCACATGTTCTTAACTGCTGTGTTGTATGCTTTTGTTATTTATTTGCCATTATTTGTTACGTTTTGAATTGACCAGCATTCACTGCCTATTTTTGTACCCTGCCAAACTATTCAATGTGAATAGTCATATTTTATTTTTATTTTTTACTATTTATTTAAAATCTACCAGCACTGGTCAACATTTCTTTCTCTTTTTTTTATTTTTAAGCACAAGGAGTACTAAACCTCCCCATAGTTAATATTTTTGGTTCTAAAAACAGATGTCATGCTTAAAATGAAACAGCACTTGTACACGTTTTAGTTTTGTAATCCGACTAGTTTACTTTGCAGTCTACGCAGCAGAATTAAAGGGAATCCTTACGATTTGTATTATTTTTATATTTGGACAAATTCTAAAATGTAAATGCTACTATAAGGTGTAAAACGATACACTACAGCGATGAAAACCAACTACAATGAGTCACTGTGATCACCCGAGTTTGCCTTAAGTAGTGAGTTTTTTGTCCGTTAGATAATGGGAAGAATATTTTCGTAAAAAAATTGTTTTAAATAAAAATGTAATTGGTGATGAGGCAACAAAATCTTACTCACTCTTTGCCGAGTCTATTTTTTTACTTGCACACTAAAAGGGATTATGTGCAATCCTTAAGGAAGCATCATGGTTGAAACTTTAACCAGCATTCGGGAGGGGGAGGGTTATTACTCCTTGGGATGTCTCACTGATAAGACATCAGGAAGGGTGAGGCTTATCCAGCAGGGCACCATTACTGATCACTACTGAGGCGAATGTTTTGCAGTCAGTTGCATCATTTTTGTATTCTGTGCAGGACAGATTTAATAAGCTTTGACTCTTTAAAAAAAACTGAAAAAAATAACTGAAAAAAGAATAAAACTGTAATGATACAAACATTTAGAAAAAGACTTCTAAATGAAACATTTGCCATTGTATTTCTAAATTTAGCACAGTATTAATAGCTATGATGATAACTTTGAGTAAGTAGCTTGAAATGTCATTTCAGTGTTTTTTGGGTTTTTTTCACACATTTGCCTCACTATTTTGTGGTGTTTGCAATGAAGCTGCCAGCACTGCAAACTGTCTGTGAGTAGGGGGATTTGAAAGGTCACGTTGTCACATGATTTGAATGGAATAAGAAGGCTGTTCAGTCCTGGCATTTAGAGTAATCCAGACAATCTTAAAGCCAGGCAGATTTAGAGCAATGATGACAACTCTGAACCACTCACAATGATTGCAGATACCCTCAGATAGTGAAGGCAATGTAAAAAAAAAGAGATTGAAATGACACTAGAAGCTACTTGCTCTTTAAAACGGCTCATTTTTGCATTAAATGCTACAAAGCCATTTGGATAGATTTTCTTCTGAAATGTAAAACCGTTTTGTAGAGTACTATTCAAAACGTTTTTTTTCATTGAATTTATTGAGTTTCCTTTCAAATTTCAGAATGTAATGTAAATGTTTTATACACTACTGTAGATAAAATGGCAGAGATTTTATCTTCATGAAAGTCCACCTCTGCTGATCACTATAAAACACTAAGGGCTGGTTTCACAGACCTGGATTCGCACTAGTCTTGAACTTCCTTACCTAAAGTAACATCGTTCAGTACTAACCAGGGTCACAATAGAAGTCATTGAATTTTTCAAGATTGTTAGATATTACAGTTTAGACTATCAACTTTAAAATGCATCTGTAACTTCTGAACACAAATTGTTACTTTTGACAACGTTTTTTGATGGAAAAATGCAAGCAAATCATTCTCAATTTCTTTAATCAGTTATTTTAAAAAATCCTTTCTCAACAATCTTGCACACACTTTTAATACTAGCTGTTACTAAGTTTGTAACATTGCCAGTTGTATTTTGCTTTTACAAACAGTTGTGCAAAGTGGGCTTCAGAGTAAAGTGTAAATCTGGTCCTGTGTCTTTCGTGCCATTTCAAATGGTTAGCACTGTTATGTTTGTCCTGCAGAAAACAATGCATAAAGCTTTGACATAATGCATTACAATGCTGTTAATACATAGCTTATATAGTAGGATGGGACTGAGTGAAACCGTATGCATACATTTTAATAGGGAAATATGCAGAGACCAGTATATTGCATTCCTCAGGAATGAAATCAATATACCTTTCCGTAACATATGGAAACTGGCACTTTGTTAAGATTGCTGGATTAGCAGTATAGGGGCAGTGTCCCAACCAGAATGTATTTATTTGTTATCTTAAACCTAAGGTAAGGTCTCTGTTACATCTGTAAGACCCAAAGGTGGACCTGTTTCTAAGATTTATGTACAAAACTGTACATGATGAGTCAGTGTGTGTGTATTTATATAGCTATATCTATCTATCTATATATATAAACCATATTGCAGCAGTTTCTCCCCTTATTTTCAATCTGAAAACTTTCCGAAGGTGAGCCAGTGTTGTGTTCCCTCAATGGCTTTGTCTTTTTGCATCTGTGACACCAGTGGTGCAGCATTAAACCTAAGAGGGTCATGGATTGATTTCATGTTTTTAAAAGACTGTTAACTGTTGCATTTCTAACCCATTAGTTAACATTATAATTCGATTACAGTAGCCAGCGACCTAGGGATATAGGTGTATAAACGCATGAATGTATTTATGTATTTATCTATGTATGAACAGTACCAACACAAATTATGGAAACCACTGATTTACTGAACTTGGGGTGTGGATTTTATTGCCCATTTTTCCTCGCTCAAACCCCTTACTAATATCTTGGTATACCTGAATAGGTAATCTCTTCAAAACTATGCATAATATTTTAATAACAATTCATCTCACCTGGTACCCCGGAAAAAATATCTTTCTCGGAAAGCCGTGCAACTGGGCATGGGCAGTTTACTGCCAGGTAACCTCATTCGGGCTACTTCACATACTAAATATCTTTGTATCCCTGAATAGATAATATTATTTTAATGAGCACTCTGTCCACACAGTGTTACCCCAAAATATGACCCACCTACTACCTTTGTATGTATGTATGTATGTATTTATCTGTCATGCATACCCTCCAACAATTCATATATTGATATCCTTAAATATAAAATCATTACTTCTTAAAAACACGCAGGTTATTTCAACTGAGCAATCTGCCTCACACAATTTATACCAATACAGAATTACAGTTGGGCATTTTTACTCCAAAAAACGGTATTGCAAAAATGAGTCTCGCCTTCTCCCCCTGTGCGAGCTTCCCTGCTGACCTCTGTTTTAACTAATGTGAGGCAAAACACTGTTAGATTAGTCTTTGAAAACATCTTCTGTATGAAAATACAATAATAGTTATACTGTGGCACAAGAGTAATGGGTTAATTTTAAAGTTTAAATTTAAAATGTTTCTTTTAGATGAATAAAGTCCAACCCCTTAAGCAGCTACTCACTGGGATCAGAAAATAATCTTGACTTCCTTGAGGGTTTAATGTTGAAACTGAATACCGTGGACTCCCCCCTCGTCCTATTTACCACCCCACCCCACCCCCCACCCCCCACCCCTTGTGCAGCTGACTGTTTGTTTTTTTAATAGTTCAGAATTCTTCTTGGGAATTGCCTTGCCTGAAATGTTGCTATTGATTACATAGGGCTAGTTTACCCTGCTCTGTGTGTGTGTCCTGTCTATATATATATATATATATATATATATATATATATATATATATATATATATATATATATATAGGTGTTGATTCTGGCTTCAAAATCTGCATTAGAATGGCATTTTAAACATGCATGAAAACGATGCAGTATTATCAGTACTGTTTTGTAGTGATGCTTGTGCATGTTGGTTAATCTGTTCCCAGCATTGTTTTGTGTACTAAACTTGTCTTTTTAAGTTGTAAAAAGATCATTTGTATTGCCATCGGAGATTTGATATTTCAGTTGAATCAGGACATTGGAACCCATCTCCATTGACCTATATTAGCATGCAGCTTTTAAACTTCACAAAATGTCCTGTCATGATAACACTTCGAGAAAGTGGCTACCCCTTTTCCATTATGTGAAAAAGTAGTTTGGGCAAAATGTGTGTCTCGTGTTTAGCTGTTATTGTCATTGCAGTATTATTTATGTTTTGTAGTTGTAGGCATGTAATGCATGTTGTTGTTTTTTTGTTTTTGTTTTTTTAAAGGCCAGCACGACATTTATGATGACATGTACTATAGACCATTTTTACCTTTTTAAAAATGTGTGGACTTTATATATTGCAAATGGAGCACTACGTTAGTTTATAATTTGTTTCCCTTTTTAAAAAGACCTGTTTTCTTGCTAGGTTCTAGCTGTGATGTTAACTGCCTTATACCTCTAGACTTGGCAGACATGGGTGTAAAGTACTGAATAGAAGTAATACCTTGACTTTGTTTTACATTACTTAAGGATTAGCTTCAAACAGCGTTTGGTTTTACTGCCCTCTTATCTTTGTGTGATGTTTGCAATCGTTCTGAATGGTTCTTTCTGCAATTACACAAATACGGTGTGGCTTTCATTTTCTGATAACTCTGTCTTGTGTTCAGGAGCTGCTCTTCAGTTCTAGTTGCCTGTCATAGACACATAGGCTAGCTCAGCCATTTTTATATTAGTAAGCACCAGCACCATCTAGTGCACAGGGTGGTATTGCAGGAAATCTGAATGAAACTTGTTTGAAAAGTGGCAGCTCACTAGATGGCACTGGTCTAGACGCTTGATCAGACTATGGTACATATATCTATGGGAGTCAGCAAGAACTGAAGAGCAGCTTCTGGACTTGGATGAAAGCACCTTAACACAGACTTACCAAAATATATCAGAGCACAGTATTTGAGTAATTACAATAAGAATCACTTAGAATAATTGCTAACATCAAAACAAGGTAAGGGGAACTTAAAATTGGAAGCTGTTTACTTTTTGTTTTTTGTTTATCATAAACATTTTGCTTAAATGTGTTGAGTGAAAATGGAATATGGGGTAACAATTGTATTGCTCTTTTGTAATTTCTATCCTGTAAATAAAGCGTATTTAGGAAAAAAAAACATGCTGAAATGAGCAGTAAAAAAACCATCATATTTGATTTTGCCCTGAACACATTTAAACAAAACCTTTAGAACATATAAGAATTTTAGACTGGGACTGTGTACAAAACAAAATCAAAAAATGTATTTTTAATTTTTTTAATCCTTAAGAAAACTACTGTGCCTAATTCTGCCAAGCCTACCTATACTCTGTTGCTGTGGGCACTTTTTAAAAGCTTTTTTTAAAAAAAAAATAATAATAATAATTTATATTTGGTTTTCGTCAATGACAAAAAAAATAATGTGAATGACAAACGCACAGTGATTTTCCACCCCGCTGTCTCTCCTTCCTGAGAGTAAAATAAACCTGGTTCTCCATCAAATCATCAAAGAAAAGAGAGGAACACTTTTCAGTACGGTTGAATATGTGTTATTTATTTTATTGGTTTACATATTTTTTATAGTCTTTTTCTAAATGCTGCCATATGAATGAATACGAACATGGCCGTTTTTGCATACATTTCAGGCTGTTTGTTTTCCAATATTTGCCCCAGCTAAACGTCTAGCTGTGATCCAGCACTGTTTTAATGTTTCTGCATGTTTGTTTTTATTAAGTCTAGTAGGTCATTTGGAAACAGCTATATGATGAGGATTCTTCTGTGAACTAGTTGCAGAAAAAAGGGGCTACTGCAGCTTTTACAAAAAAAGAAAGAAAGAAAGAAAGAAAGAAAGAGAGATGTCCCTGGTATTTATTCCATTGTCTTTTCTCTAAACAATGCTGTTATTTTTTCTTGCAGTTCTGTAAAGACTTCTTGTATGCACACCCTATGATTGCTAAAGCTTTGTTCTGTAAAGACCGAAGATTGTTAAAGCTCTCAAAACTACAGCGATTTCAGTAGTAAAACCCAGTCATAGTATTATTTGCTGTGGAAAAAAGAAATATCTTTTTTATGACCACTCAGAGTAGAGGGATTGTTTTTCACCCAGTCTGTGTACAGTATACTCTGTTTATTCACCCGAGCCAGCACAGCTTCATCTAAACACTATTGCATCCAGAATCTGAAAAATGGGGACCCTTATGCACTGATTGTGTCCATTTGCCTGTGGATACAATAACTGACTTGATTTTGCCCAGATCTTAATTTTGCTATTATCTGATGAACTTGATTTCATACAGTAAAACCTGTCCAATCCAACATCGCTTGGGACTGGAACATTTATTACTGTACATATATTATAGTAAACACAATGCCTCAATGAAATCTGTACCTGTTATACCTGTTTAAACCATTCCCACAGAAAGACGTTCACTTGATCCTATTGTACCTGCATGTGGCATTCAGGTTGTCTACATGTTGCTTCAAATGCATCTTCTCAGAATGTCTCAAACGGTTTGCCTTGCAATTTCGAATTTGTGTTGTTTTTGGTAAACTTTCAGCTTTTTTGATCAAAGCATTTTTTTCTATGCTTTTATCAAAAGACAGCTCATAGAGTGGAAGGTTACACAGTGTATTTGCTGTTCAACGTTACACATTGTATTTGCTCTTCAACACCTGCACATTCAGCATGGTGCTGGTGGGACATGCGAGTCTATATGCAACCTATCGCTTTATTTGAGTTTTTTTAGTACTAGTTTAAAATGTACAAAAGAACAATCACATGGCCCGGTGGCAGACTGCAGTGTCAGATTTCCGTTGGTTTTAAGCCAAGGGGACACTAGTCTATATGTTGCTAGAAAATGTAGAATGAAATCTGTTGCTTCTACACTGTTGCTTCAGATTTCAGGGGACACTGTAGATGGAATGCTGATGGATGGCCAATGAGATGTGTAAATAAAACTAATTGTAAATAGAGTGAAGTTGAAATGTGATTATTGTTATAGTTTTTTTTTTATTATATTATTTTGAACAGAATTCATAATTATGCCAAGTGAAGATTATTATGTATTTATATTCTACACATCAGATATCGGTAACTGTGTAACAATATTTGCAAGTTGCGTCTGCTGAACTGCAATGTTCAAAAGGCTTGAAACAAAAGTAGGACTCGCTTTATCCATTACTATGAAGTTGTATCAAATGAAAGCCTTTATTTGTGACAAAATGACCACTGAAAACACAACTTGGAAACTTAAACGCAACACACCGTTAACACACTGCTGCAGTTTAACATGAACGCTCCAATGCTTCAGCATCGGCACCAAACCGGCTTTTTTTTTTTTTTTTTGTAATTTCTAGAATTAGACTATAATGCCAAAACAACATTGTTTAAAACGGTTCATAGTAGTAAATCTTTTTTATTCAAGGGATATAATATTAATAATTGTCGACTTTAATGCCGCTCCACTACATCTTGTGGCATTAACTGACACATTGGTCTTGAACTTTCAAGAATGGACCGATTTAACACTTATTGACTTGCCTATACCACCTATAGATTTATTTTTATTTTTTAAATCACCCTGAAAAAAATCGATAAGGAGAGTCACCCTCACAATATCGCACAAGGCTCCACATTCATTTTCTCCATCTCTTTTTTTTCTTCTATAAAGTTAGTCGTTGCCAATGATTTTTACCCAGTTTTCTCCCCAATTTAGAATCGCCAGTTGTGGTGTTATTAATCCTGGTTCACCGCTGCAACCCCCCAGCGACTCGGGAAACGGAGGCTGAAACATTCGTCCTCCGAAGCGTGTTCCTGCCAATCCATCAATCCACAGTGAAGCCATCAGACCTATAGTGCCGGAGGACAACACACATCTGAATGGCTCCACTGCAGACCCGCAGGTGTCCTATCAGCCACAGGGGTCGCTGACGCGCGGTGAACCCTGGATTGCCCTGCCGACCTAAGCCCTCCCTACCTGGGCGGCGCGCGACCGATTGTGTGCTGCCCCCTGGGAACCCCCGGCCACGGTCGGCTGTGACATAGCCTGATTTCGAACCTGCGATCTCCAGGCTATAGGGCGCATCCTGCAGTCCACGCGGAGTGCCTTTACTGGATGCGCCACTCGGGAGCCCTTCCACCTCTTTGAAAAAAAAGGTAGTCCCATTACTTTTTACATCACTTTCATTGGCTGATTTGTTCTACAAAATCAACAGTCCTTTGATACAGTTGCTTGCAACAAAGGCCCTGTCTACACCACCTGATCTGGAGAACCGTATTCGAAACCACTCTAATAAATCCAGTTTATTTCAAACAGAGCTGACAAATTACGTGAATTGTTCATCCCCGGTCCTACTTATAACTTGCATTTCATTTTTGCAGTCGCCTAATTTAACGTTGTGCTTTTGTTATTGCCCCCACTAGTTTTAATAGAGATTAGATATAAGAGAATAGATCTAATTTAGAACCGAACTCGAGACTACCCCTGAGGTGGTCTCGAGTGTGGTTCTCGAGTACGGTATTACACACTGTGTAGTGTAGACGCTAGCCGTATTTAGCACTTTTAAGTAGGTTTAAGGGCAACTAATACAGTTTAAAGCAGGGGTCTCCAATCCTGGTCCCAGAGAGCCAGTGTCCCTCCTGGTTTTTGTTCCAACTGTACTCTAAATTAATTAATTGGTCCAATTTAGCTTCTAATAAGCACTTCATTGGTCCAATTAAATAATTTAGGGTATAGTTGGGACAAAAACCAGGATGGACACCGGCCCTCCAGGACCAGGATTGGACAGCCCTGGATTAAAGGCATAGTGTGGACAGGGCCTAAGTTGCCTGAAACTTG